>NC_069499.1:1152270070-1152610070 GCF_027579735.1 Bombina bombina | reverse complement strand
ACACATTTAGATAGAGAGCACTGTCCTTTGACAGGCCACAATAGGATTACAGTACTTAAGATAACAAGTTTACAAGTTCATCTTATCAATTAGCAGTCTGGCTCCAGAGGTGATTAGACAATAGTTTCTAAAAGCTGAAAAAAAAGAGTTAACTCTTTATGAAATGAAACTTGTTACAGTTTTCTTGGAGCCCTTCTTAGGCGCTGGCTTGCTGGTTCAGGCATTGCTGCTGGGAAATAAGCTCTTCATAACAAAATAACTAATGCTTCTGTAACATTGCTCCCTTTCTGTGGAACACTCTGGCAGACACGGTCTGACCCCTTTTCGGGGCAGACTAAGGCTGTCCAGACCGCTGGTTATGCGGGGCTGAGGTCGGTTTGTCTGGACAACCCGTCGGCGTTGCCATTCTGTTTCCCAGGTCTGTAAGTAATGGTGAAATTGAAGGTTTGCAACGATAAGCTCCAACGTAATAGCCTGCCGTTATCTCCAGAGACCCGGTTCAGCCACACCAACGGGTTATGGTCGGTGACCAGAGTGAACTCCTGACCATATAAATAGGGAGTCAATTTCTTTAATGCCCACACCAAAGCCAAACACTCCTTTTCGACCGCTGCATAGCTGACTTCGCGGGGCAGGAGCTTCCGGCTGATGTAGGCAACTGGATGCTCCCCTCCATCTTCGCCTACTTGGCTGAGGACGGCTCCCAGCCCGAACATGGAAGCATCTGTATGGACGATAAAACGTTTGTTAAGGGCTGGGGCCGCCAAGACAGGAGCGTTAATTAGAGCATTTTTGAGAGCCTGGAAAGCCGTTTCACAGTGGGGAGACCACAGGACCTGTCGAGGTAAGTTCTTCTTGGTCAAGTCAGTCAGGGGTTTGGCAAGTGTGCTGTAGTCTGGTACGAACCGTCTATAGTACCCTGCCGTGCCCAGGAAGGCTAGGACCTGAGTCTTAGTGATGGGGGTGGGCCAATTGGCGACAGCTTCTATTTTGGCCGGCTCTGGTCGCTGCTTTCCACACCCCACCCGGTGACCCAGGTACTGTACCTCGGCCATCCCAAAGTGGCATTTTTCTGGCTTCAGAGTCAGGCCAGCAGCCCGGATCTGATCCAGAACCATTCCCACATGAGCTAAGTGGTCCTCCCAGGACTCACTGTGGATCGCTATGTCGTCCAGGTAGGCGCAAGCAAAACTCTGGAAGCCATCCAGGAGCCTATCCACCAAGCGCTGGAATGTAGCTGGGGCATTCTTCATCCCAAACGGCATTACCCTAAACTGATATAAGCCGAATGGGGTGACGAATGCCGACTTGGGGATAGCCTCCGGGGCCAGGGGAATCTGCCAGTAACCTTTGCAGAGGTCAATAGTGGTCAGGTAATTTCCCCTGGCTATACGATCGAGTAGCTCGTCTACCCTGGGCATAGGGTAAGCGTCCGTCACGGTCTTTTCATTGAGCCTCCGATAGTCTACGCAGAACCGGGTGGTCCCATCTTTCTTGGGCACCAAGACAACTGGGGAGGCCCAGGGACTATCGGAGGGCTCAATTACCCTGAGCTGGAGCATCTCATCGATCTCCTTCTTCATTCCTGTCCTAACTGCTTCGGGGATTCGGTACGGAGCCTGGCGCAAGGGAGCTTGTCCCGGAGTATCTACCTGGTGGGTGGTTAAAGTAGTGTACCCTGGCTTCGGGGAGAAGGTGAGGTGTTTGGACTGGAGGAGTTGGTTGAGCTGCTCCCTTTCAGTGGGGCTAAGTCGGTCCCCTATCTGAACCTGCGCCACTATACCTGTGGGGAGGCTCTTTTCTAATAGGTCTGGAATGGGTAAACTGTCGGGGTCTTCCTGAGGGGAACAACATACGGCCGTCACGTTCTCTGGTCGCTCAAAATATTCCTTGAGCATGTTTACATGGAATGTCTTTCTAAGATTGTTGTCGTGGCAGCTAGCTATCACATAAGTGGTGTCTCCCCTTTTTTCTACGATCTGGTAGGGACCCTGCCAGGACGCCTGCAATTTGTCTGTCTTCACCGGCTTAAGTACTAACACCTTTTGTCCTATGGTGAAGATTCTCTTTCGGGCCCCCCGATCGTACCATACTTTCTGTCTTCTCTGGGCCAACTGGAGATTAGCCCGCACGGATTTGGCTAATTGCTCCATTCGGTCCCTGAGTTCCAGCACGTATGGCACAATTGGGACACCGTCAGCCTCCATCTCTCCCTCCCAGTGCTCCCGGATCAGGTTTAGGGGTCCCCGTACCTTTCTTCCGTAGAGCAACTCGAAGGGAGAGAACCCTGTCGTTTCCTGGGGCACCTCCCGATAAGCAAATAGGAGGTGCGGCAGGAAGCGTTCCCAGTCTCGGTATTCCTGAGTGAACGTCTTGAGCATTTGCTTGAGGGTCCCATTGAACCTCTCACACAGCCCGTTCGTCTGGGGGTGGTATGGGGAGCTTAGGAGGGACTTAATTTTGCAAACCTGCCAGAGTTGTTGGGTCAATTCAGCCGTAAATTGGGTGCCTCGGTCGGATAGGATTTCTTTTGGAAATCCTACCCGGGAGAACACCTGTACTAGTGCATTCGCTACCGTATCCGCTTGTATGTTGGATAGGGCGACAGCCTCTGGGTACCTGGTAGCGTAGTCCACTACGGTAAGAATGTATCGCTTACCGGAGGGACTAGGGGTAGCCAGTGGTCCCACTAGGTCAATAGCAACCCGGCTGAAGGGTTCCTCTACAATGGGCATATTTACTAGCTGGGCTTTAGGGTGATCGCCTCGCCTTCCTACTCGTTGACACACATCGCAGGTGTTACAGTAAGTTCTAACGTCAGCGTGCACCCCTGGCCAAAAGAACGTGTGAGTAATGCGGTGTAGGGTACGGGTAACGGCTAGGTGGCCTGCTAAGGGGATGTCGTGGCCTATTTTGAGGATTTCTTGACGATATTTGTGGGGCACTACCAGCTGTCGCCTACGCTGTCCCCTTTTCTCTGTCCAGCGGTATAGTTTCCCTTTTTCCCATAAGAATGTTTCGTTATCTGCCCCGCCCCCTCCGGTCTCTGCTCGTTCCCGGTACTTTTGTAAGGTCGGGTCAGTCTTAGACTCTGCCTCGAAGGCATCTGGGGTGTCCCAGGGTATGGGGCCTAACCTGTCAGGCAAGGTCGGGGTAGGTCTTACCTGTGTCTCCCGCACTGGTGAGAGCTCTCGCTCCGTCCGGGCTTGGGCCCGTGTAGTCACTGGGTCCGCCTCGTTGTTGCATACTGGAGCATAGGCAGAAGTCATGGGGCCCAAATCGTTGCCCAGTAGTACTTCGGCAGGTAAATTATCCATTAGGCCCACGTTCACAGCCCCCTTTCCCGCTCCCCAATCAAGATGCACTTTAGCTGTTGGAATTTTGTACACATCCCCCCCCGCCACTCTAACGGCCACAGTCTGTCCGGATCGCTTGTGCTCTGGCACCAAATGACTCTGTACCAGCGTGATAGTAGCCCCTGTGTCTCGCAATCCCTCGGTAGATCACCCCTCGAGCCATACCCTCTGCCGATGGTGCTGGCGGTTATCTGAGGCAGCATATACAGGGTCTGCCTCGTGAAGAGGCCCCACATATCCCTCCATAGGGGCCTCTTGGTTAACACAGAGGGCCCGGGCCGGACGATAGGACCCAGAGGGGTAATTGTAATTCCTGGGTGTCTGGTGCGTATTAAGGGGGCAGCTAGCCATGAAATGCCCTGGTTGCTTGCATCGGTGGCAAGTCGGTCTGGGACGCTCAGAGCTGTTATTGGGTGGTCCTGAGTGTCGGACGGGCCCTGTGGGCACCGGGGCTCGGAATTCAGCACGAGGGGGTGCACGGTAAACCTCTCTGGGTTCGACCCGTGTTGGAGCTCGGTAGTTCATGGGTTCGTGAAGACGGGAGTCATAATGTTCATCGGCCAATTTGGCTGCTTCTTCTAAGGTAGAAGGCCGCCTGTCTCGCAGCCATTCCTTCCCTTGCTGTTCCATGCCATTATAAAAATGTTCTAAGAGAAAAATTTTTAAAATTTCCTCCCCAGTCACCGCTTTACTTCCGCTCAGCCAGTGATTTGCCGCTCTCCGCATTCGGTGCGCCCATTCCATATGGGTATCGTTAGGCTTCTTTTCCGTGCCCCGAAACTGTCGGCGATACGTGTCCGGAGTTACAGCGTACCGTCGCAACAGTGTCTCCTTAACTAGCTCATACTGTGTCACTTCCTCAGCACCCAGAGTACGAAAGGCTTCCAGGGCTCGCCCGGATAGTTTCCCAGACAATATCGTGGGCCACTCTCTGTTGGGAATCTGGTGCAGGGCACATTGCCTTTCGAAGTCCGCCAAATATTCATCAATCCCTGTCTCGCTCTCTAGGAAGGGTCGAAATGCCGCATAGGGTATCTTGGGCCTCCCAGCATTTTCGACAGGGATGATTACCTGCGGGGCTTCAGCATTGCGGTGTGCGTTCGCTAGGTTGAGTTCGTGGGCTCGAGTCTCTCGTATATCCTCGTCCGCCTCCGCCATCAACTGCTGTACCAATTCCATGGAGGGGTTCGGCCCGTATAATGAGAGCCTTTCCCGAACAATCCTGGTTTTTTCGTCACTAATCGTGGTCGGTGTTTCCGCCATTGTGAAGCTCTGATCCAGTTCGGTCAATTCTGCGATCAGCTCTCTCCTCGGCCGGTTGCTGGCGTACCCCCCTCTGCTTTCAAGTAAATCCTTTAGGGTTGTACGCTTCAATTTTTCGTAAGCGCTCTCCATCCGTTCTGTACCTCTCCTAGGAAATCCAGGAAAATCCCGCCGCTGCCGCCAAATGTTACGGTTACCCTTAGTCTCGCTGAGAGATGGACCGCTTAGTAGCCTGGATCCCTATTGCTAAAGAGGGGAGAAGCTGCTTTCCATAGTATTCTATATGAGTCTCGCAAATATAGAATAATCTCCCTTAGCTGCAGTACAGCTAGGATACCCTTCTGCCCACAAAAACGAGTCAACGCTGCGAGTGAGGGTCAAACAAGAACTCAGGACTGGGATGCCCAGCCTGCTTTTTATTAAGGTTACATGCACACAGGGCACTCCCAGGGGGAGAGGGGGGGAAGCACAAAATCCCCCATCACACATTTAGATAGAGAGCACTGTCCTTTGACAGGCCACAATAGGATTACAGTACTTAAGATAACAAGTTTACAAGTTCATCTTATCAATTAGCAGTCTGGCTCCAGAGGTGATTAGACAATAGTTTCTAAAAGCTGAAAAAAAAGAGTTAACTCTTTATGAAATGAAACTTGTTACAGTTTTCTTGGAGCCCTTCTTAGGCGCTGGCTTGCTGGTTCAGGCATTGCTGCTGGGAAATAAGCTCTTCATAACAAAATAACTAATGCTTCTGTAACACCCCCGATCTGGGTTCGGATCAAGTTGGGGGCAGACTTTCTCAGTTCTCTCTAGCATGGATACGGGATGTTCCAGATCCTTGGTCCGTGGACATAGTATCCCAAGGTTACAAATTGGAGTTCAAAACTTTTACTCCAAGACCAGATAAAAAGAGGGGCTTTCTTGAAATGTGTACAGGATCTTTCCGACCTGGGAGTGAGTTCCAGTTAAGGAACAGGGTCTAGGATTCTACTCCAATCTGTTCATGGTTCCCAAAAAAGAGGGAACTTTCCAACCAATTCTGGACTTAAAATGTCTAAACAAGTTTTTCAGGGTACCGTTCTTCAAGATGGAAACTATACGTTCCATTCTTCCCTTGGTCCTAGAAGGTAAGTTCATGATAACCATAGATTTGAAAGATGCGTGCCTTCATGTTCCCATTCACAGGGTTGGGGAGCAGTCTGGGACTCGTTGAAGGCGCAGGGACTCTGGACTCAAGAGGAGTCAGCTCTCCCCATAAATATTTTGGAGTTGAGGGCGATTTTCAATGCTCTGATGGCTTGGCCTCAGCCTTAGCCCAGTCAGACAATATAACTTCAGTGGCTTACATCAACCACCAGGGAGGAACTCAGTCCCTAAGCCATGAAAGAAGTGCTTCGGATTATTCATTGGGCGGAAGCTCACAACTGCTGTCTATCTGCCATCCACATTCCAGGAGTGGACAACTGGGAAGCGGATTTTCTGAGGAGACAGACTTTTCATCCCGGGGAGTGGAAGCTCCATCCAGAGGTGTTCTCTAGCTTGACCCTCAAATGGGGGGTGCCGGAGTTGGATCTGATGGCGTCTCGGCAGAATGCCAAGCTCCCAAAGTACGGTTCGAGGTTAAGGGATCCGCAGGGCGCTCTGATAGATGTGCTGGCGGTTCCTTGGAATTTCAGGCTGGCATACCTATTTCCTCTGTTCACTCTCCTTCCACGAGTCATCGCTCGTAAGTAAGAGAGAGCGTTGATCATTCTCATAGCTCCTGCGTGGCCTGGCAGGATCTGGTATGCAAACCTTGTGGAGATGTCGTTGTCTTCCACCTTGGAGACTGCCTCTGAGGAAGGACCTTCTACTTCAGGGTCCTTTCCTTCATTCAAATCTCGTTTCTCTGAAGCTGACTGCTTGGAGATTGAATGCTTAGTTCTGTCTAAGCGTGGGTTTTCTGAGTCGGTCATTGAGACCATGATTCAGGCTTGCAAGCCTGTTACTAGGAAGATTTACCATAAGATATGGCGTAAATATCTTTATTGGAGTGAATCCAAGGGTTTCTCTTGGAGTAGGGTCAGGATTCCTAGGATTTTGTCTTTTCTCCAGGAACGTCTGGAGAAGGGTTTGCCAGAGAGTACTTTGAAGGGTCAGAGCTCTGCCTTGTTTATTTTGCTACATGAGCGTCTGGCGAATATGCCAGATGTGCAATCCTTTTGTCAGGCACTGACCAGAATCAGGCCTGTGTTTAAGTCGGTTTCTCCTCCTTGGAGCCTTAACCTTGTTCTTGAAGTTTTGCAGCAGGCTCCGTTTGAGCCCGTGCATTCCATAGATATTAAGTTGTTATCTTGGAAGGTTTTGTTTCTTGTTGCTATTTCTTCTGCTCGGAGAGTCTTGGAATTCTCAGCTTTGCAGTATGATTCTCCTTATCTTACCTTTCATGCTGATAAGGTGGTTCTTCATACTAAGTAATTTTTTTTTCCTTAAGTTGTTTTGCATAGAAATATTAATCAGGAAATTGTTGTTCCTTCTCTATGTCCTAATCCTCCTTCTCATAAGGAATGTTTGTTACACAATCTGGATGTTGTGCATGCTCTTAAGTTCTATCTAGAGGCGACTAAGGATTTTTGCCAGTGTTCTGCCCTGATTGTTTGTTTTTCTGGGAAACTTAAAGGTCAGAAAGCTACAGCTTCTTCTCTTTCTTTCTGGTTGAGAAATATAATTTGTTTGGCCTATGAGACTGCTGGACAGCAGCTTCCTGAGAGAATTACAGCTCATTCCACTAGGGCTGTCTCTTCTTCTTGGGCTTTTAAAAATGAAGCTTCTGTGGAACAGATTTGCAAGGCTGCAACTTGGTCTTCCCTGCATACTTTTTCCAAATTTTCTAAATTTTATACTCTTGCCTCGGCTGAGGCTTCTTTTAGGAGAAAGGTTCTTCAAGCGGTGGTGCCTTCTGTTTAGGTTCCCTGTCTTGTCCCTCCCTAATCATCTGTGTCCTCTGGTTCGGGTATTGATTCCCAAGAGTAATTGATGATCCCATGGACTCACCATATCTTAGGAAAGAAAACAAAATTTATGCTTACCTGATAAATTTATTTCTTTCCGGATATGGTGAGTCTACGGCCCGCCCTTTATTTTAAGACAGTTATTTTTAACTTTAACCTCAGGCACCTCTACAACTTGTGTTATTCCCTTTTCTCTATTTTCCTTCGGTCGAATGACTGGGGTTTTTGGGAAGTGGAGTGATACTTAACAGCTTGGCTGTGGTGCTCTTTACCTCCTCCTGCTGGCCAGGAGTGATATTCCCAACAGTAATTGATGATCCCGTGGACTCACCATATCCGGAAATAAATAAATTTATCAGGTAAGCATACATTTTGTTTTTTATTCAATAAAAAAAAAAATTGAGTTGACGCTCCCTTTTAATAATATCAGACTGCAATTGCCTGGGTTTATGTTGCAGCAAATATTGCCAGATTAATTAATTACTAGTCTGATATTGTATTGCAACATTATTGAACTGCAGGCAACCTAAAAGTAAATTTATTTTAGGGTTAAGGTTTTACATCCGACTCCACACCCAAGTATTTGGCAATTCTATTTAATTTTGAGGAAATTACGTTACCAGGAGCAAAGCAAGTGACCAATGAGAACCCAGAGTTTCCCCATTGGGTGATTTAAGAATGGAGGGAGGAGCTACATCAGACAAAAATAATCAACACTATGCAAGAGGGGTAGACTCACATTGCTTGGTGGCCTGAGACTGACACTATTTGGAGACTGAAAGAGATTGCAATTTGATTCTGGCTGGCAATTCACTTCTTGGCAATATTACCATTGGGGACACACTCTTTTGTGGAAAGAGAGATACAACTCTGTGATCATCTACTTCTTGCAATATAGTTGTATAATCCTCCATGTATGACTGTGAAGAACCCTGAGTATTGAAAAGCTCAAACCTTGCTATTTGCTAACTGGTAACGTATAGCGAGCAGTGTTAATTTTGACGGCAAATTTCAATTTAGTCTTAGTTTTAGTCTTTTGACTAAAATGCCGTTTTAGTCGCATTTTAGTCATCTGAATTGTTTTAGTTTTAGTCTAGTTTTAGTCAACTGAATCTCCAGTAGATTTTAGTCAACTAAAATCTAAGGGGTTTAGTTAAAGTGTAATGCATTATTTAAGCATTTATCTATAATTTGAAAACTGATGATATACTCCAGAGTAAAATTAACACCTGTTATTATTTATGGTATTAAGGTTTACAACATGCAATACAGACAGAGATTTACCCCTTGTGATATATAACATCTTAATTAAACTTAAAATGAAATAAAACCAAGTTTCATAAACAAACATAAGTGCAACTTTAAAATATAAAAAAACCCTGTAATCTATATTATCTGTACTGCACATATTACCCAATATAAAAATTTTAACAGTTCTCTGTTAATAATTAAAACAAGTATCAAGTTTCAGCAGCTAGCACAGGCACAGCATAACTTAAACCCATACTCGTGGGTTATGCTTATTTCTATAGGAAGAATCAATTCGGCAACGATATTAGCACTGCTCTAGAACTTCCAAACTCATTATTTATCTTAAAATGTAATAAAATTAAGTTTAGAAAATTTGACAAAAGAGCAGTAATTAGATATGGATTGATTATAACACCTTGCATAAAATGTTTTTGTCAGCAAATTTTGATTTAGTTTTAGTCTAAATGTCATTTTGATTTAGTTTTAGTCATAGTCTTTTGACTAAAATGCCATTTTAGTTTTAGTCGTATTTTAGTCATTACAATTTCTTTAGTTTTATACTCATTTTAGTCTAGTTTTAGTCGACGAAATTAACACTGATAGCGAGTGCATGTTTTATAGCTAAATATTCTTTATAGCAATTGTGTAATAGCTGAATCTTTGATTTGAAGGTGCATCTTTTATTTATAATCTAAAATTAAATAGTGTATTCTAGATAATTATATTAGCATTAAGTAAATTTATTATTGAGAAAAGTGGTTAAGTATTAATACTCATAAATTCATTATTCATTATTAATGCTGTACTGATAATATATTGATTTATTAATGGTGCATAAATCTCTATCGGCTAGATAACGAGTCTTGCGTTATGAGTAAAAAAAGCAGCATTAAGCCTCTTAACGCTGCTTTTTTTTTACTACCGCTGGTATTAAGCGTCTTACAGATTTAGGGGCACCGCACACTTTTTTGGCCTTACGCAATTTGCGTATAGTCTTTTTTTCAATGGAACTTCCATAGCGCCGGTATTACAAGCTTGTCCTGGGAGGCCAAAAAGTGAGCGGTACACCCTATCCTGTCAAGATTCATACCGCATTCTAAAGTCAGTAGTTATGAGTTTTACACTACAATGCCGTAGCATAAAAAATAACTAAAGTGCTAAAAAGTACACTAACACCCATAAACTACCTATTAACCCCTAAACCGAGGCCCTCCCGCATCGCAGACACTAAAAGAAAATTATTAACCCCCTAATCTGCCGCTCCCGACATCGCCGCCACTATAATAAACATATTAACCCCTAAACCGCTGCACTCCCGCCTCGCAAACATTAATTAAATATGATTAACCCCTAATCTGCCATCCCTAACATCGCCGCCACCTACCTACATTTATTAACCCCTAATCTGCCGCCCCCAACATCGCCGCCACTATATTAAATTTATTAATTTACTCTACTCTTGCTAAACGCACTACTATTCCTACGGCAGATAGTACTTCTTTTAAAGATCCTTTAGATAGGAAACTTGAATCTTTTCTAAGGAAGGCTTATTTATGTTCAGGTAATCTTCTTAGGCCTGCTATTTCTTTGGCTGATGTTGCTGCAGCTTCAACTTTTTGGTTGGAGGCTTTAGCGCAACAAGTACCAGATCATAATGTGTATAGCATTGTTAAGCTTCTTCAACATGCTAATAATTTCATTTGTGATGCCATTTTTTATATCATTAGAATTGATGTCAGGTATATGTTTTTAGCTAGAAGAGCTTTGTGGCTTAAATCTTGGAATGCAGATATGACTTCTAAGTCAACGTTGCTTTCTCTTTCTTTCCAGGGTAATAAATTATTTGGTTCACTTCTCAGTTGGATTCTATAATTTCAACTGTCACTGGGGGGAAGGGAGCTTTTTTGCCTCAGGATAAAAAAATCTAAGGGTAAATTTAGGGCTGCTAACCGTTTTCGTTCCTTTTGTCAGAATAAGGAACAGAAGCCTGACCCTTCCCCTAAAGGAACGGCTTCCAATTGGAAGCCTTCTCCGTCTGGAATAAATCCAAGCCTTTTAGAAAATCAAAACCAGCCCCCAAGTCCGCATGAAGGTGCGGCCCTCAGTCCAGCACAGCTGGTAGGGGGCAGGCTACGATTTTTCAAAGATGTTTGGATCAATTCAATCCAAAATCATTGGATTCAGAACATTGTTTCTCAAGGGTACAGAATAGGTTTCAAGGTAAGACCGCCTATGAGAAGGTTTTTTCTCTCACGCATTCCAGTGAACCCAGTAAAGGCTCAGGCTTTCCTGAAGTGTGTTTCAGACCTGGATTCTTCTGGGGTAGTTGTGACAGTTCCATATCTGGAACGGGGTCTGGGGTTTTATTCAAATCTGTTCATTGTACCAAAGAAAGAGAATTCTTTCAGACCAGTTCTGGATCTAAAAATGTTGAATCGTTATGTAAGAATACCAACATTCAAGATGGTGACTATAAGGACTATTCTGCCTTTTGTTCTGCAAGGGCATTATATTTCCACAATAGATTTACAGGATGCTTATCTTCATATTCCAATTCATCCAGATCACTATCAGTTCCTGAGATTCTCTTTTCTAGACAAGCATTACCAATTTGTTGCTCTTCCTTTTGGCCTAGCAACAGCTCCAAGGATCTTTTCAAAGGTTCTCGGTGCCCTTCTCTCTGTAATCAGAGAGCGGGGTATTGTGGTGTTTCCTTATTTGGACGATATCTTGGTACTTGCTCAGTCTTTACATTCTGCAGTATCTCACACGAATCAACTTGTGTTGTTTCTTCAAGAACATGGTTGGAGTATCAATTTACCAAAAAGTTCCTTGATTCCTCAGACAAGGGTAACCTTTTTAGGCTTCCAGATAGGTTCAGTATCCATGACTTTGTCTTTAACAGACAAAAGACGTCTGAAATTGGTTTCAGCTTGTCGGAACCTTCAGTCTCAATCATTCCCTTCAGTAGCTATGTGCATGGAAGTTTTAGGTCTCATGACTGCAGCATCGGACCTCTTCAGCTTTGCATGCTGAATCAATGGTGCCGGGATTATACAAAGATATCACAATTAATATCCTTAAATCCCAATGTTCAACACTCTCTGACGTGGTGGTTAAATCACCAGCGTTTAGTTCAAGGGGCCTCTTTTCTTCATCCAACCTGGACTGTGATTTCAACAGATGCGAGTCTTTCAGGTTGGGGAGCCGTCTGGGGATCTCTGACAGCGCAGGGGGTTTGGAAATCTCAAGAGGCGAGATTACCAATCAATATTTTGGAACTCCGTGCGATTTTCAGAGCTCTTCAGTTCTGGCCTCTTCTGAAGAGAGAATCGTTTATTTGTTTTCAGACAATGTCACGACCGTGGCGTATGTCAATCATCAAGGTGGGACTCACAGTCCTCAGGCTATGAAAGAAGTATCTCGGATACTTGCATGGACGGAATCCAGCTTTTGTCTAATCTCTGCGGTTCATATCCCAGGTATAGACAATTGGGAAGCGGATTATCTCAGTCGCCAGACTTTACATCCGGGAGAATGGTCTCTTCACCCAGATGTGTTTCTTCTGATTGTTTAGATATGGGGGCTTCCAGAAATAGATCTGATGGCTTCTCATCTAAACAGGAAACTTTCCAGGTATCTGTCCAGATCCAGGGATCCTCAGGGGGAAGCAGTGGATGCGTTGTCACTTCCTTGGAATTATCAACCTGCTTATATCTTTCCGCCTCTAGTTCTTCTTCCAAGAGTGATTTCCAAAATCATAATGGAACGTTCGTTTGTACTGCTGGTGGCTCCAGCATGGCCACACAGGTTTTGGTATGCGGATCTTGTTCGGATGTCCAGTCGCCAACCTTGGTCAGACCTTCTATCTCAAGGTCTGTTTTTCCATCAGGATCTCAAATCATTAAATTTGAAGGTATGGAGATTGAACGCTTAGTGCTTAGTCATAGAGGTTTCTCTGACTCGGTGATCAATACTATGTTGCAGGCTCGTAAATCTGTGTCTAGAAGGATTTATTACAGAGTTTGGAAGACTTACATTTCATGGTGTTCCTCTCATAAGTTTTCTTGGCATTCTTTTAGAATTCCAAGAATTTTACAGTTTCTTCAGGATGGTTTGGATAAGGGTTTGTCTGCAAGTTCCTTGAAAGGACAAATCTCTGCGCTTTCTGTTCTGTTTCACAGAAAAATTGCTAATCTTCCTGACATTCGTTGTTTTGTACATTCCAGGCCAGAGGGAGAGATCATACAGGAAGTAATAAAATGTATGGGAGAGGACGAGGTAGAGTAAGGGGACGTGGACGGGGGAATTATAACTCAAATAGGACACATTGTTTTAATTGTTGGGAGCAGGGTCACTGGAAGAATGAATGCCCAAATCCCCCCATTAATTCTGGCCCACCTTACAACCCTCGACAATATAACAGACATCCTTATGTCCCCAAACCCCCTGCGCTTGCAGATGCACCCAAACATAACATACAATGGCCATAGGGGTGCCCGGAAGGTAGCACTCCAATTTTTCCAGTGGTGTCCACAACTTATTGCGAGCAACCATACGTAGTCCTAGAGGTAGAGGGACAATCCCTACTGTTTCTAGTTGACACCGGAGCTACATGCTCCGCTTTATGCTCAGATATGTATGAGGGCACTACTGGAGAAACTGAACCTTCTCTAGGGATTAATGGAGTGCTGACTCAGACTTGCATCACACCACCACTTGATGTCAGGGTACCCAGTATTGGCCAATACATTTCTCGCCCGTTTCATATTATAACAGGGTGCCCCCTGAACCTTTTGGGGCGGCATCTTATGGGTCCCCTGGGAGTAAAAGTTACTGTCACTAAAAAGGGTGGGTTAGTTGTAAGCTTGGGAACCACTAACTTGTGTTTTTACAATGACTTATTGGGTGATGTCCCACCTTCAGTATGGGCATCTTCTAAACTAGATGTCGGGTTGATTAAATGTACCCCGTACAAGGCTAGGTTAAAACCCAATACCACTCGGTTTACATCAAACAATACCCATTATCCAAGGAAAAGATAGAGGGTATCAAACCTATGATAGAGGAATTCCTTGATAAAGGAATTCTTCGTCCAGTAGTTTCCCCCTATAATACTCTGATAAACCCAGTCCCAAAGAAAGATAATGAATATAGACTGGTGCAGGACTTAAGGGCCATTAATGATATAGTAATACCTATTGCCCCTATTGTCCCTGATGTTACAACCTTACTCACGGTCATTCCACATGACGCCCGTATATTCACAGTAATTGATTTAGCTAACGCATTTTTCTCTGTCCCATTGGACCCTGAGACATAATTACTTATGGCTTTTTGTTATGGTGGGCATCAACTAACGTGGGCCTGCCTTCCTCAAGGCTACGTGTCATCACCGGCGGTTTATTTGCTGGTGCTCCAACATTCCTTAAAGGGACAGTCTAGGCCAAAATATTCATGATTCAGATAGAGCATGTCATTTTAAACAATTTTCCAATTTACCTTTATCACCAATTTTGCTTTGTTCTCTTGGTATTCTTAGTTGAAAGCTTAACCTAGGAGGTTCATATGCTAATTTCTTAGACCTTGAAGCCCACCTCTTTCAGATTGCATTTTAACAGTTTTTCACCACTAGAGGGTGTTAGTTCACGTATTTCATATAGATAACACTGTGCTCGTGCCCAAGAAATTATCTGGGAGCAGGCACTGATTGGCTAGACTGCAAGTCTGTCAAAAGAACTGAAAAAATGGGCAGTTTGCAGAGGCTTAGATACAAGATAATCACAGAGGTTAAAAGTATATTATTATAAATGTGTTAATTATGCAAAACTGGGAAATGGGTAATAAAGGGATTATCTATTTTTTAAAACAATAAAAATTCTGGTGTAGACTGTCCCTTTAAGGTCATGGACACCCAGCCAAGGTTCCGTCCTCCTTCAGTACGTAGATGACCTACTGTTGTGTAGTCCTAATCAGGAGGCAAATACAGCAGACACCATCAGTCTACTAAAGCACCTTGCTGCTGAAGGTCACAAAATAGCTAAACAAAAATTGCAAGTAGGAGTGAAAAAAGTAGAATACTTGGGTTTTGTACTTTCCCAAGGTCACAGGTCCATTAGCTCCAAACGCATACAGGCCATACAAAGGGTCTTCAAACCGCACACCAGAAAGGAAATGCTCACCTTTCTAGGCATGATTAATTATTGCAGACAATGGATTCCTGAATGCTCCCATCACAATTCCATACTGAGACAGGTCACAATAGGGGACAGCCCAGAACACATACAATGGACCACAGACATGACTAAATCCTACATTGCGCTCAAAACCAGCATTATCAGTGCCCCTGCTTTAGGACTACCTGATTATTGTAAACCATTCCATTTGTATGTGAGGGACAATTGTAAAACCATGGCTGCTGTCTGTGCCCAAGAACAAGGCAGAGGCAATATGCGCCCCGTAGCTTTCTTTTCCAAAGTAGTCCCAATACCTGTGCAGGGGATGCCGGCGTGTCTCCGAGCATTGGTTGCATGCGCCATAGCTGTAGAGATGCTTGAAACAATTACACTAGGTCACTCGGTAGTATTACATACAAGTCACCAAGTCTTACACCTTGTAAAAAATGTTACAACTCAACACATGACGGCCCAAAGACTCTGGCTATTAATGTATATTGTTGAATAATACAAATCTGACTATCAAATATAGCAATATCAACTCGGGTCCAGCCCAGATCCTGAATGCCCTACTTTTAGGCTCACCAGATTTGGCAACTGACCATGACTGATTAGAGGTAATACATCATATTACTACGCCACAACCGTATTTAATGGACAAACCTTTTGACCATGCAGATACCGTATTTGTTGACGGCTCTTGTTCCCAACCTAGCGACGGGATTTACAAGACAGGATATGCCGTTGTGCAGCTACCAGACATTGTACTAGATTCAAACCCTATTGCTTATCCTTCTGCACAGGCTGTAGAGTTAATAGCCCTTAGGAAAGCATGTAAAATGGTTAAGGATAAATCTGTTAATATTTACACTGACTCTTGCTATGCTTTTGGGGTTGTGCATGATTTTGGAATGATATGGAAACAACGTGGGTTTGTTTCAGCAGATGGCAAGACCATCTCTTCTACCGACCTCATTAATGACCTTTAAGAGGTGACAAGGTATCGGTCACTCCTCACAGAGAAGAAGAGTGTGCCCTCCTAAAGACACAGACCACAGATAGACTGTTGATGGATGGTGGGGACAGTATTTTGGAACCTCATACTCGGCACCCTATTCCAACCACCCCGACACCAGATCTTTCTACGGTAGTGTGTGCACCGTGGGGAACAGATAACATTGATACTACCCCAAACGGGACACCACTTACAGTACCACCTATTCCATTCAATGAACTCTGAGCCCTCCCGACTATTCTACCTACCGAACCTCCATCCCCTAGTTTGGCAGATTTCAATATCGTCCCTCACGTATTTTTAGTCCCTAAAAACCCTCCCCCAGAGATCCCAGCGAAACCTATAGTAGCCACTACTTCAGCTGCACTTACCAAGTGCCTAAAAAATAGAGAGAAAGGGGCAAGGGGGTCCGCAAGCACTGCTGGGAAAAAGGTTAGACATAATTTGGATAGAGAAAGGAATGACCTTGGCTGTCAAGGGTATTGTGGTAGACTAAGGGAACTATTTAGCCAGGCCCAATATAACGGTTGTATTTTAGAGGCACAAAGGGACTGGCTGCTAAAGGAATTGGGACAGTGTTACAGAAGCATTAGTTATTTTGTTGTGAAGAGCTTATTTCCCAGCAGCAATGCCTGAACCAGCAAGCCAGCGCCTAAGAAGGGCTCCAAGAAAACCGTAACAAGTATCATTTCATAAAGAGTTAACTCTTTTTTTTCAGCTTTTAGAAACTATTGCCTAAATACACATTTTTGCTGGCCTCAGCTCTAAGTTTAGGGATAACCAATCCCATTGTCTAATCACCTCTGGAGCCAGACTGCTAATTGATAAGATGAACTTGTAAACTTGTTATCTTAAGTACTGTAATCCTATTGTGGCCTGTCAAAGGACAGTGCTCTCTATCTAAATGTGTGATGGGGGATTTTGTGCTTCCCCCCCCTCTCCCCCTGGGAGTGCCCTGTGTGCATGTAACCTTAATAAAAAGCAGGCTGGGCATCCCAGTGCTGAGTTCTTGTTTGACCCTCAATCGCAGCGTTGACTCGTTTTTGTGGGCAGAAGGGTATCCTAGCTGTACTACAGCTAAGGGAGATTATTCTATATTTGCGAGACTCATATAGAATACTATGGAAAGCAGCTTCTCCCCTCTTTAGCAATAGGGATCCAGGCTACTAAGCGGTCCATCTCTCAGCGAGACTAAGGGTAACCGTAACATTTGGCGGCAGCGGCGGGATTTTCCTGGATTTCCTAGGAGAGGTACAGAACGGATGGAGAGCGCTTACGAAAAATTGAAGCGTACAACCCTAAAGGATTTACTTGAAAGCAGAGGGGGGTACACCAGCAACCGGCCGAGGAGAGAGCTGATCGCAGAATTGAACGAACTGGATCAGAGCTTCACAATGGTGGAAACACCGACCACGATTAGTGACGAAAAAACCAGGATTGTTCGGGAAAGGCTCTCATTATACGGGCCGAACCCCTCCATGGAATTGGTACAGCAGTTGATGGCGGAGGCGGACGAGGATATACGAGAGACTCGAGCCCACGAACTCAACCTAGCGAACGCACACCGCAATGCTGTAGCCCCGCAGGTAATCATCCCTGTCGAAAATGCTGGGAGGCCCAAGATACCCTATACAGCATTTCGACCCTTTCTAGAGAGCGAGACAGGGATTGATGAATATTTGGCGGACTTCGAAAGGCAATGTGCCCTGCACCAGATTCCCAACAGAGAGTGGCCCACGATATTGTCTGGGAAACTATCCGGGCGAGCCCTGGAAGCCTTTCGTACTCTGGGTGCTAAGGAAGTGACACAGTATGAGCTAGTTAAGGAGACACTGTTGCGACGGTACGCTGTAACTCCGGACACGTATCGCCGACAGTTTCGGGACACGGAAAAGAAGCCTAACGATACCCATATGGAATGGGCGCACCGAATGCGGAGAGCGGCAAATCACTGGCTGAGCGGAAGTAAAGCGGTGACTGGGGAGGAAATTTTACAATTGTTTCTCTTAGAACATTTTTATAATGGCATGGAACAGCAAGGGAAGGAATGGCTGCGAGACAGGCGGCCTTCTACCTTAGAAGAAGCAGCCAAATCGGCCGATGAACATTATGACTCCCGTCTTCACGAACCCATGAACTACCGAGCTCCAGCACGGGTCGAACCCAGAGAGGTTTACCGTGCACCCCCTCGTGCTGAATTCCGAGCCCCGGTGCCCACAGGGCCCGTCCGACACTCAGGACCACCCAATAACAGCTCTGAGCATCACAGACCGACTTGCCACCGATGCAAGCAACCAGGGCATTTCATGGCTAGCTGCCCCCTTAATACGCACCAGACACCCAGGAATTACAATTACCCCTCTGGGTCCTATCGTCCGGCCCGGGCCCTCTGTGTTAACCAAGAGGCCCCTATGGAGGGATATGTGGGGCCGCTTCACGAGGCAGACCCTGTATATGCTGCCTCAGATAACCGCCAGCACCATCGGCAGAGGGTATGGCTCGAGGGGCGATCTACCAAGGGATTGCGAGACACAGGGGCTACTATCACGCTGGTACAGAGTCATTTGGTGCCAGAGCACAAGCGATCCGGACAGACTGTGGCCGTTAGAGTGGCGGGGGGGGATGTGTACAAAATTCCAACAGCTAAAGTGCATCTTGATTGGGGAGCGGGAAAGGGGGCTGTGAACGTGGGCCTAATGGATAATTTACCTGCCGAAGTACTACTGGGCAACGATTTGGGCCCCATGACTTCTGCCTATGCTCCAGTATGCAACAACGAGGCGGACCCAGTGACTACACGGGCCCAAGCCCGGACGGAGCGAGAGCTCTCACCAGTGCGGGAGACACAGGTAAGACCTACCCCGACCTTGCCTGACAGGTTAGGCCCCATACCCTGGGACACCCCAGATGCTTTCGAGGCAGAGTCTAAGACTGACCCGACCTTACAAAAGTACCGGGAACGAGCAGAGACCGGAGGGGGCGGGGCAGATAACGAAACATTCTTATGGGAAAAAGGGAAACTATACCGCTGGACAGAGAAAAGGGGACAGCGTAGGCGACAGCTGGTAGTGCCCCACAAATACCGTCAAGAAATCCTCAAAATAGGCCACGACATCCCCTTAGCAGGCCACCTAGCCGTTACCCGTACCCTACACCGCATTACTCACACGTTCTTTTGGCCAGGGGTGCACGCTGACGTTAGAACTTACTGTAACACCTGCGATGTGTGTCAACGAGTAGGAAGGCGAGGCGATCACCCTAAAGCCCAGCTAGTAAATATGCCCATTGTAGAGGAACCCTTCAGCCGGGTTGCTATTGACCTAGTGGGACCACTGGCTACCCCTAGTCCCTCCGGTAAGCGCTACATTCTTACCGTAGTGGACTACGCTACCAGGTACCCAGAGGCTGTCGCCCTATCCAACATACAAGCGGATACGGTAGCGAATGCACTAGTACAGGTGTTCTCCCGGGTAGGATTTCCAAAAGAAATCCTATCCGACCGAGGCACCCAATTTACGGCTGAATTAACCCAACAACTCTGGCAGGTTTGCAAAATTAAGTCCCTCCTGAGCTCCCCATACCACCCCCAGACGAACGGGCTGTGTGAGAGGTTCAATGGGACCCTCAAGCAAATGCTCAAGACGTTCACTCAGGAATACCGAGACTGGGAACGCTTCCTGCCGCACCTCCTATTTGCTTATCGGGAGGTGCCCCAGGAAACGACAGGGTTCTCTCCCTTCGAGTTGCTCTACGGAAGAAAGGTACGGGGACCCCTAAACCTGATCCGGGAGCACTGGGAGGGAGAGATGGAGGCTGACGGTGTCCCCATTGTGCCATACGTGCTGGAACTCAGGGACCGAATGGAGCAATTAGCCAAATCCGTGCGGGCTAATCTCCAGTTGGCCCAGAGAAGACAGAAAGTATGGTACGATCGGGGGGCCCGAAAGAGAATCTTCACCATAGGACAAAAGGTGTTAGTACTTAAGCCGGTGAAGACAGACAAATTGCAGGCGTCCTGGCAGGGTCCCTACCAGATCGTAGAGAAAAGGGGAGACACCACTTATGTGATAGCTAGCTGCCATGACAACAATCTTAGAAAGACATTCCATGTAAACATGCTCAAGGAATATTTTGAGCGACCAGAGAACGTGACGGCCGTATGTTGTTCCCCTCAGGAAGACCCCGACAGTTTACCCATTCCAGACCTATTAGAAAAGAGTCTCCCCACAGGTATAGTGGCGCAGGTTCAGATAGGGGACCGACTTAGCCCCACTGAAAGGGAGCAGCTCAACCAACTCCTCCAGTCCAAACACCTCACCTTCTCCCCGAAGCCAGGGTACACTACTTTAACCACCCACCAGGTAGATACTCCGGGACAAGCTCCCTTGCGCCAGGCTCCGTACCGAATCCCCGAAGCAGTTAGGACAGGAATGAAGAAGGAGGTCGATGAGATGCTCCAGCTCAGGGTAATTGAGCCCTCCGATAGTCCATGGGCCTCCCCAGTTGTCTTGGTGCCCAAGAAAGATGGGACCACCCGGTTCTGTGTAGACTATCGGAGGCTCAATGAAAATACCGTGACGGACGCTTACCCTATGCCCAGGGTAGACGAGCTACTCGATCGTATAGCCAGGGGAAATTACCTGACCACTATTGACCTCTGCAAAGGTTACTGGCAGATTCCCCTGGCCCCGGAGGCTATCCCCAAGTCGGCATTCGTCACCCCATTCGGCTTATATCAGTTTAGGGTAATGCCGTTTGGGATGAAGAATGCCCCAGCTACATTCCAGCGCTTGGTGGATAGGCTCCTGGATGGCTTCCAGAGTTTTGCTTGCGCCTACCTGGACGACATAGCGATCCACAGTGAGTCCTGGGAGGACCACTTAGCTCATGTGGGAATGGTTCTGGATCAGATCCGGGCTGCTGGCCTGACTCTGAAGCCAGAAAAATGCCACTTTGGGATGGCCGAGGTACAGTACCTGGGTCACCGGGTGGGGTGTGGAAAGCAGCGACCAGAGCCGGCCAAAATAGAAGCTGTCGCCAATTGGCCCACCCCCATCACTAAGACTCAGGTCCTAGCCTTCCTGGGCACGGCAGGGTACTATAGACGGTTCGTACCAGACTACAGCACACTTGCCAAACCCCTGACTGACTTGACCAAGAAGAACTTACCTCGACAGGTCCTGTGGTCTCCCCACTGTGAAACGGCTTTCCAGGCTCTCAAAAATGCTCTAATTAACGCTCCTGTCTTGGCGGCCCCAGCCCTTAACAAACGTTTTATCGTCCATACAGACGCTTCCATGTTCGGGCTGGGAGCTGTCCTCAGCCAAGTAGGCGAAGATGGAGGGGAGCATCCAGTTGCCTACATCAGCCGGAAGCTCCTGCCCCGCGAAGTCAGCTATGCAGCGGTCGAAAAGGAGTGTTTGGCTTTGGTGTGGGCATTAAAGAAATTGACTCCCTATTTATATGGTCAGGAGTTCACTCTGGTCACCGACCATAACCCGTTGGTGTGGCTGAACCGGGTCTCTGGAGATAACGGCAGGCTATTACGTTGGAGCTTATCGTTGCAACCCTTCAATTTCACCATTACTTACAGACCTGGGAAACAGAATGGCAACGCCGACGGGTTGTCCAGACAAACAGACCTCAGCCCTGCATAACCAGCGGTCTGGACAGCCTTAGTCTGCCCCGAAAAGGGGTCAGACCGTGTCTGCCAGAGTGTTCCACAGAAAGGGAGCACTGTTACAGAAGCATTAGTTATTTTGTTGTGAAGAGCTTATTTCCCAGCAGCAATGCCTGAACCAGCAAGCCAGCGCCTAAGAAGGGCTCCAAGAAAACCGTAACAAGTATCATTTCATAAAGAGTTAACTCTTTTTTTTCAGCTTTTAGAAACTATTGCCTAAATACACATTTTTGCTGGCCTCAGCTCTAAGTTTAGGGATAACCAATCCCATTGTCTAATCACCTCTGGAGCCAGACTGCTAATTGATAAGATGAACTTGTAAACTTGTTATCTTAAGTACTGTAATCCTATTGTGGCCTGTCAAAGGACAGTGCTCTCTATCTAAATGTGTGATGGGGGATTTTGTGCTTCCCCCCCCTCTCCCCCTGGGAGTGCCCTGTGTGCATGTAACCTTAATAAAAAGCAGGCTGGGCATCCCAGTGCTGAGTTCTTGTTTGACCCTCAATCGCAGCGTTGACTCGTTTTTGTGGGCAGAAGGGTATCCTAGCTGTACTACAGCTAAGGGAGATTATTCTATATTTGCGAGACTCATATAGAATACTATGGAAAGCAGCTTCTCCCCTCTTTAGCAATAGGGATCCAGGCTACTAAGCGGTCCATCTCTCAGCGAGACTAAGGGTAACCGTAACAGACAGGTCCAAGGCCTTAATAGAGCACTTATACGTACGTTGCAAGAACATTCTTGGATTTGCCATCTAATCTAGTGTCCAGAACTCACCGCTATTGATCTGTCTCCATCCCACCCAGTTGCCACGTTTGCCCCTATAATACCTGCGGCGGCGATACCGTCCCACAATATCAGCTACCTCATCCAATGAGCTCTGAGCCCTCTGTTACTCTACCTCACGAGTCTCCCACCCCCAGTGCGCCTCACGGACAATGTCTATGGACCACATGCTTCTTTAACTCCAGGGACATGCCACACCTGGTGACATTTCCTTTTGGAAGACCAAGGGATTATCTTTAGATGAGAATGGGTTGTTTTCCAAAGAGGGGAAGGTGGGTATACCAGAAAGCAGTGCACCACTTTTTATAGCACAAGCCCATGGTGTAGGACATTTAGGGATAAAACCAACAATCAACTTGCTGAAACAGTCTTTTATATCAGAAATATAGCTGAACATTCTGGAGGAATCTACACCTTGATGTCCGTGGGACTCCAGAGGCACCAGCAGCTTCAAATATCTGTTTGCTGCTATGTAATGGTATTTTAGCAGCTGCTCTCTTGATCCGATGCATGGATCTTCCTCAATGTGCCTTTATCTGCACAAACCCGTCTGTGCTCTGAATCAGCCACAAATCTCTTAATAGTGTAATGATCACGCTTAAGTTTTTGTGAAATATCTAATGTTTTCATACCTCGTCCAAGGCATTGAACTATTTCACTCTTTTCGGCAGCAGAGAGATCCTTTTTCTTCCCCATATTGCTTGAAAATGCTGCTCTGCTTAATAATGTGGAACACCCTCCTTTAGTAGTTTTTCCTTTAATTGGGCTCACCTGGCAATCTAATTATCACAGGTGTCCGAGATTGTTTTCAGTGATCAAAAGAGCCCTGAGACACAATGCCATCCATGAGTTAAACTGAAAAAAAAAAATGTAATCTTTGTGACACTGAAATAGAATTTGCATAATAATTTGGAACAGGGTGTATACGTTTTCTGTTCATCTTGTGAGGTAAACTTATCACCCAACTTAAGGTAAGAACAAGTTTTACAGCGATTACTCCCACAACTGAAAAAAACATATTTACTGGACAACCAGTGTCTTTTTTTCTTTCTCAGGTAGCATCGATGGTGATAACGAATTGCCCAATGTTTTTGCTCTCCTACTAGAGAAATTGAAACACAATTTTAGAAATTTGTGTATCTGTTCAAAGAATAGGTAAGGCATTCCTGATGATACCACAGATTATATTGTACTGTCTACTGTATGTAGTAACAAAATAAGGTTTAGATTCAGTTAATCTAGTTGTTTGTCTTTTCTTAGGGATTAATACAGCATCTCTATTCATTACATCAACTTTATTTTTAGCTTTTAATAATGGAACTTTTCCATAACCTCTATTTAGAAACCTGTTTGTGGTTTCTTCTGCCTGTTGCTCATATTCAGTTTGAGTGGTGCAGTTTCTCTTAACCCTCATGTACTGTCCCTTAGGAATCGCTTTAATAATATGCCTAGGATGACAAGATTTTGCGTTCAGCAGAGTGTTACCTGCTGTAGGCTTCCTATAGAGACTTACTTCAATTTTCTTTTTTTGACTGTCTGATTTCAGACTTACATCAAGATACGATATGGAGTCCCTATGAAAATCCATTGTAAAATCCAAATTCATTTGATTATTTTTCAACAATTTGAGGAATCTATGTATACCTGATTCACTGCCCTTCCATATAAACAACAGGTCGTCGCTATAGCGACCATAAAAACCAATATCTTCCCTGAATGGATTATCACCTCCAAAGACGTGGAACAGTTCCCACCAACCCAAATACAGATTGGCATATGTAAGGGAAAACTTTGCCCTCATAGCTGTTCCACGTCTCTGGAGGTAAAAATTACCATTAAACATGAAAAAATTGTGTGTTAACAAATACTCCAATGATCTTAGTATGAATTCTTTGGTCTCCAAATCGTATCCTGAGTATGTATCCAGGAAAAATTCTATGACCTTTATAGCTTGTGCGTGAGGAATGGAAGTGTACAAGGACACCACATCAATTGTTACAAAGTGATATTCCTCATTCCATTCAATTTTTTCTACCGGTCTTATTAAATCTGTTGTGTCCTGCAGAAAACTTCTCAAATTCCTCACAAGAGGTTGCAAATATACATCGATTATCTCCCCTAAAGATTAATTCAAAGACCCAATTCCGGCAATAATGGGTCTTCCCGGAGGACTGTCCAAACTTTTGTGAATCTTGGGGAGATAATGGAAGATAGCTGTAATAGGATGATTTTTAATTAGATATTCAGCATTCTTTTGACTTAGTAGTTTATATAATAAACTGTCCATATCTATTCTAGTTTCTTAAAACTTCTAAAAAGTAATAAGATAGTATGATTGTTGTATAGCAGCATATCTAAGTATACATAGCTTTCGTTAGAAAATGTAGGAAATTGTTTAAATACATATAGAGCAAGTCTACGTTTCCTCCAACTTATATGTGTGAAAATCATCAAAATATTATGATTATACAGAAACATTATGAGATTTGTATAAGTATTTATAAGAAACACATTGACTCTTGACATCCAATGGTTCTGCAGTGCTTTGGGCACAAGTGATTTAAAGAAAAATATGGAGGAGGGATATATTTTTATTACTTTGCATGGATACAAAGAGACAAAACAAAAACTGTTTATTTACCTATTTCATTCATTTATCCTGTAGTTCAAACATAAATTTGTTACGTCTCTCACTGAGGATATCTGACAGCTTAAAAATTCAATCAAATATAGATTTTTAAATAGGGTAAATACAGACTGCACTTTCTTTTATAGGGTAAATATAGAATGCATATTATTTCACAGAACAAATATAGACTCCATACAGGTAGAAATATGGGGTGAGAAATAATGTCAAGTTCAAGCAATGTAAAACAATTATTTCTCTATCTACATATACATAACATAGTTACATCAGGTGAGGTTGAAAGAAGACAGAAGTCCATCGAGTTCAACCTAGACTAGCTGATATACACTAATGAAGCCAGGGGCGTATTTATGCATAGGCCAACAAGGCCGGTGCCTATAGCTGTAGATTGAGAGGGCGGCACTGGCACTATGTTGCCAAGGTTGGCGTTAACCGGTTATTATTATTTTATTAAAAAACAAAAAGTCTTCCCCCCCCCCATTTCCCCCTCCCCTCTCTGTCTTCCTTGATGCCCTTCCCCTTCGCTGCCTTCCCCGCTCTCCCTCTCCCCCCCCCCCTCTCTCTCCCCCACCTCCTCTACTGCAACTGTCTGGAAAAATAATTAGCTGGAGAAGATAGGTCATGTATAATTAGCCTAAATCCCTCCCCGCTTAGCGGAATATCCCTTTTAATCAGCATATCCTGTAATTTTTATAACACTCCCTTAGAGGGTATAGCATTCATTACTGTAGTTTGCTGGCCTTGTATTGAAATAGCCAATAAGGCAGTATAGGCCCCCACAACTGGGGAATTAGTCTGCTGGTAGATGAAGTCGCGCCGCAACTTACTTGATTCGTTCTATAGTTTTTGACCAGGGACTTCAGAATGCAAGAAGTAATGGGGAGGGTCAAAATGACATGCTTTGGGATTTTAATTCAGAGCAACTTATATTGAGGGGTGGGCTGGCTACAGTCTGGGTGGATGTCAGAGTTATATGTTATCATTGTCCATGTTCCAGCCTAATGTGTATCGCGTGTATTGTCACATGCCTTTGTGTATTCAGATGTCTCTGACTTGTGATGTAACCCAAAGAGACATAACTGTTTCTCCTTTTTTTTTTTTTTTATTGAGTGTTGAAGATATATATACAGGTTTCTTATAGTAAGGTATATACAGTCATATGTCCTATATAACAATATATTATCAAAGAAATTATTAAAGACAATGGACACACCAGAAAAAGTTGTAACCCTTAGAATAGAAGGGTAGGAAATACCTGTTATGCAGAATATAGAATTTCACATGTCAACCCTCATAATTTTCCCGACCCCTTCAAACTAATGAGGCCACTTATGGACCCCTAGGCTAAACAAATTGTACATTAAGGGGGTGATAACAATATGAGGCCGCTTAAGGACCTCCTGAACGCTATTAAAACATATAAAAAATAATAATAAATGAATATGAATGCACCTCTAATGCTTCAACAGGCCCCTCATGGACCTATGTGAACTAATTGACTTAGATGAGGTGCTCTAGTATATAATACGGTCACTCATGGACCCTTAAAATATGGGTGTTTTGAACTATAATCACACTGAGAGCATACTATATCAATAAAATGACATGAAAAGTTCAGCAACAGTACAATATCAGATAGACATATAATAATAACCATAGGGGGAAAAATCAGCACCTAATATCAAACAGGAACAGTTGTTGGTAGCAGCTAATCTCCCCTTCAATAGTATATAGAAAGGACATCAATGTGAGCAGTCCAATGCTATAGGGACAGAGTGTTACTGAAGTGAATCTATTGCATCTAGCTGAATGAAACTATGCACCGAGAACACATTAAAATATGGGAGTAAGACAAAAACTTACAGACCAATTTTTGGATTTAAGTACAATCTGAATATGTACTCTGAAAGGGAGCTAATCCCCAATGTACTTATTTCTCAGCAGTCAGTAAATAGAATTAAGGGTAGGGTTAGACTTATAAACTAGGGTAGCAAATAATCTAAAGGCAAAGCACGAGGGTTATATAACAGGCATCAATATATGTTTGGTTTAACTTAGGGGGAATGGCTCTGGAACTTAAAGTAAACATAAAGTAGTATTTAATGGTACAAACAGGGGCCCTACTTACACAGTGAAAGATTCCATTTGTATTAACAGTGCTCTGGCGCTACAGGACAACAAAAGCCCCTCCTGAATAAATCCGTATTTGTAAAAGTGTTAGGTCGAATATGGGGATATAAAAACTGTAACCCGTATGATGGAGTGCTCCCTTATTAAACCATTCCCAGCCTCAAGA
Source organism: Bombina bombina (assembly GCF_027579735.1). NCBI lineage: Eukaryota > Metazoa > Chordata > Amphibia > Anura > Bombinatoridae > Bombina > Bombina bombina. The sequence continues at coordinate 1,152,582,609 of NC_069499.1, read as the reverse complement.
GATTGTATGACAAGGCAAATGATCCATAGATCGGGCACGAGGCGCTCTATAGCACATAACATTCACAGTTTACACTTTACACTTCAGAGGCGCGTTACTAACCTAAAACACATCAGATTGGTATTATTTAACTGCCTTCACACGGAAACGTCACTAATAAAGGAGGCATCAGGTTTGCCATTTTAACTAATTTCGCACATTTAGCATGAAGATAAACATAAAATGTTCACATATATGTAAAAATAACAGACATAAATGCACAATAATAAACACATCTTGGAGTAAGGGTTATTAGAGTGTTCAAGGACCGATATGGGGTTTTTTAGATGGCACGCAACCCTCTCACATTTGGCCTTAAATAGAGTAACTGGTTAATAACAATGGCTGGGAGACAAGCAGAAAAATTGACTCGTGGGTGTGTTAAAAGAGTATATGTTCCCAAACATACGGCAGCTAGACTTTGCCATCAGCCCATACTGTACCGTCTCAAGATTAACCCACTCCTGATTTCAGGCACGACACCGAAGTAGGCACCGGCTCTCCCACAGTGTTCAGCACAGATGAGTAGCGGACCTTTGAGTCTGAACTGTCCAGATCCGGGAAAAGGCTACTTGTCGCAATACTTAATTTTCTGGGATGTAGCTTACGTTGATCCAGGGGCCCACAATAGAAAGTATGTCCGGGGGCCATCTTGAAAGCGCTATGTGAGGAGGACATCTGAACCCACGAGGAGGGAGGGTGCCCTCTCCTAGTCTCCGCATCTATTACACCTGCCATAAGTCTATCTCGCTTCCTGCAAGAAGCACGATCTCGTCTCATCTTTGGGACACCCACTCTGTCGGCTGTGAGCACAGTTTTCTCCCCCCGGTCCAGTGCGGGTAGTTGATCACAACCCCTGCCTGGGTAAGTAACCACCTGTGTCTGCTGCTGAGTGGCAATGATAGCGTCCCCTATACTCTGTGCTTTATGCTCGCATTGGATGTTCAGTTGCTGCTTTGTGTTCCGCTGGTCCGCCATAAGAATATAGGACAGCTTGCTTTCAAGCTCCAAAAAGTGAGCGTTGAGCGATTTGAGCAGCGATTCCTGCTAACGCCATCTGGGTCATCATCAGGGCCAGTAGTAGCTAGTGTAGCTGAGGGCAGAATGTACACCTAAGGTTTTAGGTAGAAATGTTTTGCAGTAGTAGTAAATAGTACTACTCGTAACCCCAGTCTCCTAGGGGGGGAATATGCGGCAGCCCCGGCTCCACAAACCGGCAAACACTATGTGAATGCAGTAGCCGTGAGGCCTAACTGTAGAGCATAGGCAAAGATTAATCCTGAAAGTTCCTCCCAAGATTGACAAATTCTTGAGTGTTGTAATAGTTAGCTGGGTTCTAGGTGTGAAGTAAACTCAGTTTCAGAGGAAAACAGTAGAAGTTTCATGCAAAAATACAAAGTAGAGCCAGGAGCTCCCTCAAGACACGTCTTGCCGCTACAGCTGTAGGCTCCGCCCCCTGTTTCTCCTTTTTAATATGTTTGTATTCAGTTCAGTTTCCTTCAATAAAAGAAAAATATTCCTTAAAAAAAAAAAATAGAGATTGAGGGTGGAACTGTCCTCTATGTCAGGTTATTAGTTTTCTATAGTTTAATGTATACCACTTGATATTGTGCATTATATTTGTAGACACAACAATGTTTTGTCTGCTACAAAAGAGTTATAATGTTAAATGAATAATAGAGCCATCTAGTGGTATGTTAATATATAAGTAAGCAATATGTGTTTGTTTGGCATGGCATGAGTAAGGGATAAGACCCTGAAACGTTGCCTTTTTGTATTGTCTCTAACTATTGAATAAAGTTACTTTGCTGTAAAAAAAAAAAGAATTCTCCGTGCAGTGGTCACGTGACCCAGCTTTTGCCCACGCCATGTGACGCTTTCCTACTTCCGCCTGCCTTCCTGTCAGCTCACACGCCGCACATGTATGGAGGGCACCACACATGTGCACACGTGATCTCTGAGCACTGTGAGCAGGCAGGCAGGCAGGCAGGCAGGCAGGCATTGGACTCCATGACCTCCATCATGCGGTGACTAGTCACAGTGGTGACAGATGTGAGACGACGTCGACGGTGTGTGGAGCGGAGCGGAGCAGAGCCTGGCTGAGAGTGACAGAGGACTGGACATAGCTGAGAATCAGTGCACTGCAGACACAGACGGTCACGATGACTCATGATGCAGTACTAGAAAGGTATTTTTTGCTTTCATTGGGAGTCATTGCGCCTCGGCTCTATTCTAAGCTAATGAGTAGTACTAGTAAGTTTAAGGACAACAAAGTGTAAGTCAGAGACTGTGGCTAGCAGCTATTACAGAGATCATGGCTGCCGCTGCGCTGATGGCTCTGTCGGATGATCATGACAGACAGACTCTCTGAGTCACTCTGAAGTACACACAGTGTGTGACATGTACTTCAGAGTTCAGAGTGACTCAGAGAGTCTGTCTGTCATGATCATCCGACAGAGCCATCAGCGCAGCGGCAGCCATGATCTCTGTAATCGCTTAGAGCGATCACAATGTGATAATATAATTTATTAATAATTTCATTGTGACTTAAATTTTGTGTTTGAATTTTGAAAAAATGTGAGCCTGGGGGGGCCAAGGAAGGCGGCAGGGGCCGGGCACACAGCCACACAGGCATCATAATGGAATAATATGGGCTGTGGGCAGTCACTACACGTCTGTGTCTGGGGACCCCATCCTCATTTACCGACTGTGTTTGCTGGGAATGTCATTTATTTATAAAATACTTGTCCCTAGCTTGTATGTTAGATATATACATCTGGATTAATCAGTTACCAGTCTTATAGCCATATAGGACATATCTATGTCCATAAAGCTTGTATCATCTTTAACCGATTGCAGGTAGTAACCCAGCGCAATAGGAGTGACTAGTAACTAAGCATGGGGGGTAAACTAATCCTATTTAATATTACACTGTATGTGAATACTCTGTAGCTAAATGTAGAAATGTCCCTGCCAGAGAGAAGTTGTCTGCAGCTTGGTATTATTACTGCATTCAAAAAGTGATAATGCTTTAACCGTACGTGTTGTCTGCCAGGGAGGATGCCAGCGCCAAGATATTTATGCAGGAATAACAGAAGCCCACTAATAATTTACTTGTGATTTTTTTTTCCGAAATCCAGAAATATCAGTCTGAAACGTAAAACACTTGTGGCTAACTGATAATGATAGTAAAGTTTTGTTGTTAACATGTCTGTGTCTGGGAGGCCATGTGGTTAGAAGCTATCTGTAAACATTAATACTGCAGACTTTGATAGGGTGATCTTAACAAATGTCTTTTTTTTTATTTCATTGAGCAATTGTGAATGAGTATCATGTGTAAAAGGAGATATGAACGGTGTGTGAATGGCCGGTAACAATGGTTGAAGCCTTGCCGTGGCGTTACTGCTCACATGTATACTGTGTGTGTACACATGTGCTAATTCAACCTACCTGAGACTGTATGCAAGCTTTTACGAGCCCTGGCTGGGGAAAATGTAATTTTAAAATGCAGCAGCAAAAAAAAAAAAAAAACAACAACTCCCTAACCAAAAAATTATATGGCCAAAATGACCTAAATCCAGGGGGGGAGAGCAGGATTCCTAGGGCAGCACAAAACCTAAATACGCCCCTGAATGAAGCAAATAATTGAAATTACATTTAACAATTAGAAAACTGACCCATTTAACACCAGCAATCATATCCCTGAATTCTGTTTTTAGCTAGAAATATATCTAAGCTATTTTTAAATTTATCTAATGTATTGGCATTCCCTAATTCCTTAGGCAAAATGTTCCACAATTTGATTGCTCTTACCACTAAAAAACATTTACGTTGCTGGAGATTACATTTCCTTTAGCCTAAAATTGTGACCTTGTGTCACAAACAACTAGAATACACATATCTTCTGCCATCTCTGTATATGGGTCTTGAATTTATTTATATAAAGTAATCAAGTCACCTCTCAAGAGCCTTTTTTCTAGTTTAAACACTCTTAATTTGGCTAACCCCTCTTCATAGTTTAACCCCTTCCTGTCGGTACTTATTTGTTACATCAGAACAAGGTACCGATCTAAACAAATAAGTAAAAAATGTAAATCACGTAAACAATTACTAAACATACATTCGATTGCGTGATTTCAATAATGGGATTGGGTCTGGGGGAAGTGCCTATGATGCTAGGCACGCCCTCCAGTCTGCGATCCCAGTTAGGAAGCCGTATCTGCTTTAGTACAGCAGAACGGCTAGGACGTTCCTTGCCATCCTAACGGCCCTAAAGCTCAGTGCAGTTAGGACGGCATGGAACGTCCTAATGGCGGGAAGGGGTTAAATCCTCCTTTCCCCTTTTTAGTTTTGGGGTCCTTCTTGGTCCTCAGAACTGCGATACATACTCAAGGTCAGGTCTTACCAGGGATTTATACAACAACATAATTCATAATTATGCTTTCTTCCCTTGCATCAATGCATCTTTTAATACATGCTAGTATCTTATTAGCCTTAGAAGCCTCTGCCTTGCATTGTACTCTAATTTTTAGCTTGTTCTCTATAAGTACGCCGAAATCCTTTTTTCCCATTCAAAGAATGACAATTTTTTTTTAGGAAACTATTTTAATCTGTTATGTATAATTTAATTTGCTCACTTCAAAACAAAATTAAAAAAACAAGCAATTTAACATCACAAAATCAATTGATTTCCTCTTAAGTATTAAAGACATCCAACTGCTGCAAAGGAGTAAATTAAACACTTTATACAGTTGCTACCATTATATACATTCTATATTAAGGTTAAGTTATAGATATATAGATTTTATTCTGTAGAGCTTTAAATCAGGATTATACCAAAAATATGTTCATCCATGGATCCTGTACAGAAATATAGATTATAATGCTGGTTACGGTCATTTTTACTCAATTCCATACTGCTTTAACACCATTTTCAGGTTTTTCAAGTAGATGGAATCTGGGAACCCATTCCTAAGGAAACATAGGGAAAATTGTTACTTGTCTGATATTACTTGTGTAGAACATATATATATGTGAGACCGAGAGCAAGAGAGGAAGAGAGGGAGATATGATCCTTTTAAAATATATATAGACAGATAAATGTGGCACTATAACTTATGTTCAAAGTAATTTATTCTTGATATCTTTACTCATAACATAAGGTACATTTATATTAGTAAAAAACTCGTTAATTTAAATGATCATTGCATGTAAAGTAAGTGATCTGAAGAGAAAGATAGAAGGAAAGACGTAAGCAGTAGATTGGCATGAGAGATGGAAGTATTTTCCTTTTATGATAATTTAGGTCCAAAGGAAAACCGGCATTGGTAAAAACTTGAGCTTTATTCTTTGTAGTAAAACATAGCAACAGGCTTAAAAACAAGGCACAGACAAGGATAGACTAGTCTAACATGTTTCGGCCTTGGCTGGCCTTAATCAGCTGTGTGGCTTTATACCACTCCCTAGAACTTGATTGGCTGTCTGTGATTTAATGCTATTGTACTACTACCCTGAGTATCAGATAAAGCAATTTCCTATCAAGATGTTTACTAATTAAAGTGTGCTCATATAGCTCTATTAGACTTTGACCATATCCTGTCTATTATTGTACTCTATTCTCAATGTCATGCTTAACTTCAGTAACATTTGTTAGTGTAGAAATAGGTTAAGAATTAGAGGTATTTATATCGACTGTCATCGTTACTATACACATACCCTGCTGGTAATTGACAATAAAGTTACTGTGACTAAACTCAAATTTATGCCCAATTAATTCTTAGTTTTGTCTAACATTTAGATAACAATTTATACAGAATCAATGTGAGTAAAAAAACAAAGACAATAGTACCTATGTCAGTAAAGTTAAATGATTGGTAGATGTTTGATATTGCTGTTGTACCCAGTGTATATACATCTATATACATATTTCCTATCTGATTTGACAGATTACCAGCCTCATATTGCAATTTTAAGCATACTTGAAACTGCATTCATATATATGCATATATGTATATATACACATAGATACCCATACACCACTGTTAACAGCCTTAGAAGAACCCAATTTCAATTAGAAGTTCCTAAGTGTAATTCTTCATTACCAACTGTTCTAAACAGTATCAAACCATATCTAGACAGATATTTATGCTCATACATATGTGATTATTAAGTTTAATTTGAATACTCTTGTAATAATTTGGGGAGAGATGGGATTTGTTTTATTATACTTTAGCATCTTCAAATAGGGGAACAGATTATTGCCAGTAATTGATCAAATCTCCCTCAATGTTCATACCATTTGGACTGCGTGTATATAATTTGAAGATCCAAAAAGCCTCCTTTTTATATAGCTCCATAATCCTACTTCCTCCCCTTGGTTTATTCTTAATCAAATCTATAATCATCCAAGTGAATGTCTTGACGTTTCCGTCATGCTCATAAATTAAATGTTTTGACGCTCCTGTCGCTGTCCTCCCTCTCTGAATATCATTAAGGTGTTCACGTATCTGCTCACGAGCCTCACGTGTCGTACACCCTACATACTGCTTTTCACAAGAGGTACAAGTTATAACATAGATTGCAAACTCTGAGCGAAAATTAGGTGTCAGATTGTAGCCACTTGTACGGAAGGCTTGCATTATTTGTTTTATCAGTGCTGTACATTAGCACAATTTGTTAACATTAACTGCACAGTTCAGAATTATTGTGTAGTAGCAGGAAACATAGCAAAAGGCCTGTTGTGCCTGAGTAGCTCTGCATACAGTCATTTACTAAGCGACATAAAAGCAGACACTGAGAAAATGGTGTCACTTTATTAAACTAATCAATCACATTAACACATTTTTGAATAGTGAACTAATTGTGGTATATAAGACTCTTGCACACTGACTATCAACTTTAAAAAGCTTGTATTGCAATATCAAGATAGCACAGTTTTAATGCATGAAACTAAAAATGTAATTTAAAATTTAAATAAATGTTTTAATATTTTACGTGTAAGCTAGGGGGCACTGATGATGAGTTTATGAAACCAAGGGGCAGTGGCTGGGAAAAGTTTGGGAACAATTTCTAACAATAGAAGAGTTCAATTCAACAAAATTAATGGAGGGGGGGGGGACACAATATTATAGTAACAGAAAATGAGAGAGAAAAGGTCAAAAAAGAAAAGGAAAAAGGAGAACTGGGGCTATAGGGATGACAGAGGAAAATGAAAGTGTATGCAGATGTATGGGACATGATTTTCACAGGGTGGATGTGTGGCCAGGAGCAGTGCCCTATGGTGATTTGAAGGGTACAGGAAGATATAGGGTGCAGATGAAGATAACTGCAAAGGTTGTTGGGGGCTGGAGGGTGCAATGCAGAAAGGAGTTAATTGCAGTAAGGAGGATAATGTGATGAAAAGGTTTTGTCAAATCAGTGGATTCCCCCGATATGTTGAGATGTCACTTGTACTGCACAGATGCAAGTGCTTTTTTATTGGTGTATTTTTTAATTGTGGGCGGAGATGGTCCTTACAGATGGTTACTATAGCTACAAGAGAAGGACTATTATATTTCCATACATACTGTGGGCTATATTGTGTCCTTTTACCATCTTGACGATTATCTTGCTTTGGTCTAGAAACTTAGTCACTAAGAAAATTATTCCCTAGAGGGGCATTAAGCAATTTTCTTTTATCATTTTCATGTCCATTTTTTCATTTCAAGTCACTTATTTTTCATACTAACCATAATTGTCTAATGCTTTAATTATGCTTTTTCAGATGCACTTTGCAAGCATTAATCAACTCCTTCATATACCAGTAATTGAGAAATATTTAACTCTGAAGAGCTACATTTGTAATGAATATAGACTACTGTCTAAACAAAACATTTTGTTCTAAACACAGTTTTGACATTCAGCTTTTATACTACTCAATAAGGCGGTTTTCACTCTTCTACTGCAGCTCTAGACCAGATTACCACAGTTCTGCTGAGAAGGTGTTAAATTATTCTGGGATTTGTGATATCTTGAAGAAAATGTTATAGTGACATCTGGATCCAAGAATAAAATCATGTTCCTTAAACTCTCTATCCACTACAGTCCAAACCCAACCAGAGTCAGTTGTCACAGATTGAAATTTCCCTATGTGCTGCCTCTTGTAAAGTGCTGACTGGGTCCTGTAGTCCCACCTGGTTCAATTATAGAGCTGACCCTGGGTGACGCCATCCCAGAGTCCAATACTATAAGGACTTATTAATATGTAATCACTTTATATAGAACTGCAGTCTATATCCAGTAAACTAACTTACTTTTGTCTTCCACCATTTAGGGAAGTCTTATGTGGGATGCAGTTCCATGTCACACAGTCCACTGGATCTTTTTCCTGGATTTTGAATGTAAGCCCATGCTTAAGAGCTTTTTCCAATGGAGACAAAAGGTTCCTCGCTTCAGGAATATCTGGAAGATAAGCTTCAAATCTGCCACCTTGGTATACGCTTCCCGGGTGAGGGTGACCAACCTAAGCCAAATTAGAGTCAGTTGGTTAAATTAATGATTGATTCATCAAATTAACTTACTCTTCTGCAATTTCTTACATGTGCAGGACTAATGGAAATTTCTAGCTGTGTGTGTACAGTAAAAACAGAATTTATATTTACCTGATAAATTCTCCTACGGTGTGTCCGGTCCACGGCTTCATCCTTACTTGTGGGATATTCTCTTCCCCTACAGGAAGTGGCAAAGAGAACACACAGCAGAGCTGTCCATATAGCTCCCCTTAGGCTCCGCCCCCCCAGTCATTCGACCGACGGTTAGGAGAAAAAGGAGAACCATAGGGTGCAGTGGTGACTGTAGTTTGGAAAAATAAATTTAAACCTGACTAAATGCCAGGGTGGGCCGTGGACCGGACACACCGTAGGAGAAAGGAATTTATCAGGTAAATATAAATTCTGTTTTCTCCTACATTGGTGTGTCCGGTCCACGGCTTCATCCTTACTTGTGGGAACCAATACCAAAGCTTTAGGACACGGATGAAGGGAGGGAACAAGTCAGGCAACCTAAACGGAAGGCACCACTGCTTGTAAAAACTTTCTCCCAAAAATAGCCTCTGAAGAAGCAAAAGTATCGAATTTGTAAAATTTGGTGAATGTATGCAGTGAAGACCAAGTCGCTGCCTTACAAATCTGTTCAACAGAAGCCTCATTCTTGAAAGCCCATGTGGAAGCCACAGCTCTGGTGGAATGAGCTGTAATTCGTTCAGGAGGCTGCTGCCCAGCAGTTTCAGAAGCCAATCTGATGATGCTCTTTAGCCAGAAGGAAAGAGAGGTAGCAGTCGCTTTTTGACCTCTCCTCTTACCAGAATAGACAAACAAGGATGGTGTCTGTCTGAAATCTTTAGTTCCTTGTAAATAGAACTTTAAAGCACGAACCACATCCAGATTGTGTAACAGTCGTTCCTTCTTAGAAACTGGATTAGGACACAGAGAAGGAACAATAATTTCCTGGTTAATATTCTTATTAGAAACAACTTTTGGAAGGAAACCAGGTTTAGTACGCAAAACAACCTTATCTGCATGGAACACCAGATAGGGTGAACTACACTGCAAAGCAGACAATTCAGACACTCTTCTAGCAGAAGAAATAGCAACCAAAAACAAAACTTTCCAAGATAGTAACTTAATATCTATGGAATGTAAAGGTTCAAACGGAACCCCCTGAAGAACTGAAAGAACTAAATTTAGGCTCCATGGAGGGGCCACAGGTCTGTAGACAGGCTTGATTCTGACTAAAGCCTGCTGCCAAACGCTTGTGTAACAAAACAGACAGGGCAGATATCTGTCCTTTTAAAGAACTAGCTGATAGACCTTTCTCCAATCCTTCTTGGAGAAAGGATAGTATCCTTGGAATCTTAATCTTACTCCATGCGTAATCCTTGGATTCACACCAGCAAAGATATTTCCGCCATATCTTATGGTAAATCTTCCTGGTGACAGGCTTTCTAGCCTGGATCAGAGTATCTATGACTGATTCCGAAAATCCACACTTCGCAAGAATCCAGCGTTCAATCTCCAAGCAGTCAGTTGCAGAGAAACTAGGTTTGGATGTTCGAATGGACCTTGAGTTAGAAGGTCCTGCCTCAAAGGTAGCTTCCATGGTGGAACCGATGACATATTCACCAGGTCTGCATACCAAGTCCTGGCCACGCAGGAGCTATCAGAATTACCGAAGCCTTCTCCTGTTTGATCCTGGCTACTAGCCGGGGGAGAAGAGGAAACGGTGGAAAGACATAAGCTAGATTGAATGACCAAGGCGCCACTAAGGCATCTACTAATGTCGCTTTGGGATCCCTGGACCTGGACCCGTAACGTGGAACTTTGGAGTTCTAACGTGACGCCATCAGATCCAAATCTGGAATGCCCCATAGTTGAGTTAACTGGGCAAAAACCTCCGGGTGAAGTTCCCACTCCCCCGGATGGAAAGTCTGACGACTCAGATAATCCGCTTCCCAGATGTCCACACCTGGGATGTGAATTGCTGATAGATGGCAGGAGTGATCCTCCGCCCATTTTATGATCTTGGATACCTCCCTCATCGCCAGGGAACTCCTTGTTCCCCCTTGATGATTGATGTACGCTACAGTCGTCATGTTGTCCGACTGAAATCTGATGAATTTGGCCTCCGCTAGTTGAGGCCACGCCTGGAGCGCATTGAATACCGCTCTCAATTCCAAAATGTTTATCGGGAGAAGAGATTCTTCCCGAGACCATAGACCCTGAGCTTTCAGGGACTCCCAGACCGCACCCCAGCCTAAGAGGCTGGCGTCGGTCGTGACAATGATCCACTTCGGTCTGCGGAAACTCGTTCCCTGAGACAGGTGATCCTGAGCCAACCACCAGAGGAGTGAGTCTCTGGTTTTCTGGTCCATTTGTATTTGGGGAGACAAATCTGCATAATCCCCATTCCATTGTTTGAGCATGCACAGTTGCAATGGTCTTAAATGAATTTGAGCAAAAGGAACCACGTCCATTGCCGCAACCATTAGTCCTATTACCTCCATGCACTGAGCTATGGAGGGTTCTGGAATGGAGTGAAGAACTCGGCAGGTGTTCAAAAGTTTTAACTTCCTGACCTCAGTCAGAAAAATTTTCATTTCTACCAAGTCTATTATTGTTCCCAGAAAGGGAACCCTTGTAAACGGGGACAGAGAACTCTTTTCTATGTTCACCTTCCACCCGTGAGACCTTAGAAAGGCTAGAACAATGTCCGTATGAGCCTTTGCCTTGTGAAAAGACGACCCTAGTATTAAAATGTCGTCTAGATAAGGTGCTACTGCAATGCCCCTTGGCCTTAGTACCGCTAGAAGGGACCCTAGCACCTTTGTGAAAATTCTGGGAGCAGTGGCCAATCCGAAGGGAAGAGCCACAAACTGGTAATGCTTGTCCAGAAAGGCGAACCTTAGAAACTGATGGTGATCTTTGTGGATAGGAATATGCAGGTACGCATCCTTTAAGTCCACAGTAGTCATATATTGACCCTCCTGGATCATTGGCAAGATTGTCCGAATGGTTTCCATTTTGAATGATGGAACTCTGAGGAACTTGTTTAGGATTTTTAAATCCAGAATTGGCCTGAAAGTTCCTTCCTTTTTGGGAACTACAAACAGGTTTGAGTAAAACCCCCTCCCTTGTTCTGGTATCGGAACTGGGTGTATCACTCCCATCTTTAAAAGGTCTTCTACGCAATGTAAGAATGTCTGTCTCTTTATCTGGTCTAAATATAAGCGAGACATGTGGAACCTTCCCTTTGGGGGAGAGTCTTTGAATTCTAGAAGGTACCCCTGAGAGACAATTTCTAGTGCCCAGGGGTCCGGAACATCTCTTGCCCAAGCCTGAGCAAAGAGAGAAAGTCTTCCCCCTACTAGATCCGGTCCCGGATCGGGGCTAATCTTTCATGCTGTCTTGGTAGCAGCAGCAGGCTTCTTGGCCTGTCTACCTTGTTCCAGCCTTGCAATGGTTTCCATGCTGGTTTGGGCTGGGATGCGTTACCCTCCTGCTTAGTGGCTGAAGAGGTAGCAGCTGGTCCGTTCCTGAAATTGCGAAAGGAACGAAAATTAGACTTGTTTTTAGCCTTGAAAGGCCTATCTTGTGGGAGGGCATGGCCCTTTCCCCCAGTGATATCCGAAAAAATTTCTTTCAACTCTGGCCCGAATAGGGTCTTACCCTTGAAAGGAATGTTAAGCAATTTTGTTTTGGACGACACATCCGCCGACCAAGATTTTAGCCAAAGCGCTCTGCGCGCCATGATTGCAAAACTTGAATTTTTCGCCACCAATTTATCTAACTGAAAAGCGGCATCTGTAATGAAGGCATTAGCCAACTTCAGAGTGTGAATTCTGTCCATGACTTCATCATAAGAAGTCTCCTTCTGGAGCGAGTTTTCTAATTCCTCAAACCAAAAAGACGCTGCCGTGGTTACAGGAATAATGCGAGAAATTGGTTGAAGAAGAAAACCTTGATGAACAAAAATTTTCTTAAGCAAACCTAATTTTTTATCCATAGGATCTTTGAAAGCACAACTATCTTCTATTGGTATAGTCGTGCGTTTAGCTAGTGTTGAAACTGCTCCCTCTACCTTAGGGACCGTCTGCCACGCGTCCTTTCTGGGGTCAACAATGGGGAACATTTTCTTAAATATAGGGGGGGGGACAAAAGGTACACCTGGTCTCTCCCATTCCCTAGTCACTATATCCGCCACCCTCTTGGATATCGGAAACGCATCAGTGTGTACTGGGACCTCTAAGAATTTGTCCATTTTACACAATTTTTCTGGAACCACCAAAGGTTCACAATCATCAAATGTAGCTAGGACCTCCTTAAGTAGGGTGCGGAGGTGTTCTAGCTTAAATTTAAATGCTATGGTATCAGGCTCTGCCTGCTGAGAAACTTTTCCTGTGTCAGAAATTTCTCCCTCAGACAGGTCCTCCCTCACCGCCAAATCAGATTGATGTGAGGGCACTACAAATAAATTATCCTCTGCGTCTGCTTGCTCATTCTCTGTATTTAAAACTGAGCAATCACGCTTCCTAATAAAGGCTGGCAGTTTAGATAAAAATGCTGAAAGAGAGTTATCCATTACTGTCGCTAACTGTTGCATGGTAATCATCATTGGTGCGCTAGATGTACTGGGCAACGCTGGCGCTGGCATAGCTGGTATTGACACAGAAGGAGAGGATAGCGAGCTATCTTCACTACCTTCAGCTAAAGATTCATCTTGGGCTATATCTTTAAGTGTGATTGAATGGTCCTTAAGCTGCTTGGACACTATGGCACACTTCACACATAAATTTAATGGGGGAACCACCTTGGACTTTGAACATACAGAACATAGGCTATCTGAAGGATCAGACATGTTTGACAAACCTTAACAGAACTTCAATGCAATAAAAATAATTTTTTACAAAAACGTTACTGTCTCTTTAAATAATAAAAGTGCACACTTTATTACTGAAACATCAAAAAACCATTAAATACACATCCGATTTTAATGAAATTTTCACCACAGTGTCTTAATGCTTTGAAAAGATTGCACACAAATTTTCAGACCAATTAACCCCTCAGTGCCCAAACCGGAGCTAATAACAGTTATTAACCGGTTAACACAGTACAGTCCCCTGCCACAGCTTCCACTGTAGCCTTTACATTCCTTAGGGATAAATTTGGTAGCAAATAAACCTGTCTGGAGTCCTTTTCTGAGCCTCTGGACTCCCCACGTGAAGCTGCATGAACTGCCTAGTCAAAAAATGCTGCGCAATTGAGGCGCGAAATTGAGGCTTCCTTCCTCTTCATTCCAGAGTGGAGGGGCCTTTCTGACTAGAATAGGTGTCTAACCAAGTGCCAGGCGCAAATTAAACCCCAAAAGTTTTTTAAGTTTAAAAAAAACACCTTATTTATAGCCAAAAATGTGCTAAAAAGCAATCGATTAAGCCCACAATTAGTGTCAACCAGCATAGAGCCCTTAATATAAGCCATCTATTTATACTGTGTAAGAAAAATGGCTTACCTATCCCAGAGGGATTTTCTGACAGTCTTCTAGCATTACATGGTCTTGTTAGAAAAATGACTGATCATACCTGAAGCAGATAAGCCTGCAAACTGTTCCCCCCAACTGATGTTCTCTGGTTTCAACAGTCCTGCGTGGGAACAGCAATGGATTTTAGTTACTGGTGCTAAAATCATATTCCTCTTAGCAGAAATCTTCATCACTTTCTGCTGCAGAGTAAATAGTACAAGCCAGCACTATTTTAAAATAACAAACTCTTGATAGAAGAAATAAAAACTACAACTAAACACCACATACTCTTCACCACCTCCGTGGAGGTGCTACTAGTTAGAGCGGCAAAGAGAATGACTGGGGGGGGCGGAGCCTAAGGGGAGCTATATGGACAGCTCTGCTGTGTGTTCTCTTTGCCACTTCCTGTAGGGGAAGAGAATATCCCACAAGTAAGGATGAAGCCGTGTACCGGACACACCAATGTAGGAGAAACTGGGTTCACCTTAATCTGTTTACAATGACTTATTATACCAAAAGAAGAGTATAAAATGTATGAGATATTGCTTCTTTAGGTTTATTTTTGTATATACAATAGCTGTTTTTGTTATTTGAAACCGCAACCCATTAAGAGCCAACTTCAAAGATATTGGTTTATTGACCCTGTTTGTGCGCAACAGAAGTAGTGCAAATTAGAAGTTGAAAGTAAACGCATTTATGTGTGCGCAATTGAATTTAAACGCGTGTCGGGTTAGCTCTAGTTAACTGTTATGCTCGAATAAAATGTTGCACAAAAAACAAAGTACATTTAAAAGTACAGTTACACTCATAATAACACTATCTTGTAAAAAATTGCAGTAAAAAGTTATAAGGGCTCAAAGATATCAGGTTAGAAAAAAAAAAAAGGACTGCAAAGGGCTTTAACATAGAGATACATAAATACACGTCTAAATATGTATGTGTGTACATATGTATTTATATGTTTATTTACAGGAATTTATACACATATAAACACATAAATACATATGTATACATATATAGACATATATATAAGTGCACTGCAGCACTTTGCAGTTAAGTAGGTGAAAATATTTTTATGCAATATTCATATATAATAAAGTTTTTGTACTGTAAATATTTCAAATTCCAATGGTCTTTACGTAGGGGAATATATTCCTATATTTATTTTTATATATATATATATATATATATATATATATATATATATATATATATATATATATATATATATATATATATATATATATATATATATATATACACACAGAGAGAGAGAGGCAAAAGAAGGAGTGCACTCACCAGGACTTTTTCGTGGGTTTAGCCCTTTCCTCAGACATACAAAAACCAAATTTGTAGTAGTAGAAGAAGTGCTTGTCTTCTTCTTTGCATCTATATATACAGTATATATATATATATATATATATATATATATATATATATATATATATATATATATATATATATATATATATATATATATATATATATACACACAGGTAGCCCTCAGTTTACGCTGGGGTTAGGTTCCAGAAGGAATGGTTGTAAATCAAAACCGTTGTAAATTGAAACCCAGTTTATAATGTAAGTCAATGGGAAGTGAGGGAGATAGGTTCCAGGCCCCTCTCAAAATTGTCATAAGTAACACCTAATACATTTTTTTTAAAGCTTTGAACAGCATTATAAACCTAATAAAATAATCACACAACACAAAATATATAATTAAACTAAGTTAAATGAACAAAAACATTTGCTAAACAGCATTATAAACCTAATAAAATAATCACACAACACAGACTTCACTTGCATTTTTCTGCAAACAGTTCTTTCTATGCATTCCAATCTGGACTGAGTTATAGACAGGAAGATCTTGTTCCTTTGAAATCTGCTCGATAGCTCAGGTGTGGTTAAACTGATTAATTTCAGCTTGCTTGGCTTTGCTGCAACACAAGCAGACAGCTCCACCTACTGGCTATTTTAATAAATACACTGCTTCTCAATGCTTTTCAATAGCAGTCACATGACTGGAAAAAAACAGAATTTATGTTTACCTGATAAATTACTTTCTCCAACGGTGTGTCCGGTCCACGGCGTCATCCTTACTTGTGGGATATTCTCCTCCCCAACAGGAAATGGCAAAGAGCCCAGCAAAGCTGGTCACATGATCCCTCCTAGGCTCCGCCTTCCCCAGTCATTCGACCGACGTAAAGGAGGAATATTTGCATAGGAGAAATCATATGATACCGTGGTGACTGTAGTTAAAGAAAATAAATTATCAGACCTGATTAAAAAACCAGGGCGGGCCGTGGACCGGACACACCGTTGGAGAAAGTAATTTATCAGGTAAACATAAATTCTGTTTTCTCCAACATAGGTGTGTCCGGTCCACGGCGTCATCCTTACTTGTGGGAACCAATACCAAAGCTTTAGGACACGGATGAAGGGAGGGAGCAAATCAGGTCACCTAGATGGAAGGCACCACGGCTTGCAAAACCTTTCTCCCAAAAATAGCCTCAGAAGAAGCAAAAGTATCAAATTTGTAAAATTTAGTAAAAGTGTGCAGTGAAGACCAAGTCGCTGCCTTAAATATCTGATCAACAGAAGCCTCGTTCTTGAAGGCCCATGTGGAAGCCACAGCCCTAGTAGAATGAGCTGTGATTCTTTCAGGAGGCTGCCGTCCGGCAGTCTCGTAAGCCAATCTGATGATGCTTTTAATCCAAAAAGAGAGAGAGGTAGAAGTTGCTTTTTGACCTCTCCTTTTACCAGAATAAACAACAAACAAAGAAGATGTTTGTCTAAAATCCTTTGTAGCATCTAAATAGAATTTTAGAGCACGAACTACATCCAAATTGTGCAACAAACGTTCCTTCTTTGAAACTGGATTCGGACACAAAGAAGGCACAACTATCTCCTGGTTAATGTTTTTGTTAGAAACAACTTTCGGAAGAAAACCAGGTTTAGTACGTAAAACCACCTTATCTGCATGGAACACCAGATAAGGAGGAGAACACTGCAGAGCAGATAATTCTGAAACTCTTCTAGCAGAAGAAATTGCAACCAAAAACAAAACTTTCCAAGATAATAACTTAATATCAACGGAATGTAAGGGTTCAAACGGAACCCCCTGAAGAACTGAAAGAACTAAATTGAGACTCCAAGGAGGAGTCAAATGTTTGTAAACAGGCTTGATTCTAACCAGAGCCTGAACAAAGGCTTGAACATCTGGCACAGCTGCCAGCTTTTTGTGAAGTAACACAGACAAGGCAGAAATATGTCCCTTCAAAGAACTTGCAGATAATCCTTTCTCCAAACCTTCTTGAAGAAAGGATAGAATCTTAGGAATTTTTACCTTGTCCCAAGGGAATCCTTTAGATTCACACCAACAGATATATTTTTTCCATATTTTGTGGTAGATTTTTCTAGTTACAGGCTTTCTGGCCTGAACAAGAGTATCAATGACAGAATCTGAGAACCCTCGCTTTGATAAGATCAAGCGTTCAATCTCCAAGCAGTCAGTTGGAGTGAGACCAGATTCGGATGTTCGAACGGACCTTGAACAAGAAGGTCTCGTCTCAAAGGTAGCTTCCATGGTGGAGCCGATGACATATTCACCAGGTCTGCATACCAAGTCCTGCGTGGCCACGCAGGAGCTATCAAGATCACCGATGCCCTCTCCTGATTGATCCTGGCTACCAGCCTGGGGATGAGAGGAAACGGCGGGAATACATAAGCTAGTTTGAAGGTCTAAGGTGCTACTAGTGCATCTACTAGAGTCGCCTTGGGATCCCTGGATCTGGACCCGTAGCAAGGAACCTTGAAGTTCTGACGAGAGGCCATCAGATCCATGTCTGGAATGCCCCACAATTGAGTTATTTGGGCAAAGATTTCCGGATGGAGTTCCCACTCCCCCGGATGAAATGTCTGACGATTCAGAAAATCCGCTTCCCAATTTTCCACTCCTGGGATGTGGATTGCAGACAAGTGGCAGGAGTGAGTCTCCGCCCATTGAATGATTTTGGTCACTTCTTCCATCGCCAGGGAACTCCTTGTTCCCCCCTGATGGTTGATGTACGCAACAGTCGTCATGTTGTCTGATTGAAACCGTATGAACTTGGCCTTTGCTAGCTGAGGCCAAGCCTTGAGAGCATTGAATATCGCTCTCAGTTCCAGAATATTTATCGGGAGAAGAGATTCTTCCCGAGACCAAAGACCCTGAGCTTTCAGGGGTCCCCAGACCGCGCCCCAGCCCACCAGACTGGCGTCGGTCGTGACAATGACCCACTCTGGTCTGCGGAAGCTCATCCCCTGTGACAGGTTGTCCAGGGACAGCCACCAACGGAGTGAATCTCTGGTCCTCTGATCTACTTGTATCGTCGGAGACAAGTCTGTATAGTCCCCATTCCACTGACTGAGCATGCACAGTTGTAATGGTCTTAGATGAATTCGCGCAAAAGGAACTATGTCCATTGCCGCTACCATCAAACCTATTACTTCCATGCACTGCGCTATGGAAGGAAGAGGAACAGAATGAAGTATTTGACAAGAGTTTAGAAGTTTTGATTTTCTGGCCTCTGTCAGAAAAATCCTCATTTCTAAGGAGTCTATTATTGTTCCCAAGAAGGGAACCCTTGTTGACGGAGATAGCGAACTTTTTTCTACGTTCACTTTCCACCCGTGAGATCTGAGAAAGGCCAGGACAATGTCCGTGTGAGCCTTTGCTTGAGGAAGGGACGACGCTTGAATCAGAATGTCGTCCAAGTAAGGTACTACTGCAATGCCCCTTGGTCTTAGCACCGCTAGAAGGGACCCTAGTACCTTTGTGAAAATTCTTGGAGCAGTGGCTAATCCGAACGGAAGTGCCACAAACTGGTAATGCTTGTCCAGGAATGCGAACCTTAGGAACCGATGATGTTCCTTGTGGATAGGAATATGTAGATACGCATCCTTTAAATCCACCGTGGTCATGAATTGACCTTCCTGGATGGAAGGAAGAATTGTTCGAATGGTTTCCATTTTGAACGATGGAACCTTGAGAAACTTGTTTAGGATCTTGAGATCTAAGATTGGTCTGAATGTTCCCTCTTTTTTGGGAACTACGAACAGATTGGAGTAGAACCCCATCCCTTGTTCTCCTAATGGAACAGGATGAATCACTCCCATTTTTAACAGGTCTTCTACACAATGTAAGAATGCCTGTTTTTTTATGAGGTCTGAAGACAATTGAGACCTGTGGAACCTCCCCCTTGGGGGAAGCCCCTTGAATTCCAGAAGATAACCTTGGGAGACTATTTCTAGTGCCCAAGGATCCAGAACATCTCTTGCCCAAGCCTGAGCGAAGAGAGAGAGTCTGCCCCCCACCAGATCCGGTCCCGGATCGGGGGCCAACATCTCATGCTGTCTTGGTAGCAGTGGCAGGTTTCTTGGCCTGCTTTCCTTTGTTCCAGCCTTGCATTGGCCTCCAGGCTGGCTTGGCTTGAGAAGTATTACCCTCTTGCTTAGAGGACGTAGCACTTGGGGCTGGTCCGTTTCTGCGAAAGGGACGAAAATTAGGTTTATTTTTGGCTTTGAAAGACCTATCCTGAGGAAGGGCGTGGCCCTTGCCCCCAGTGATATCAGAGATAATCTCTTTCAAGTCAGGGCCAAACAGCGTTTTCCCCTTGAAAGGAATGTTAAGCAATTTGTTCTTGGAAGACGCATCCGCTGACCAAGATTTTAGCCAAAGCGCTCTGCGCGCCACAATAGCAAAACCAGAATTTTTCGCCGCTAACCTAGCCAATTGCAAAGTGGCGTCTAGGGTGAAAGAATTAGCCAATTTGAGAGCATGAATTCTGTCCATAATCTCCTCATAAGAAGAATTATTATTGAGCGCCTTTTCTAGTTCATCGAACCAGAAACACGCTGCTGTAGTGACAGGAACAATGCATGAAATTGGTTGTAGAAGGTAACCTTGCTGAACAAACATCTTTTTAAGCAAACCCTCTAATTTTTTATCCATAGGATCTTTGAAAGCACAACTATCTTCTATGGGTATAGTGGTGCGTTTGTTTAGAGTAGAAACCGCCCCCTCGATCTTGGGGACTGTCTGCCATAAGTCCTTTCTGGGGTCGACCATAGGAAACAATTTCTTAAATATGGGGGGAGGGACTAAAGGTATACCGGGCCTTTCCCATTCTTTATTTACAATGTCCGCCACCCGCTTGGGTATAGGAAAAGCTTCGGGGGGCCCCGGGACCTCTAGGAACTTGTCCATTTTACATAATTTCTCTGGAATGACCAAATTCTCACAATCATCCAGAGTAGATAACACCTCCTTAAGCAGAGCGCGGAGATGTTCCAATTTAAATTTAAATGTAATCACATCAGGTTCAGCTTGTTGAGAAATTTTCCCTGAATCTGAAATTTCTCCCTCAGACAAAACCTCCCTGGCCCCCTCAGACTGGTGTAGGGGCACTTCAGAACCAATATCATCAGCGTCCTCATGCTCTTCAGTATTTTCTAAAACAGAGCAGTCGCGCTTTCGCTGATAAGTGGGCATTTTGGCTAAAATGTTTTTGATAGAATTATCCATTACAGCCGTTAATTGTTGCATAGTAAGGAGTATTGGCGCACTAGATGTACTAGGGGCCTCCTGTGTGGGCAAGACTGGTGTAGACGAAGGAGGGGATGATGCAGTACCATGCTTACTCCCCTCACTTGAGGAATCATCTTGGGCATCATTTTCTCTAAATTTTGTGTCACATAAATCACATCTATTTAAATGAGAAGGAACCTTGGCTTCCCCACATACAGAACACAGTCTATCTGGTAGTTCAGACATGTTAAACAGGCATAAACTTGATAACAAAGTACAAAAAACGTTTTAAAATAAAACCGTTACTGTCACTTTAAATTTTAAACTGAACACACTTTATTACTGCATATGTGAAAAAGTATGAAGGAATTGTTCAAAATTCACCAAAATTTCACCACAGTGTCTTAAAGCCTTAAAAGTATTGCACACCAAATTTGGAAGCTTTAACCCCTAAAATAACGGAACCGGAGCCGTTTTTATATTTAACCCCTTTACAGTCCCTGGTATCTGCTTTGCTGAGACCCAACCAAGCCCAAAGGGGAATACGATACCAAATGACGCCTTCAGAAAGTCTTTTCTATGTATCAGAGCTCCTCACACATGCATCTGCATGTCATGCTTCCCAAAAACAAGTGCGCAATAGAGGCGCGAAAATGAGACTCTGCCTATGATTAGGGAAAGCCCCTAGAGAATAAGGTGTCCAATACAGTGCCTGCCGGTTATTTTACATAGTTCCCAAGATTAAAATAATTCCTCAAGGCTATGGAGTATAAAATATGCTTATATATAAATCGTTTTAGCCCAGAAAATGTCTACAGTCTTAAAAGCCCTTGTGAAGCCCTTTTTTCTCTTCATGTAATAAAAATGGCTTACCGGATCCCATAGGGAAAATGACAGCTTCCAGCATTACATCGTCTTGTTAGAAATGTGTCATACCTCAAACAGCAAAAGTCTGCTCCCTGTTTCCCCCAACTGAAGTTAATTCCTCTCAACAGTCCTGTGTGGAAACAGCCATCGATTTTAGTAACGGTTGCTAAAATCATTTTCCTCTTACAAACAGAAATCTTCATCTCTTTTCTGTTTCAGAGTAAATAGTACATACCAGCACTATTTTAAAATAACAAACTCTTGATTGAATAATAAAAACTACAGTTAAACACTAAAAAACTCTAAGCCATCTCCGTGGAGATGTTGCCTGTACAACGGCAAAGAGAATGACTGGGGAAGGCGGAGCCTAGGAGGGATCATGTGACCAGCTTTGCTGGGCTCTTTGCCATTTCCTGTTGGGGAGGAGAATATCCCACAAGTAAGGATGACGCCGTGGACCGGACACACCTATGTTGGAGAAAAGGTTGTTATTCTGAAACGGTGTAAATTGAACCGTTGTAAAACGAGGGGGAGAGAGAGAGAGAGAGAGAGAGAGAGAGGGGGAGAGAGAGAGGAGAGGAGAGGGAGGAGAGAGAGAGAGAGGAGAGAGGGGAGAGAGAGAGAGAGAGAGAGAGAGAGAGAGAGAGAGAGAGAGAGAGAGAGAAAGGGGAGAGAGAGAGAGGGGGAGAGAGAGAGAGATATATATTGGGGCATATTTATGATTGTGCAAGCGGACATGATCCAATATAGCGGATCATGTCCGCTGCACATTGATAAATGCTGACAGCATACGCTCTCTGCATTTATCATTGCACCAGCAGTTCTTGTGAACTGCTGGTGCAATACCGTCCCCTGCAGATTCGCGACCACTAGCAGGGGGTGTCAATCAACCCGATCGTATTCGATCGGGTTGATTTCTGTCCGCCGCCTCAGAGCAGGCGGACAGGTTATGGAACAGCGGTCTTTAGACCACGGCTTCATAACTTGTTTCCAGCGAGTCTGAAGGCTCGCCGGAAACACGGGGCATCAAGCTCCATATGGAGCTTGATAAATATGCCCCATTGTAGCTTCGGCTTTTTGTGTGCCTGGAGTTAGCCCACGAGGGAAAACATTTTACTTTCAACTTGTAATACGTGCGGTATTGGACACTAGCAAAACAACAAAGTCAAGTGCAGTTAGCTGGTGAGCAGAAGCAATAAATAGTCTAGCCCTTATACTTTTATTTTGTTAGCAAAATTTACAATGTTTTGAAAATCAAGATAATTTCAAGAATACATATCTTGAAAAAGCCTGGTGGAATGATAAGATACTTGTTCCACGCCTTGTTATATGAGATTGTATTCTGATCTAGCCAATCACTGGGTAGAATGGAGCCTGCATTTTAAAGCTAAGGCAGGCAAAATAAACAATAAATTTATATTGCATTGTTTTATTTACAAACAACTAGATTACAATTAGCTAATAGAATGAGAGTTGCTTAAATCCTATTGGCTGATTTGAACAGCCAATAGGATTTTAGCAGCCCTAATTCCTATTGGCTGATACAAATTTTTCAGCCAATAGGAATGCAAGGGACGCCATCTTGAATCGCGTCCCTTGCATTGAATATTCAGTGTACAGAGGTGACCGTATGAAGAGGGTGCTCCGCGCCGGATGTCTTCAGGATGGACCAGCGCCGGCTGGATGAAGATAGAAGAGGCCGCCTGGATGAAGACTTCTTGCTGCATGGATGATGACTTCCCCGGCTGGATGAAGATCCTTCAAGCGGGACTTCAACAACTATAAGTGGATCGTCGGGGGTTAGTGTTAGGTTTTTATAAGGTTTTTTATTTTAGGGTGGGTTTTTTTTTAATCGGTATTAGAATAGGAATAATTTATTTATTTTTGATAATTTGTTTGTTATTTTGTGTAATGTATTTTTTTAGGGGTGTTTTTTTTTTTAGCAAAAGTGTTGTTTAACTTAGGGCAATGCCCTACAAAAAGCCCTTTTAAGGGCCCCCCAAAAGTCCCTTTTAAGGGCCCCTGGTAGTTTGGGGGGTGGGGGTTTGTATAGTGTTAGGGGGTGTTTGTATTCTTTTTTTGCAGCAAAAGAGCTGTTTAACTCAGGGCAAAGCCCTACAAAAAGCCCTTTTAAGGGCCCCCAAAAGGCCCTTTTAAGGGCCATTGGTAGTTTATTTTAGAGTAGGGTTTTTTTATTTTGGTGTCTTTTTTTTAAAGGTATTAGAATAGGATTAATCTTTATTTTTTTGGATAATTTAATTTAATTTTTTTTTAATGATTTTTTTTTTGTAATGGAAGTTTTTTTTTTTTTGTAATGGTAGGTTTTTTTTATTTTTTGTAATGGTAAGTTTTAGTGTAAGGCAGGTTAGGTTTTATTTCACAGGTAAGTTTGTATTTATTTTAACTAGGTAGTTAGTAAACAGTTAATAACTATTTACTAAGTAGTCTACCTAGTTAAAATAAATACAAACTTACCTGTGAAAAATAAAACCTAACGGCTAGATTACGAGTCTTGCGTTACGAGTAAAAAAGCAGCGTTAAGCCTCATAACGCTGCTTTTTTACTACCGCTGCTATTATGAGTCTTGTAGGTACAGCTGTCCTGCACACTTTTCTTGCCTTACCGCAAATCAAATTATGCAATTTGCGTATAGTCTTTTTTCAATGGGACTTCCATTGCGCCGGTGTTACAAGCTTTTTTTTTTAGGCCAAAAAGTGAGCGGCACAGCCTATCCCGCAAGATTCGTAACACATTCTAAAGTCAGTAGTTATGAGTTTTACATTACAAAGCTGTAGCATAAAACTCATAACTAAAGTGCTAAAAAGTACACTAACACCCAACTAAATACTTACCTGTAAAATAAACCCTAAGCTAGCTTTAATATAACTAATAGTTACATTGTATCTAGCTTAGGGTTTATTTTTATTTTACAGGCAACTTTGTATTTATTTTAACTAGGTAGAATAGTTACTAAATAGTTATTAACTATTTACTAACTACCTAGCTAAAATAAATACAAATTTACCTGTAAAACCTAACCTAAGTTACACTAGCACCTAACACTACACTACAATTAAATAAATTACCTAAATTAAATACAATTAAATAAATTAAATACAATTACCTAAATTACAAAAAACAAACAAACACTAAATTACACAAAATAAAAATAAAAATTACAAGATATTTAAACTAATTACACCTAATCTAATAGCCCTATCAAAATGTAAAAGGGCCCCCCCCCAAAATAACCCCCCCCCTAGCCTAAACTAAACTACTAATAGCCCTTAAATTGGCCTTTTGCGGAGCATTGCCCCAAAGAAATCAGCTCTTTTACCTGAAAAAAAATACAAACAACCCCCCAACAGTAAAACCCACCACCCACACAACCAACCCCCCAAATAAAACCCTAACTAAAAAAACCTTAGCTCCCTATTGCCCTGAAAAGGGCATTTGGATGGGCATTGCCCTTAAAAGGGCATTTAGCTCTATTGCAGCCCAAAGCACTAACCTAAAAATAAAACCCACCTAATAAACCCTTAAAAAAACCTAACCCCCTGAAGATCCACTTACAGTTTTGAAGATCCGACATCCATCCTCAACGAAGCCGGGAGAAGTCCTCATCGAAGCGGCAAGAAGTACTCAACGAAGCCGGGAGAAGTCTTCATCCAAGCTGGGAGAAGTGGTCCTCCAGACGGGCAGAAGTCTTCATCCAGACGGCATCTTCTATCTTCATCCATCCAGCGCGGAGTGGGTCCATCTTCAAGACATCTGTCGCAGAGCATCCTCTTCGAACGAAGCCTTCTTCCTGAATGAAGGTTCCTTTAAATGACGTCATCCAAGATGGCGTCCCTTAGACTCTGATTGGCTGGTAGAATTCTATCAGCCAATTGGAATTAAGGTTGAAAAAATCCTATTGGCTGATGCAATCAGCCAATAGGATTGAACTTCAATCCTATTGGCTGATCCAATCAGCCAATAGGATTGAGCTTGCATTCTATTGGCTGTTCCAATCGGCCTATAGAATGCAAGCTCAATCCTATTGGATCAGGATTTTTTCAACCTTAATTACGTTTGGCTGATAGAATTCTATCAGTCAATTGGAATCTAAGGGATGCCATCTTAGATGACGTCATTTAAAGGAACCTTCATTCGGGAAGAAGACTTCGTTCGAAGAGGATGCTCCGCGCCGGATGTCTTGAAGATGGACCCGCTCCGTGCCGGATGGATGAAGATAGAAGATGCCGTCTGGATGAAGACTTCTGCCCGTCTGGAGGACCACTTATCCCGGCTTGAAGACTTCTCCCGGCTTCGTTGAGGACTTCTTGCCGCTTCGATGAGGACTTCTCCCGGCTTCGTTGAGGATGGATGTCGGATCTTCAAAACTGTAAGTGGATCTTCAGGGGGTTAGTGTTAGGTTTTTTTAAGGGTTTATTGGGTGGGTTTTATTTTTAGGATAGGGCTTTGGGCTGCAATAGAGCTAAATGCCCTTTTAAGGGCAATGCACATCCAAATGCCCTTTTCAGGGCAATGGGGAGCTTAGTTTTTTTTAGTTAGGGTTTTATTTGGGGGGTTGGTTGTGTGGGAGGTGGTTTTTTACTGTTGGGGGGGTTGTTTGTATTTTTTTTTCAGGTAAAAGAGCTGATTTCTTTGGGGCAATGCCCCGCAAAAGGCTAGATATTCTATATTATTAATGTTAGCCCAACTAATTACTACCTTCTAACTTAAAATCCTGGCCTGATTATTTTAATATTATTTTCTCTAAAAATGTTTTGCACTTGAATTTTTTAAATCTCTAAAGGGACAAGAAAATTTAAATTTTTCTTTCATGATTCAGATAGAGAATACAATTTTAGAAACAACTTTCCATTGTATTTATTTGATCAAATTTGCTTAATTCTCTAGGTATCCTTTTTTTTAAGTAGCAGCAATGCATTACTAAAAATTAGCTGAATACATATGACAATGACAAGAGGCATATATGTACAGCCACCAATCAGCAGCACCTAAACCTACAAAGGTATGCTTTCCAACAAAGGATACTAAACGAACAAAGTAAATTAGATAATAAAAGTAAACTGAAAAGTTGTTTAAAAATATAATTTATGCTTATCTGATAAATTAATTTATTTTATAGTGGTTAGAGTCCATGATCCATTACTCCTGGGACTCACACTCCTGGCTTCCAGGAGGAGGCAAAGACTCCCCCCCCCCCCCCCACGTTACAGGAAAATAATCTGACCTATACCCAAGCAAGAAAAAGAAGAAAAGTAGGAAAATAAATAAGAGCCACAAAAAAGGAGTGGGGGAAAACAGAGGTGCATAATAGAACTGCCACCAGAAAGAAAAATAATCAAAAAATATTCATAAATAATGGGTGAAGTCTCATGGACTCTCACCACCATGAAAGAAAGAAATGTATCTGGTGAGCATAAATTATATTTTCTTTCATACAGGTGGTTAGAGTTCACAATTGATTACTCCTGGGAAACTAATACCCAAGCTGTGGAGTCCATGAGTAATTTGTATTAGGCAAGTCTAGCAGGGCTGGGGTAAGTCTACATTGGATTTATAAGTGACAAGAATAATTGCATGATGTATAGATAATTCTATTTTATATATATATATATATATATATATATATATATATATATATATATATATATATATATATATATATATAACAGATTATGTAGCTTTTTTAATGCTAAAAATACATACACTATAAAATCTAATGACCAGAAACAACTGCCTGAAGGGCTTTCCTACCAAAGGATGCTTCAGAAGGATCAAAAACATAAAAATGGTAGATTTGGTAAAGGTATGTAAATAAGACTAAGTAGATGCCTTGCCAACTTGATCAACAGAAGCCTCATTCTTAAAAGCCCAAGATGTAGCAACTGATCTGGTAGAATGTCCAGTAATCCGTTTAGGAGGAGACTGACACCTGGCTCCAAGTAAGCCTTAACCAAGAATCCAACGAAACAGCAGTAGCTTTCTAACCTTTTACTAACCAGAAAAATAAACAAACAAACTGGAGGATTGTCTAAAATCCTTAGTAGCCTGCAAATAGAACTTCAGAGCTCTGACCAGATCCAGATTATAAAATAGTCTCTGCTTAGAATTATTAGGATTAGGACAAAAAGAAGGACCAACAATCTTTCGATGTATATTGTCAGAAGTAACAACTTAAGGCAAAACATCAAAATTAGTCCTCAAACCAGCCTTAACCTGATGAAAAACAAAATAAGGAGGGTCACAGCCCCAAGGCAGAACATGCAGTGATCTGAGATGTCATCGCAGAAAATGCATCATGTCTGCAGAAAGAACAGAACACATGCAGGAACTGTTAGCGCTTTAACTTTGCAGCGCTGTTCTCTTTAAACAGAGCTGTAATCTGGCTGCACTTTGTAAGTTCTCCTTAACACAGTGCATCCAGAGCAAAGTGCTGTTTGAAGTGAACAGTCCATTGATTTTTAACTGGCTCTCTGATTTTTTTTCAAAACCGCCCCCTAGCCTTTCCCAATTTGCAAAGCTGTTTTTTTTTTTAGTTTTTTTTTTTAATGTAAGACATTCGTATAAGCAATGCACTTTTTTATTACTTCATTACTATATTATAAAACTTTAAAAATTGTTTTATTCTCCAGTTAACAAACACATTGCAATTGTACTGGTGCTTTAGTGTAACTGCCTACTTTATAATTGAATTTTATTTAAAAATGACCTGCAGAAAAAATTTTACTTAACAAATTTCATTGCAGAAAGTGAAAAGAAGTTCTGCCTCTGGGGGTCACAGGAAAGGGTAGACGATACAGAATTTTTTCTAGCAGAAGAAATTGCCAAAATGAACAAAACTTTCAAAGATAAAAGCTGAATGTCCAAATTATGCATAGGTTCAAAAGGAGAAACCTGCAAAACCCTTAAAACCAAATTAAGATTTCAAGGAGGAGAAATTGGCCTTATCACTGGCTTAATCCTGACTAAAGCTTTAACAAAAGTTCTGAATATCAGGACGCTTTCCAATCTTCTTGTGAAATAAAACTGAAAGAGACGAAATCTGATCCTTAAAAGAACTGGCAGATAAACCATCCTGAAGAAACTGCAGAATTCTAGAAATTTTGAAAGAATGCCAAGAAAAACCATAATCCACACACCAAGAAATAAAAACTTTCCAAACCTTATGCTAAATCTTCCTTGTCACAGGTTTGTGAGCCTGAATCAAAGTCTCTATCACAAAATCAGAAAAAGTAAATTTATGCTTACCTGATAAATTAATTTCTTCTACGATACGACGAGTCCACGGATTTCATCCTTACTTATGGGATATTAACCTCCTGCTAACAGGAAGTGGCAAAGAGCACAACAGCAGAGCTGTATATATAGCTCCTTCCCTTCCCTCCACCCCCAGTCATTAGACCGAAGGTATAGGAAGAGAAAGGAAAAGCTAAAAGGTGCAGAGGTGACTGAAGTTATAAAAAATAAAATATAATCTAAATCTGTCTGAAAATGACAAGGAGGGCCGTGGACTCGTCGTATCGTAGATGAAATTAATTTATCAGGTAAGCATAAATTTACTTTTCTTCTACAAGATACGACAAGTCCACGGATTTAATCCTTACTTATGGGATACAATACCAAAGCTACAAGACACGGATGAAACGGGAGGGACAAGACAGAGACCTAAACGGAAGGCACCACTGCTTGAAGAACTTTTCTCCCAAAAACAGCCTCAGAAGAAGCAAAAGTATCAAATTTGTAAAATTTTGAAAAAGTATGAAGAGACGACCAAGTCGCAGCCTTGCAAATCTGCTCAACAGAAGTATCGTTTTTTAAAAGCCCATGTGGAAGTCAAAGCCCTAGTAGAATGAGCCGTAATTCTTTCAGGAGGCTGCTGTCCAGCAGTCTCATGTGCCAGGCGGATGATACTCCTCAGCCAAAAAGAAAGAGAGGTAGCCGTAGCTTTCTGACCCCTTCGCTTTCCAGAATAAACAATGAATAATGAAGATGATTGACGGAAATCCTTAGTCGTCTGCAAGAAAAACTTCAAGGCACGTACCACGTCCAGGTTATGTAACAGACGCTCCTTCTTAGAAGAAGGATTAGGACACAAAGAAGGAACAACAATTTCCTGATTAATATTCTTATTTGAAACAACCTTAGGAAGGAATCCGGGTTTGGTACGCAAAACCACCTTATCAGAATGAAATATAAGATAAGGAGAATCACATTGTAACGCTGAAAGCTCAGAAGCTCTACGAGCCGAAGAAATAGCAACTAAAAACAAAACTTTCCAAGATAATAATTTAATATCTATGGAATGCATGGGTTCAAACGGAACCCCTTGAAGAACTCTAAGAACTAAATTCAAACTCCAGGGAGGAGTAATTGGTCTAAATACAGGCTTAATTCTGGTTAGAGCCTGACAAAAAGACTGAACATCTGGAACATCTGCCAAACGTTTGTGAAGCAAAATTGACAAAGCAGAAATCTGTCCCTTTAAGGAACTTGTTGATAATCCTTTCTCCAATCCTTCTTGGAGAAAAGACAGAATCCTGGGAATCCTAACCTTACTCCATGAGTAACCCTTGGATTCACACCAAAAAAGATATTTACGCCATATCTTATGATAGATCTTTCTAGTGACAGGCTTACGTGCCTGTATCAAAGTATCAATGACTGAATCTGAGAATCCTCGCTTAGATAAAGTCAAGCGTTCAATCTCCAAGCATTCAGCTGCAGAGAATTTAGATTTGGATGTTGGAAAGGTCCTTGAATGAGAAGGTCCTGTCTCAAAGGAAGTTTCCACGGTGGCAGAGAGGACTTGTCCACTAGATCCGCATACCAAGTCCTGCGTGGCCACACAGGCGCGATCAGAATTACCGAAGCTCTCTCCTGTTTGATCCGAGCAATCAAGCGTGGAAGGAGAGGAAACGGTGGAAACACATAAGCTAGGCTGAACGACCAAGGTACTGCCAAGGCATCTTCAGTTCGGCATGGGGATCCCTCTACCTGGATCGGTATCTTGGAAGCTTGGCATTCTGACGAGATGCCATCAGATCCAATTCCGGTCTGCCCCATCGGAGAATCAGTGAGGCAAACACCTCCGGGTGGAGTTCCCACTCCCCCGGATGAAAAGTCTGTCGACTTAGAAAAACATAATTTATGCTTACCTGATAAATTTATTTCTCTTGTAGTGTGTTCAGTCCACGGGTCATCCATTACTTATGGGATATATTCTCCTTCCCAACAGGAAGTTGCAAGAGGATCACCCAAGCAGAGCTGCTATATAGCTCCTCCCCTCACATGTCATATCCAGTCATTCGACCGAAACAAGACGAGAAAGGAGAAACTATAGGGTGCAGTGGTGACTGGAGTTATAATTTAAAATTTAGAACCTGCCTCAAAAAGACAGGGCGGGCCGTGGACTGAACACACTACAAGAGAAATAAATTTATCAGGTAAGCATAAATTATGTTTTCTCTTGTTAAGTGTGTTCAGTCCACGGGTCATCCATTACTTATGGGATACCAATACCAGAGCTAAAGTACACGGATGATGGGAGGGACAAGGCAGGAACATTAAACAGAAGGAACCACTGCCTGTAGAACCTTTCTCCCAAAAACAGCCTCCGAAGAAGCAAAAGTGTCAAATTTGTAAAATTTGGAAAAAGTATGAAGTGAAGACCAAGTTGCAGCCTTGCAAATCTGTTCAACAGAGGCCTCATTCTTAAAGGCCCAGGTGGAAGCCACAGCTCTAGTGGAATGAGCTGTAATTCTTTCAGGAGGCTGCTGTCCAGCAGTCTCATAGGCTAAGCGTATTATGCTACGAAGCCAAAAAGAGAGAGAGGTAGCCAAAGCCTTTTGACCTCTCCTCTGTCCAGAGTAAACGACAAACAGAGAAGAAGTTTGTCGAAAGTAGAACTTCAGGGCACGGACCACGTCTAGATTATGCAAAAGACGTTCCTTCTTTGAAGAAGGATTAGGACATAACGATGGAACAACAATCTCTTGATTGATATTCCTGTTAGAAACAACCTTAGGTAAAAAACCCAGGTTTAGTACGCAGGACTACCTTGTCTGAATGAAAGATCAGATAAGGAGAATCACAATATAAGGCAGATAACTCAGAGACTCTTCGAGCCGAGGAAATAGCCATCAAAAACAGAACTTTCCAAGATAAAAGCTTAATATCAATGGAATGAAGGGGTTCAAACGGAACACCCTGAAGAACTTTAAGAACCAAGTTTAAGCTCCACGGAGGAGCAACAGTTTTAAACACAGGCTTAATCCTAGCCAAAGCCTGACAAAAAGCCTGGACGTCTGAATTCTCTGCCAGACGCTTGTGTAAAAGAATAGACAGAGCAGAAATCTGTCCCTTTAGCGAACTAGCGGATAAGCCCTTTTCTAAACCCTCTTGTAGAAAAGACAATATCCTAGGAATCCTAACCTTACTCCATGAGTAACTCTTGGATTCACACCAATATAAATATTTACGCCATATCTTGTGGTAAATTTTTCTGGTAACAGGTTTCCGAGCCTGTATTAATGTATCAATAACCGAATCCGAAAACCCACGCTTTGATAGAATCAAGCATTCAATTTCCAAGCAGTCAGCCTCAGAGAAATTAGGTTTGGATGGTTGAAAGGACCCTGGATTAGAAGGTCCTGCCTCAGGGGTAGAGACCATGGTGGACAGGACAACATGTCCACTAGGTCTGCATACCAGGTCCTGCGTGGCCACGCAGGCGCTATCAGAATCACTGATGCTCTCTCCTGTTTGATCCTGGCAATCAGTCGAGGTAGCAACGGAAAAGGTGGAAACACATAAGCTATGTTGAAAACCCAAGGGGCTGCTAGTGCATCTACCAGCACCGCACCCGGGTCCCTGGACCTGGATCCGTAACAAGGAAGCTTGGCGTTCTGGCGAGATGCCATGAGATCCAGATCTGGTTTGCCCCAACGACGAATCAGTTGAGCAAATACCTCCGGGTGAAAGGTCTGTCGACTTAGAAAATCCGCCTCCCAGTTCTCCACGCCTGGGATGTAGATCGCTGACAGGTGGCAAGAGTGAGACTCTGCCCAGCGAATTATCTTTGAGACTTCCAACATCGCTAGGGAACTCCTGGTTCCCCCTTGATGATTGATGTAAGCTACAGTCGTGATGTTGTCCGACTGAAATCTGATGAACCTCAGTGTTGCTAACTGAGGCCAAGTTAGAAGAGCATTGAATATTGCTCTTAATTCTAGAATGTTTATCGGGAGGAGTCTCTCCTCCTGAGTCCACGATCCCTGAGCCTTCAGGGAGTTCCAGACTGCTCCCCAGCCTAGTAGGCTGGCATCTGTTGTTACAATCGTCCAATCTGGTCTGCGAAAAGTCATTCCTTTGGACAGATGAACCCGTGACAACCATCAGAGAAGAGAATCTCTGGTCTCCTGGTCCAGATTTAGCAAAGGGGACAGATCTGAGTAATCCCCGTTCCATTGACTTAGCATGCATAGTTGCAGCGGTCTGAGATGTAGGCGCGCAAATGGCACTATGTCCATTGCCGCGACCATTAAGCCGATTACTTCCATGCACTGAGCTACTGATGGGCTTGGAATGGAGTGAAGGACACGGCAAGCATTGAGAATCTTTGATAACCTTGACTCCGTCAGGTAAATCTTCATCTCTACAGAATCTATAAGAGTCCCTAGAAAAGGGACCCTTGTGAGTGGTAACAGAGAACTCTTCTCCACGTTCACTTTCCACCCATGCGACCTCAGAAATGCTAGAACTATCTCTGTATGAGACTTTGCATTTTGAAAACTTGACGCTTGTATCAGAATGTCGTCTAGGTACGGAGCCACCGCTATGCCTCGTGGTCTTAGTACCGCCAGAAGTGAGCCCAGAACCTTTGTAAAAATTCTCGGGGCCGTAGCTAACCCGAAGGGAAGAGCTACAAACTGGTAATACCTGTCTAGAAAGGCAAACCTTAGGTACCGATAATGATCTTTGTGAATCGGTATGTGAAGGTAGGCATCCTTTAAGTCCACTGTGGTCATATATTGACCCTCTTGGATCATGGGTAGGATGGTCCGAATGGTTTCCATCTTGAACGACGGAACCCTTAGGAATTTGTTTAAGATCTTTAAGTCTAAGATTGGTCTGAAAGTTCCCTCTTTCTTGGGAACCACAAACAGATTTGAATAAAACCCTTGCCCCTGTTCCGTTCGCGGAACTGGGTGGATCACTCCCATCACTAAGAGGTCTTGTACACATTGTAGAAATGCCTCTTTCTTTACTAGGTTTGTTGATAACCTTGACAGATGAAACCTCCCTTGTGGAGGAGAAGTTTTGAAATCCAGAAGGTATCCCTGAGATATAATCTCCAACGTCCAGGGATCCTGTACATCTCTTGCCCAAGCCTGGGCGAAGAGAGAAAGTCTGCCCCCCACTAGATCCGTCTCCGGCAAGGGGGCCGTGTCTTCATGCTGTCTTAGGGGCGGAAGTAGGCTTTCTGGCCTGCTTGCCCTTGTTCCATGACTGGTTGCCTTTCCAACCCTGTCTGTAACGAGCAGTTGTTCCTTCCTGTTTTGGAGCGGAGGAAGTTGATGCTGCTCCTGCCTTGAAATTACGAAAGGCACGAAAATTAGACTGTTTGGCCTTTGATTTGGCCCTGTCCTGAGGAAGGGTGTGGCCCTTACCTCCAGTAATGTCAGCAATAATTTCCTTCAAGCCGGGCCCGAATAAGGTCTGCCCTTTGAAAGGAATGTTTAGTAATTTAGACTTAGAAGTTACATCTGCTGACCAGGATTTAAGCCATAGCGCTCTGCGCGCCTGTATGGCGAATTCGGAATTCTTAGCCGTAAGTTTGGTTAAATGCACTACGGCATCCGAAACAAACGCATTAGCCAGCTTAAGGGTTCTAATCTTGCTCAAAGATTCATCCAATGGTGCTGTGCGAATCGCCTCTTCCAGAGACTCAAACCAGAATGCCGCTGCAGCAGTGACAGGCGCAATGCATGCAAGAGGCTGTAATATAAAACCTTGTTGAACAAACATTTTCTTAAGGTAACCCTCTAATTTTTTATCCATTGGATCTGAGAAAGCACAGCTATCCTCCACCGGGATAGTGGTACGCTTGGCTAAAGTAGAAACTGCTCCCTCCACCTTAGGGACTGTCTGCCATAAGTCTTGTGTGGTGGCGTCTATAGGGAACATTTTTCTAAATATCGGAGGAGGGGAAAAAGGCACACCGGGTCTATCCCACTCCTTGCTAATAATCTCTGTAAGCCTCTTTGGTATAGGAAAAACGTCAGTACACACCGGTACCGCATAGTATTTATCCAGCCTACATAATTTCTCTGGGATTGCCACCGTGTCACAATCATTCAGAGCCGCTAACACCTCCCCTAGCAACACGCGGAGGTTCTCAAGCTTAAATTTAAAATTTCTTAATCCGGTCTCCCCGAATCAGAACCGTCACCCACAGAATGAAGCTCTCCGTCCTCATGTTCTGCAAATTGTGACGCAGTATCAGACATGGCTCTCGTGTCATCGGCGCGCTCTGTCCTTAACCCAGAGCTGTCGCGCTTGCCTCTTAACTCGGGCATATTGTATAATACTTCTTTCATAACATTAGCCATATCATGTAAAGTGATTTGTAAGGGCCTTGATGTACTTGGCGCCTCAATCTTACGCACCTCCCGAGCGGGAGACGAAGGTACTGACACGTGAGGAGAGTTAGACGGCATAACTTCCCCCTCGTTGTCTGGTGATAATTTCTTTATCGGTACAGATTGACTTTTATTCAAAGTAATATCAATACAATTGGTACACATATTTCTATGGGGCTCCACATCGGCTTTTAAACATAATGAACAAGCAGATTCCTCTGTATCAGACATGTTTAAACAGACTAGCAATGAAGCTAGCAAGCTTGGAAATTACTTCAATAAGTTTACAAGCAATATAAAAAACGCTGCAGCGCTTTTTTAAAAAACACAATTGAATAGCAAAGAACTAGTTCAGTTATAGTCAACAATTCTTTAAATGTATTAATTAGCAGAGGATTGCACCCATTAGCAAAAGGATGATTAACCCCTCAGTACCCAAAAAACGGATATCAAATTAAGATTTAACGCTTTTATCACAGTCAAACACACTGTCACAGGTCTGCTGTGACTGATTACCTCCCTCAAAAACGAATTTTGAAGATCCCTGAGCTCTCTGGAGACGTCCTGGATCAAAGAGGAAGAAGCAGGAAGACTGTGCTAGAATTTTAACTGCGCAACAAGGCGCTAAAAAAGGTCCCTCCCACTCCTATTACAACAGTGGGAGACCTGATATAACGGTTTCTATGCAGAAATATACGTTAGCCGTGTGGAAAAAAATCATGCCCAAAAAGATTTATCACCAAAGTACCTCACAAAACGATTAACATGCCAGTAAACGTTTTAAAAAACAACATTTCAGATGCTGTGTAAAGTTATTACTAAGCCTGCTACCAGTCGCTTCTACTGCAGTTAAGGCTCACACATTATATCAGTATTTACAGTATTTTTTCAGTCAAATTCTAGTCCCTAGAAAATAACTCTACTGTGCATACATTTATCAGCCTGATACCAGTCACTACTACTGCATTTAAGGCTGTACTTACATCATACGGGTAACAGCAGTGTTTTCTTAGTCAATTCCATTCCCAGAAAATATTGTACTGCACATACCTCATTTGCGGGAGACCCCGCATGCTATTCCCATTTTCTGAAGTTACCCCACTCCTCAGAATGTCGAGAACAGCCAGTGGATCTTAGTTACGCCTGCTAAGATCATAGAAAACGCAGGCAGTTTCTTCTTCCAAATACTGCCTGAGATAGAAAAACAGCACACTCCGGTGCCATTTAAAATAACAAACTTTTGATTGAAGAATAATTAAGTAAAAACTCCAGCTCCTCTCGCGACCTCCTTCTTTGTTGAGGGTTGCAAGAGAATGACTGGATATGACATGTGAGGGGAGGAGCTATATAGCAGCTCTGCTTGGGTGATCCTCTTGCAACTTCCTGTTGGGAAGGAGAATATATCCCATAAGTAATGGATGACCCGTGGACTGAACACACTTAACAAGAGAAATCCACTTCCCAGTTCTCTACTCCTGGGATGTAGATTGCCAACAGATAACAAGAGTGGGCCTCCGCCCATCGAATTAATTGATATAAGCTACAGTCGTGATATTGTCCGACTGGAATCTGATGAATTTGGCCGAAGCCAACTGAGGCCATGCCTGAAGCGCATTGAATATTGCTCTCAATTCCAGAATATTGATTGGAAGCAGAGATTCCACCTGAGTCCATACACCCTGAGCCTTCAGGGAATTCCAGACTGCACCCCAGCCCAGGAGGCTGGCATCCGTCGTCACTATCACCCATGAGGGTCTGCGGAAACACGTCCCCTGGGACAGATGATCCAGTGACAACCACCAAAGAAGAGAGTCTCTGGTCTCTTGATCCAGATTTATCTGAGGAGATAAATTCGCATAATCCCCATTCCACTGACTGAGCATGCACAGCTGGAGTGGTCTGAGATGAAAACGAGCAAACGGAATGATGTCCATTGCCGCTACCATTAATCCAATTACCTCCATACACTGAGCCACTGATGGCCGAGGAATGGACTGAAGGGCTCGGCAAGTATTTAGAATCTTTTGATTTTCTGACCTCCGTCAGGAATATTTTCATATCTACCGAGTCTATCAGAGTTCCCAAGAAGGGAACCCTTGTCTGTGGAACTAGTGAACACTTTTCTAGATTCACCTTCCAACCGTGAGTTCTCAGAAAAGACAACACTGTGTCTGTATGAGATTTTGTCAGATGATAAGTCGACGCCTGTATTAAAATATCGTCCAGATAAGGAGCCACTGCTATGCCCCGTGGTCTGAGAACCGCCAGAAGGGACCCTAGAACCTTTGTGAAGATCCTGGGTGCTGTGGCCAACCCGAAGGGAAGAGTCACGAACTGAAAATGTTTGTCCAGGAAGGCAAACCTTAGGAACTGATGATGATCCTTGTGAATAGGGATATGAAGGTATGCATCCTTCAAGTCCACGGTAGTCATATATTGACCCTCTTGGATCATTGGTAAGATTGTTCGTATAGTCTCCATCTTGAACGATGGGACTCTGAGAAACTTGTTTAGCCCCTTAAGGACAAGGCCATTTTTCAATTTCTTTCCCTGAAGGACCAGGGCTATTTTTAAATTTCTGTGGTGTTTGTGTTTAGCTGTAATTTTCCTCTTACTCATTTACTGTACCCATACATATTATATACCGTTTTTCTCGCCATTAAATGGACTTTCTAAAGATACGATTATTTTCATCATATCATATCATTTACTTTTAAAAAAATGATAAAATATGAGGAAAAAATGGAAAAAAACACACTTTTTCTAACTTTGACCCCCACAATCTGTTACACATCTACAATCACCAAAAAACACCCATGCTAAATAGTTTCTAAATTTCGTCCTGAGTTTAGAAATACCCAATGTTTACATGTTCTTTGAGGTTTTTTTTGCAAGTTATAGGGTCATAAATACAAGTAGCACTTTGCTATTTCCAAACCACTTTTTTTCAAAATTAGCGCTAGTTACATTGGAACACTGATATCTTTCAGGAATCCCTGAATATCCATTGACATGTATATATATTTTTTTTAGAAGACATCCCAAAGTATTGATGTAGGCCCATTTTGGTATATTTCATGCCACCATTTCACCACCAAATGCAATCAAATAAAAAAAATTGTTCACTTTTTCCCAAATATTTTCACAAACTTTAGGTTTCTCACTGAAATTATTTACAAACAACTTGTGCAATTATGGCATAAATGGTTGTAAATGCTTCTCTGGGATCCCCTTTGTTCAGAAATAGCAGACATATATGACTTTGGCGTTGCTTTTTGGTAATTAGAAGGCAGCTAAAATGCCACTGCGCATCACACGTGTATTATGCCCAGCAGTGAAGGGGTTAATTAGGGAGCATCTAGGGTTAATTTTAGCTTTAGTGTAGTGTAGTAGACAACCCCAAGTATTGATCTAGGCCCATCTTGGTATATTTCATGCTACCATTTCACCGCTAAATGCGATCAAATAAAAAAAAAAAGTAAAATTTTTCACAATTTTAGGTTTCTCACTGAATTGATTTACAAACAACTTTTGCAAGTATGGCATAAATGATTGTGCATGCTTCTCTGGGATCCCCTTTGTTCAGAAATAGCAGACATATATGGCTTTGGCGTTGCTTTTTGGTAATTATAAGGCTGCTAAATTCCGCTGCGCACCACACGTGTATTATGCCCAGCAGTGCAGGGGTTAATTAGGTCGTTTGTAGGGAGCTTGCAGGGTTAATTTTAGCTTTAGCGCAGAGATCAGCCTCCCACCTGACACATCACACCCCAGGATCCCTCCCAAACAGCTCTCTTCCCTCCCCCATCCCACAATTGTCCCCGCCATCTTAAGTACTGGCAGAAAGTCTGCCAGTACTAAAATAAAAGGTATATTTAAAAAAAAAAAAAAAAATTGTATAGCATATTTACATATGCAGCTGTGTAGGATCCCCCCTTAGCCCCCAACCTCCCTGATCCCCCCCCCCAAACAGCTCTCTAACCCTCCACCTCTACCTTACTGGGAACCATCTTGGGTACTGGCAGCTGTCTGCCAGTACCCAGTTTGCAAATAAAAATGTTTTTTGTTTTTTTTTTTCCTTTTTTCTGTATTGTAGCTCCCCCCCCACAGACCAATCCCCCACCCGCTCCCAGATCCCTTAGATTTACTTTTATTAGGGATTTTATCCCCCCTTACTGCCACTTATATCAAATGTCTTTTCTGTAGTGTAGCGGTTCCCACCCGCTCCCTCACCGTGCACGCGCCCGCCCGCCGCCCCCCGTGCACATGCACGCTCCCGACAACCCCGCCCCGATCTCGTCCCCCTCTCTCTTCAGTCTTTCATCGATGGCCGCCCACCCGCTTCCCACGTCAGCTCCCACCCACCAACGATTGCGGCCATCGATGCCGGTGCAGAGAGGGCCACCGAGTGGCTCTCTCTGCATCGGATGGGGGAAAAATGTTATTGCAGGATGCCTCGATATCGAGGCATCACTGCAATAACCGTAAAGCGGCTGGAAGTGATCAGGAAAGATTTGAGTAAAACCCCTGTCCCTGTTCCAGTCTTGGAACGGTACGAATTACTCCCATGGTAGAAAGGTCTTTTACACAGCGTAAGAACGCCTCTCTTTTTATCTGGTCTACAGACAATCGTGAAAGATGAAATCTCCCTCTTGGGAGACAATCGTTGAATTCTAGTTGATACCCGTGAGCCACAATTTCTAGTGCCCAGGGGTCCTGAACATCTCTTGCCCAAGCCTGGGCAAAGACAGAAAGTCTGCCCCCTACTAGATCCGGTCCCGGGCCGGGGGCTGCCCCTTCATGCTGTCTTTGTAGCAGTAGCAGGCTTCTTGGGTTGTTTACCCTTGTTCCAAGCCTGGTTGGGTCTCCAGACGAATTTGGACTGAGCAAAATTCCCTTCCTGCTTTGTGGAGGAAGAGGAAGCAGAGGGTACTCCTTTAAAATTTCGAAAGGAACGAAAATTATTTTGTCTACCCCTCATCTTAACAGACTTATCCTGAGGTAGGGCGTGACCTTTACCTCCAGTAATGTCAGAAATGATTTCCTTCAACTCAGGCCCGAATAGGGTCTTACCCTTGAAAGGAATAGCTAAGAGCTTAGATTTTGATGACACATCAGCAGACCATGATTTTAACCATAACACTCTATGCTCTAAAATGACAAATCCTGCATTTTTCGCCGCCAATTTAGCAATTTGAAAGGCGGCATCTGTAATAAAAGAATTAGCTAGCTTGAGAGCCTTAATTCCATCTAAAATGTCCTCTAAAGGAGATTCAACCTTTAGAGATTCTTCTAGAGCATCGAACCAAAAAGCTGCTGCAGCAGTGACTGGGACAGTGCAAGTAAGAGGGGGTACCACAATGACTTCTAAACACATAGAGCAATTAGTTTCCTCAATGTCAGACATGTTGAACAGACTAGCAATAACCACAATAGTCGTAAAACACCTTATTTATTGATTTAAACCACTTTTTGAAAAATGTGTACTGCGCCTTTCAGAAATAAAAAGCACACAATTTTTCTCAGATTGTCAAAAAAACAGAATTTATGCTTACCTGATAAATTACTTTCTCCAACGGTGTGTCCGGTCCACGGCGTCATCCTTACTTGTAGGATATTCTCTTCCCCAACAGGAAATGGCAAAGAGTCCCAGCAAAGCTGGCCATATAGTCCCTCCTAGGCTCCGCCCACCCCAGTCATTCGACCGACGGACAGGAGGAAATATATATAGGAGAAACCATATGGTACCGTGGTGACTGTAGTTAGAGAAAATAATTCATCAGACCTGATTAAAAAACCAGGGCGGGCCGTGGACCGGACACACCATTGGAGAAAGTAATTTATCAGGTAAGCATAAATTCTGTTTTCTCCAACATTGGTGTGTCCGGTCCACGGCGTCATCCTTACTTGTGGGAACCAATACCAAAGCTTTAGGACACGGATGAAGGGAGGGAGCAAATCAGGTTACCTAAACGGAAGGCACCACAGCTTGCAAAACCTTTCTCCCAAAAATAGCCTCCGAAGAAGCAAAAGTATCAAATTTGTAAAATTTGGCAAAAGTGTGCAGTGAAGACCAAGTCGCTGCCTTACATATCTGGTCAACAGAAGCCTCGTTCTTGAAGGCCCATGTGGAAGCCACAGCCCTAGTGGAGTGAGCTGTGATTCTTTCAGGAGGCTGCCGTCCGGCAGTCTCATAAGCCAATCGGATGATGCTTTTAAGCCAAAAGGAAAGAGAGGTAGAAGTCGCTTTTTGACCTCTCCTTTTACCAGAATAAACAACAAACAAGGAAGATGTTTGTCTGAAATCTTTAGTAGCCTCTAAATAGAATTTTAGAGCACGGACTACGTCCAAATTGTGTAACAAACGTTCCTTCTTTGAAACTGGATTCGGACACAAAGAAGGTACAACTATCTCCTGGTTAATATTTTTGTTAGAAACAACTTTAGGAAGAAAACCAGGCTTAGTACGCAAAACCACCTTATCTGCATGGAACACCAGATAGGGCGGACACTGCAGAGCAGATAACTCTGAAACTCTTCTAGCAGAAGAAATTGCAACCAAAAACAAAACTTTCCAAGATAGTAACTTAATATCTATGGAATGTAAAGGTTCAAACGGAACCCCTTGAAGAACTGAAAGAACTAGATTTAGACTCCAGGGAGGAGTCAAAGGTCTGTAAACAGGCTTGATCCTAACCAGAGCCTGAACAAAAGCTTGAACATCTGGCACAGCTGCCAGTCTTTTGTGTAGTAAGACAGATAAAGCAGAGATCTGTCCCTTTAGAGAACTTGCAGATAATCCTTTCTCCAAACCTTCTTGTAGAAAGGAGAGAATCTTAGGAATTTTTATCTTATTCCATGGGAATCCTTTGGATTCACACCAACAGATATATTTTTTCCATATTTTATGGTAAATTTTTCTAGTTACAGGTTTTCTGGCCTGAACCAGAGTATCTATTACAGAATCTGAAAACCCACGCTTCGATAGAATCAAGCGTTCAATTTCCAAGCCGTCAGCTGGAGGGAGACCAGATTTGGATGTTCGAATGGACCCTGAACAAGAAGGTCCTGTCTCAAAGGTAGCTTCCATGGTGGAGCCGATGACATATTCACCAGGTCTGCATACCAAGTCCTGCGTGGCCACGCAGGAGCTATCAAGATCACCGAGGCCCTCTCCTGATTGATCCTGGCTACCAGCCTGGGAATACATAAGCTAGGTTGAAGGTCCAAGGTGCTACTAGTGCATCTACTAGAGTCGCCTTGGGATCCCTGGATCTGGACCCGTAGCAAGGAACCTTGAAGTTCTGACGAGACGCCATCAGATCCATGTCTGGAATGCCCCATAATTGAGTTATTTGGGCAAAGATCTCCGGATGGAGTTCCCACTCCCCCGGATGGAATGTCTGACGACTCAGAAAATCCGCCTCCCAGTTTTCCACTCCTGGGATGTGGATCGCAGACAAGTGGCAGGAGTGATCCTCCACCCATTGAATTATTTTGGTCACTTCTTTCATCGCCAGGGAACTCCTCGTTCCCCCCTGATGATTGATATATGCAACGGTCGTCATGTTGTCTGATTGGAACCTTATGAATTTGGCCTTTGCTAGTTGAGGCCAAGCTCTGAGAGCATTGAATATCGCTCTCAGTTCCAGAATGTTTATCGGGAGAAGAGACTCTTCCCGAGACCATAGACCCTGAGCTTTCAGGGATTCCCAGACCGCGCCCCAGCCCACTAGAC
Source organism: Bombina bombina (assembly GCF_027579735.1). NCBI lineage: Eukaryota > Metazoa > Chordata > Amphibia > Anura > Bombinatoridae > Bombina > Bombina bombina. The sequence continues at coordinate 1,152,539,693 of NC_069499.1, read as the reverse complement.
TGGCGTCGGTCGTGACAATGACCCACTCTGGTCTGCGGAAGCTCATTCCCTGGGACAGATGGTCCAGGGTCAGCCACCAACGGAGTGAATCTCTGGTCTTTTGATCTACTTGAATCATTGGAGACAAGTCTGTATAATCCCCATTCCACTGTTTGAGCATGCACAGTTGTAATGGTCTTAGATGAATTCGTGCAAAAGGAACTGTTACGGTTACCCTTAGTCTCGCTGAGAGATGGACCGCTTAGTAGCCTGGATCCCTATTGCTAAAGAGGGGAGAAGCTGCTTTCCATAGTATTCTATATGAGTCTCGCAAATATAGAATAATCTCCCTTAGCTGCAGTACAGCTAGGATACCCTTCTGCCCACAAAAACGAGTCAACGCTGCGATTGAGGGTCAAACAAGAACTCAGGACTGGGATGCCCAGCCTGCTTTTTATTAAGGTTACATGCACACAGGGCACTCCCAGGGGGAGAGGGGGGGAAGCACAAAATCCCCCATCACACATTTAGATAGAGAGCACTGTCCTTTGACAGGCCACAATAGGATTACAGTACTTAAGATAACAAGTTTACAAGTTCATCTTATCAATTAGCAGTCTGGCTCCAGAGGTGATTAGACAATAGTTTCTAAAAGCTGAAAAAAAAGAGTTAACTCTTTATGAAATGATACTTGTTACGGTTTTCGTGGAGCCCTTCTTAGGCGCTGGCTTGCTGGTTCAGGCATTGCTGCTGGGAAATAAGCTCTTCACAACAAAATAACTAATGCTTCTGTAACAGTGCTCCCTTTCTGTGGAACACTCTGGCAGACACGGTCTGACCCCTTTTCGGGGCAGACTAAGGCTGTCCAGACCACTGGTTATGCGGGGCTGAGGTCGGTTTGTCTGGACAACCCATCGGCGTTGCCATTCTGTTTCCCAGGTCTGTAAGTAATGGTGAAATTGAAGGGTTGCAACGATAAGCTCCAACGTAATAGCCTGCCGTTATCTCCAGAGACCCGGTTCAGCCACACCAACGGGTTATGGTCGGTGACCAGAGTGAACTCCTGACCATATAAATAGGGAGTCAATTTCTTTAATGCCCACACCAAAGCCAAACACTCCTTTTCGACCGCTGCATAGCTGACTTCGCGGGGCAGGAGCTTCCGGCTGACGTAGGCAACTGGATGCTCCCCTCCATCTTCGCCTACTTGGCTGAGGACGGCTCCCAGCCCGAACATGGAAGCATCTGTATGGACGATAAAACGTTTGTTAAGGGCTGGGGCCGCCAAGACAGGAGCGTTAATTAGAGCATTTTTGAGAGCCTGGAAAGCCGTTTCACAGTGGGGAGACCACAGGACCTGTCGAGGTAAGTTCTTTTTGGTCAAGTCAGTCAGGGGTTTGGCAAGTGTGCTGTAGTCTGGTACAAACCGTCTATAGTACCCTGCCGTGCCCAGGAAGGCTAGGACCTGAGTCTTAGTGATGGGGGTGGGCCAATTGGCGACAGCTTCTATTTTGGCCGGCTCTGGTCGCTGCTTTCCACACCCCACCCGGTGACCCAGGTACTGTACCTCGGCCATCCCAAAGTGGCATTTTTCTGGCTTCAGAGTCAGGCCAGCAGCCCGGATCTGATCCAGAACCATTCCCACATGAGCTAAGTGGTCCTCCCAGGACTCACTGTGGATCGCTATGTCGTCCAGGTAGGCGCAAGCAAAACTCTGGAAGCCATCCAGGAGCCTATCCACCAAGCGCTGGAATGTAGCTGGGGCATTCTTCATCCCAAACGGCATTACCCTAAACTGATATAAGCCGAATGGAGTGACGAATGCCGACTTGGGGATAGCCTCCGGGGCCAGGGGAATCTGCCAGTAACCTTTGCAGAGGTCAATAGTGGTCAGGTAATTTCCCCTGGCTATACGATCGAGTAGCTCGTCTACCCTGGGCATAGGGTAAGCGTCCGTCACGGTCTTTTCATTGAGCCTCCGATAGTCTACGCAGAACCGGGTGGTCCCATCTTTCTTGGGCACCAAGACAACTGGGGAGGCCCAGGGACTATCGGAGGGCTCAATTACCCTGAGCTGGAGCATCTCATCGATCTCCTTCTTCATTCCTGTCCTAACTGCTTCGGGGATTCGGTACGGAGCCTGGCGCAAGGGAGCTTGTCCCGGAGTATCTACCTGGTGGGTGGTTAAAGTAGTGTACCCTGGCTTCGGGGAGAAGGTGAGGTGTTTGGACTGGAGGAGTTGGTTGAGCTGCTCCCTTTCAGTGGGGCTAAGTCGGTCCCCTATCTGAACCTGCGCCACTATACCTGTGGGGAGGCTCTTTTCTAATAGGTCTGGAATGGGTAAACTGTCGGGGTCTTCCTGAGGGGAACAACATACGGCCGTCACGTTCTCTGGTCGCTCAAAATATTCCTTGAGCATGTTTACATGGAATGTCTTTCTAAGATTGTTGTCGTGGCAGCTAGCTATCACATAAGTGGTGTCTCCCCTTTTCTCTACGATCTGGTAGGGACCCTGCCAGGACGCCTGCAATTTGTCTGTCTTCACCGGCTTAAGTACTAACACCTTTTGTCCTATGGTGAAGATTCTCTTTCGGGCCCCCCGATCGTACCATACTTTCTGTCTTCTCTGGGCCAACTGGAGATTAGCCCGCACGGATTTGGCTAATTGCTCCATTCGGTCCCTGAGTTCCAGCACGTATGGCACAATTGGGACACCGTCAGCCTCCATCTCTCCCTCCCAGTGCTCCCGGATCAGGTTTAGGGGTCCCCGTACCTTTCTTCCGTAGAGCAACTCGAAGGGAGAGAACCCTGTCGTTTCCTGGGGCACCTCCCGATAAGCAAATAGGAGGTGCGGCAGGAAGCGTTCCCAGTCTCGGTATTCCTGAGTGAACGTCTTGAGCATTTGCTTGAGGGTCCCATTGAACCTCTCACACAGCCCGTTCGTCTGGGGGTGGTATGGGGAGCTCAGGAGGGACTTAATTTTGCAAACCTGCCAGAGTTGTTGGGTCAATTCAGCCGTAAATTGGGTGCCTCGGTCGGATAGGATTTCTTTTGGAAATCCTACCCGGGAGAACACCTGTACTAGTGCATTCGCTACCGTATCCGCTTGTATGTTGGATAGGGCGACAGCCTCTGGGTACCTGGTAGCGTAGTCCACTACGGTAAGAATGTATCGCTTACCGGAGGGACTAGGGGTAGCCAGTGGGTCCCACTAGGTCAATAGCAACCCGGCTGAAGGGTTCCTCTACAATGGGCATATTTACTAGCTGGGCTTTAGGGTGATCGCCTCGCCTTCCTACTCGTTGACACACATCGCAGGTGTTACAGTAAGTTCTAACGTCAGCGTGCACCCCTGGCCAAAAGAACGTGTGAGTAATGCGGTGTAGGGTACGGGTAACGGCTAGGTGGCCTGCTAAGGGGATGTCGTGGCCTATTTTGAGGATTTCTTGACGGTATTTGTGGGGCACTACCAGCTGTCGCCTACGCTGTCCCCTTTTCTCTGTCCAGCGGTATAGTTTCCCTTTTTCCCATAAGAATGTTTCGTTATCTGCCCCGCCCCCTCCGGTCTCTGCTCGTTCCCGGTACTTTTGTAAGGTCGGGTCAGTCTTAGACTCTGCCTCGAAAGCATCTGGGGTGTCCCAGGGTATGGGGCCTAACCTGTCAGGCAAGGTCGGGGTAGGTCTTACCTGTGTCTCCCGCACTGGTGAGAGCTCTCGCTCCGTCCGGGCTTGGGCCCGTGTAGTCACTGGGTCCGCCTCGTTGTTGCATACTGGAGCATAGGCAGAAGTCATGGGGCCCAAATCGTTGCCCAGTAGTACTTCGGCAGGTAAATTATCCATTAGGCCCACGTTCACAGCCCCCTTTCCCGCTCCCCAATCAAGATGCACTTTAGCTGTTGGAATTTTGTACACATCCCCCCCCGCCACTCTAACGGCCACAGTCTGTCCGGATCGCTTGTGCTCTGGCACCAAATGACTCTGTACCAGCGTGATAGTAGCCCCTGTGTCTCGCAATCCCTCGGTAGATCGCCCCTCGAGCCATACCCTCTGCCGATGGTGCTGGCGGTTATCTGAGGCAGCATATACAGGGTCTGCCTCGTGAAGCGGCCCCACATATCCCTCCATAGGGGCCTCTTGGTTAACACAGAGGGCCCGGGCCGGACGATAGGACCCAGAGGGGTAATTGTAATTCCTGGGTGTCTGGTGCGTATTAAGGGGGCAGCTAGCCATGAAATGCCCTGGTTGCTTGCATCGGTGGCAAGTCGGTCTGGGACGCTCAGAGCTGTTATTGGGTGGTCCTGAGTGTCGGACGGGCCCTGTGGGCACCGGGGCTCGGAATTCAGCACGAGGGGGTGCACGGTAAACCTCTCTGGGTTCGACCCGTGCTGGAGCTCGGTAGTTCATGGGTTCGTGAAGACGGGAGTCATAATGTTCATCGGCCAATTTGGCTGCTTCTTCTAAGGTAGAAGGCCGCCTGTCTCGCAGCCATTCCTTCCCTTGCTGTTCCATGCCATTATAAAAATGTTCTAAGAGAAACAATTGTAAAATTTCCTCCCCAGTCACCGCTTTACTTCCGCTCAGCCAGTGATTTGCCGCTCTCCGCATTCGGTGCGCCCATTCCATATGGGTATCGTTAGGCTTCTTTTCCGTGCCCCGAAACTGTCGGCGATACGTGTCCGGAGTTACAGCGTACCGTCGCAACAGTGTCTCCTTAACTGGCTCATACTGTGTCACTTCCTCAGCACCCAGAGTACGAAAGGCTTCCAGGGCTCGCCCGGATAGTTTCCCAGACAATATCGTGGGCCACTCTCTGTTGGGAATCTGGTGCAGGGCACATTGCCTTTCGAAGTCCGCCAAATATTCATCAATCCCTGTCTCGCTCTCTAGGAAGGGTCGAAATGCCGCATAGGGTATCTTGGGCCTCCCAGCATTTTCGACAGGGATGATTACCTGCGGGGCTTCAGCATTGCGGTGTGCGTTCGCTAGGTTGAGTTCGTGGGCTCGAGTCTCTCGTATATCCTCGTCCGCCTCCGCCATCAACTGCTGTACCAATTCCATGGAGGGGTTCGGCCCGTATAATGAGAGCCTTTCCCGAACAATCCTGGTTTTTTCGTCACTAATCGTGGTCGGTGTTTCCGCCATTGTGAAGCTCTGATCCAGTTCGGTCAATTCTGCGATCAGCTCTCTCCTCGGCCGGTTGCTGGCGTACCCCCCTCTGCTTTCAAGTAAATCTTTTAGGGTTGTACGCTTCAATTTTTCGTAAGCGCTCTCCATCCGTTCTGTACCTCTCCTAGGAAATCCAGGAAAATCCCGCCGCTGCCGCCAAATGTTACGGTTACCCTTAGTCTCGCTGAGAGATGGACCGCTTAGTAGCCTGGATCCCTATTGCTAAAGAGGGGAGAAGCTGCTTTCCATAGTATTCTATATGAGTCTCGCAAATATAGAATAATCTCCCTTAGCTGCAGTACAGCTAGGATACCCTTCTGCCCACAAAAACGAGTCAACGCTGCGATTGAGGGTCAAACAAGAACTCAGGACTGGGATGCCCAGCCTGCTTTTTATTAAGGTTACATGCACACAGGGCACTCCCAGGGGGAGAGGGGGGGAAGCACAAAATCCCCCATCACACATTTAGATAGAGAGCACTGTCCTTTGACAGGCCACAATAGGATTACAGTACTTAAGATAACAAGTTTACAAGTTCATCTTATCAATTAGCAGTCTGGCTCCAGAGGTGATTAGACAATAGTTTCTAAAAGCTGAAAAAAAAGAGTTAACTCTTTATGAAATGATACTTGTTACGGTTTTCGTGGAGCCCTTCTTAGGCGCTGGCTTGCTGGTTCAGGCATTGCTGCTGGGAAATAAGCTCTTCACAACAAAATAACTAATGCTTCTGTAACAGGAACTATGTCCATTGTTGCAACCATCAATCCTACTACTTCCATGCACTGCGCTATGGAAGGACGAGGAACAGAATGAAGCACTTGACAAGAGCTTAGAAGTTTTGATTTTCTGACCTCTGTCAGAAAAATCCTAATTTCTAAGGAATCTATTATCGTTCCCAAGAAGGGAACTCTTGTCGACGGAGACAGAGAACTTTTTTCTATGTTCACCTTCCATCCGTGAGATCTGAGAAAGGCTAGAACGATGTCCGTATGAGCCTTTGCTTTTGACAGGGACGACGCTTGTATTAGAATGTCGTCCAAGTAAGGTACTACTGCAATGCCCCTCGGTCTTAGAACCGCTAGAAGGGACCCTAGCACCTTTGTGAAAATCCTTGGAGCAGTGGCTAACCCGAATGGGAGGGCCACAAACTGGTAATGTTTGTCCAGAAAAGCGAACCATAAACACCAAAAAACTCTTAACCATCTCCGTGGAGATGTTGCCTGTGCAACGGCAAAGAGAATGACTGGGGTGGGCGGAGCCTAGGAGGGACTATATGGCCAGCTTTGCTGGGACTCTTTGCCATTTCCTGTTGGGGAAGAGAATATCCCACAAGTAAGGATGACGCCGTGGACCGGACACACCAATGTTGGAGAAAACGTTAATAAATGCTATACAATTAAATATTTATATTCAATTGGCCCAAACATTATTGCACCCTGTAAGGAAAATGGAAATTTACCCTCTAAGAGACACTTTTAAGCAAAGAAATATGTTTGACTGAAAAAATGACCCCTGCACCTCGCCACAACTCTGCTGTGGCGCCTACCTGCCCCCAGGGTAATTCAAAAAGACTTGACAATGATCCGGTGAACAGAACAGAAGTAAACTGCGCGTCTGAGCGCGAGAAATAGGCCACGCCCATCATGGACGTCGTGCTAACAGTCTGAACAACCGCATGGAAAGCGGTCTGAAAACAAGCCATGTGGTCCCTTAGTAAATAAAGAAAATTGCAGCCCTTGTTAATAAACTATAAATTCACAAGCTGCCTCTCCCAGTGTCAAGCCCCATATAGTATAACATTATATGTTAGACAATATGAATAAACATAGGTCTCTCAGTAACACCCTCAGTGTACAGGTCTACTGCTTACCCCTTCCCTTGCAGGGAAAAAATGTCAGCCGGCTCTGATATACCAAGTCTCCTCAGAATAAAAGACTGAACATACCTCAATGCTGCTTGTAGCATGACACCGTTCTCCACACTGAACATAGGTCTCTCAGTAACACCCTCAGTGTACAGGTCTACTGCTTACCCCTTCCCTTGCAGGGAAAAAATGTCAGCCAGCTCTGATATACCAAGTCTCCTCAGAATAAAAGACTGAACATACCTCAATGCTGCTTGTAGCATGACACCGTTCTCCACACTGAAGATTTCTCTTGCACTACCTTCAGAAGTTCTGTGGGAACCAACATGGATCTTAGTTACATCTGCTAAGATCATCAACCTCAGGGCAGAAATCTTCTTCTCATATCTTCCTGAGGAAAATAGTACTCACCGGTACCATTTAAAATAAAAAACTTCGGGGGCGGAGCTAGCCTGAGAGACGAGCAGACGTGACCTGAAAGAGCTCCTGCTTACTTTTATTATTTTCAAAGTCTGTAGGTAGTCTGCTGTATAGTTTTGGGGACACCTGCACACATATGGGTGTTTGATGAGCTGTGGAAGCAGAGCGCCTAGAAATTTACATTCTGTTCTCCCTGCTGGAGGAGATATTGGAACCGGCACTATAACTACCCATCTAGCAGAGCGGAACCCAGAGATCCCACAGACCCACCTGCCAATTCTAACTACAGAGAAAGCGGCTGACTGGGGGAGTATAGGTGAGCTGGAGCGGCACTGAGTAAGCTCATTCTCTACTTGTTATCCTCTCTGGCAGTGCGGGGCTGAAAGGGCGCGAAAAGCGCCATTACTCTGTGATGTCACGAAGAGGCACCGGAAGAGAAAGTGCCTGTTAATACCAGAGTGAGACCCAGCAGGGCAATCTAAGATCTAGCCTTGCGGCTACGAGACAGGAGACCTCCCGACACTCACACGTTACACTAGGTCATCCTGCTCCTAAGTGGAGAAATCCAACAGGTGCTACTTACACGCTCAAACCGCAGTACTGTCTGTTCCGGAGGGTCGGGGCTCCGCTCCGGAACGACATCTGCGCATTACAGCTGTTCCTGGGACTGGCTGAATGCCAAAAAGTTGCACAATACATTAAATCTAATAAAAGGTGTGTGTGCCACATTCTACTTACTGTCACCTGAATCAACACCAAGCACATTGACCTGTAAAACAAGTGAGACTTGCGGCCACCTACCCTCATATACAGCACACTAATAACAGGCTATTATCATTTCAAGGGCTCTCTCACTCAGCTAGACCCATATCTTGGCCCCTACATTCCCATGAGCCTTTTTGACAGGGTAGCCTTGCTGATATAATATAACAGGGCATAGCTTTGCTCCACATTTGAGAGAGTTCAACCCCCCAAGGGTGTTGCATATCCTCTGACCCTCCATCACCTCCAGAAGGACCAAAAGCTCCTTTATTTACACTTAAAGGCACATCATTTAATATTTTGGTCTGTTGGAAGTACTTTCTTTACTGGGGACCCTGAAAGACTCAAATAGATGTCCTAGCTTTAACAGCTCTAACAAACTGTAATAAATATTTCCGTGGGCGACAATCCATCTAGTGAACAGCTAGATTACGCTACCTGACAGAAGATTTAATAAGCTGAATTGTGCACACGGTCTGCAGCTCCCATAGCAACTGGATAGCTTCACATAACTCTCGCTGCATAACTACAGAGTTTGCTCACAGAGACACTAAACATTATTGAATGCAAAAACTCATTGCCGGACTGGTCTTTATCCCCTTCCTTTCCTGCTGAACGCAGTGTCAGTGGGTCATACCCTAATATCCTTGCCCGTCTCTGTCCAGTGGGGACAACTGCCCTGGGGTATAGAGACCAGTGGGGCTGTCCAGACCTCAAGCTACAAGATAGATGAACGCATGGAGACCCATGTGCACAAAACAAAGCCACTGAGATGTTAAAGAACTTGAAGATGTAAAGCTGTGTGTTAGAATGGTCCAACAATACCGCATAGACTAAGACAAATTAGTACAGATGTAAACGGAATAGTGCCTTTTCCACCTCACACTATTCGTCCCTCATGATATCACATATATATACCATTTAAAGCACTCTAAGAAGAAGGAGATGTAAGATAAATATACAGAATCACGCCCCTAACCATATAGAGGAGGAGGGTTCTGAAAAGGGAAATCAGTATTATAACCTTCAATACGTCAAAGAACGTCAAGAGATCCTAGTTTTTATTATCTCCTGCAAGATTCCCTAAACTACCTAATTGACCCACGGAAGGGGGTGGTCTGAAGAGATATTCAGAATGTCGACTAGGAAAGGGAACAAAGCAGATAAAGTGCAGAAATCCGCATCTATGGAGGCATTCTTTAGAACACCCAGAATCCATAAAAATAAAGAGCTTCTCTCAAATGAAGCTGAGGAAGATCCTGAATCTGAAAATGAGGGAGATCTTGAGGACATGACCCCTGTGACTAAGGCGGACCTCCATGCCTTGGTATCCAAGCAGGATATTGCGTCCAACTTCGATAAACTCTGGGAAAAGATGGATAACTTCCAAGAAACAATTACTAACAGTCTCACTGGTATCAAAACTGAGATCTCAGAACTAGGGACTCGGGTGGATTCCTTAGAAACCGCAACTGATGAAATGGGCGAAGAAATGGCTGAAGTATCTCAAACACTGACAACCCAACAACAAGCAATAACAGAGCTGGAAGAGAAAATTGAAGACATCGAAAATAGGAGCAGAAGATCCAATATTCGACTTAAAGGGGTTCCCGAGACAATCGGAGCCGAAGACCTATATGAATACCTCCAACAGCTATTCAGGGCAATATTGGGAGCACCAGCCGACTCTGAAATCCAAATAGAAAGAGCCCATAGGGCCCTCAGAGCAAAGCCTAAACCAGAGCAACCCCCGAGAGATGTGATACTTAAGCTTCTGAGATTTCCTGACAGAGAAAAAATATTAACAGCTGCCAGACATAATCCCACGTTTAAATTCCAGGGTAATGTTGTCCAGTTTTTCCAGGATCTCTGCATCAAAACCCTGCAAAGAAGATTTACCCTTCGACTGCTCACCCTCCTCCTCAGAAAGCACCACATTCCATATAGATGGGGTTTCCCCTTTGCCCTGCATGTTATGAGGAACGGCAGAACAGCCACGATCAAATCCACAGCAGAAATACCTGATATTTGCAAATTCTTGGAGCTGGACCCGCCAGAAACTGTAGAGGGGGAAGCAACAGCCGGCTCTTCGGAACCCTCTCACTCTCAAGCAAAACCTCAGAGACCAAGATGGAAAAAAGTTACTAAAAAGAAAGCCAAAACCTGAGACTCAGATATAAACAGAACAGTAACCCACTTGAAATTTTTTTTTATTTTCCTGTTATAGGAATATGAGCTATAGAGGAAGATTCTTAACCTCACGACAGAGAGAGGGGTTGAGGAGGCACTAGGTCTAAAGAACGACTGTATGTTCATTAATACTTGATAATTATTATTGTGGTTTTTGTTGTGACCGCGTACGGAACACACACCGTGGTGGTATTGACACATGTTGTGTAGTACATTATTTTACAATGTTAAGTTATTAGTTATATTAATGTTTATATTTTCTTTGTTGTTTGGAGTCACGGGATGCCTTACACGCACACAGAGCTCATCAATTATGAGTAGATCGGCGAGATTCTGGGAGAGGTCTCATCAGATGGTGATTAAGGTACCCTTTAAATTTTCAAATATCTGTAAGAAAAGAGTAGAGTACAACCATACCTTTAAGAATGTCATTACCTAGAATTACATTACTCTCACACAACGCGAGAGGCCTTAACACTGACATAAAAAGAAGGACTGCAATGACTAACTATAGGCGACTGAGGGCTAATGTCATTTTCCTTCAGGAAACACATTTCCTACACTCCACCATACCAAAATACTGGGCAAAGGATTTCCCACAGCAATTCCATTCCACAATAGACTCCAAAAAAAGAGGAGTTTCTATTCTTATTCATTCTTCCATTCCCTTCACACACAAAGAAACAATAGCAGACAAGGAGGGCAGGTACCTCCTGGTGTCTGGCCAAATAGGAGGAATAGATATACTCTTCTGTAATGTGTACGCTCCAAATGAGCAACAAGATAAATTCTTCCAAAACATATCCCACCTGCTGACTGATTGGTCTAGGATACGTATAGTTCTGGCAGGAGACTTTAACATAGACATACAAGCATTAACAAAAGACACGGCCAATTTGCAATCTAAAAAGAAACAAAGACAGAGAGGGGTAGCTAAAAACATAGGGGGAATGCTTGAGCAGCACACACTGCAGGACACTTGGCAGATACTCCATGGGGATGCCAGAGACACTACATTCTATTCATCAGCACACAATAGCTACACGAAGATAGACTATATATATACGAGTCAGATACTCCAATCAATATTACAACATATAGATATTCTTCCTTGTGTATGGTCAGACCATTCAATCACTAAACTCAATTTAGGTGACCTGTTAGACCCAAAGAGAACGAAATCTTGGACATATGATCCATCCTGTATCAAAAACCCGATCATCAAGGATAAAATCCTTAAAGATCTAGAAGAATATTGGCGGATTAATCTAGATACCACAAACAATCCTATCATACCATGGGCGGCACATAAGGCAGTGATTAGGGGTGTACTGATTAAAGAAAAGACAACAGCTAGGAAACAATATACCCTTCTATTAAGGCAGCTATACTCTGAGATTACTTCATTAGAAAAGACACACAGAATAACTAAATCCCAAAATATATTGACACAACTGATAACCACTAAAAATAAGCTACAAGCCATATTGAACGAACAATCCGTAAAGGCAGCACACAGATTGAAAACAAATTACTTCATTTTCTCCAACAAGCCAGATAAATACCTAGCGAAAAAAATTAGAGACAACTATCAGGCATTATCAATCCCAAACATACAGAATTCAAACGGTCATATGACATCCCACCCACAGGAAATTGTGGACACATTTGCACAATTTTATAGTGAACTGTACGATGGGACTAAAGTGCAACATTCCCCCCAGACGGACAAACTATTTGACTCTTTCTTACATAAAGCAAACCTGAAACCAATTACTGAGGCAGATAGAGAGACCCTTAATGCTAAAATTACTTATGCAGAGGTCCGAGCAGCTATCAAAGATCTTAAGCCAAGCAAAGCCCCGGGCCCAGATGGTTTCTCGGGGGAATATTATAAAGCTTTCAGGGACACTCTAATACCTCACCTAGTAGTATTTGCCAATCACATTATGGAAGGGGGAGATATACCTATAGAACTGCTTCAGGCCAGGATAGTGGTGATACCAAAACAGGGGAGGGACCCTCATTTTTGCGCTAATTATAGACCGATTTCCCTTATCAACCAGGATCTTAAAATAGTTACCAAAATCTTAGCCAACAGGCTGAAACACATCCTACCCTCAGTCATACACCCTGATCAAGTTGGATTTGTTAAAGACAGGGAGGCCCCTGATAATATTCGAAGGATGGTATCGGTCATTGACTTTCTCCAGGATAGGGGGATGCCTTCTCTGATCTTATCTTTAGATGCGGAGAAGGCATTCGACCGGGTTGATTGGAAATACATGCTGCGATTGCTGACATTAATGGGATTTAAGGGACGGTTTATGAACGCTATTGAAGGACTATATTCGACACCTACAGCCCAGGTCAGAACAATTGGACATCAGTCAAAAACCATACATATACTCAATGGCACACGGCAGGGATGCCCTCTGTCGCCCTTGATTTTTGCGCTTTGCATAGAACCCTTTGCTGCATATATACGCAACTGCCCGGATATCTGGGGACTAGAGGTAGGGACGATACATCATAAGATTACTTTGTTCGCAGATGATGTGCTACTAACCATCTCGAAACCACTGATCTCACTGCCACATGTATATCAGGCCATACAATTAATTTCTCAGATATCGGGTTATAAAATTAATGTGGATAAATGTGAAGCACTTCCCCTGTCGATACCTAAACATACCATTAAGACGATTGAGACAAACTTTGATTTTAAGTGGGTTTCAGAGGGGCTAAAATACCTGGGGATAAAATTGACCACTCACTCCTCAAAGTTATACGCCGCAAATTACCTTCCCATATACAAGGCAATTAGATCAGACTTAGGAAAATGGAGGAAGATGAGTTTTTCTTGGTATGGGAGACTATCTGCCGTCAAGATGACGATTCTGCCCAGAATCCTCTATCTATTTAGGGTCCTCCCAATTAAAGTCAATAACTTAGATTTAGATAATCTTCAACGAGACATACATAGATTCTTAAGGGACAACAAACACCCGAGGATTCCACATCAAATTCTGACGAGACACAGACAATTGGGGGGAGTGGGGGCCCCCAACTTACATGACTACTATAAAGCAGCTAGACTGGCGCAGGACTCAATACTTGCGAGAAGACAGAAAGATGTTCTCTGGCCTGCTTTAGAAGCAGCTTTGGAGGGGATGGAGGAACCTGACGATATCCTCTGGGGTATTCTAAAGAATAAAGACACAGGGGTTTATCAAAACAAAACTACACAAATGACCAAGCAACAATGGACTAAGATACAAAGGATAGGGAAGCTGATACCTAAACAATCTCTACTGATACCATTAAAACATTTGATAAAACATAATTTATGCTTACCTGATAAATTCCTTTCTTCTGTAGTGTGATCAGTCCACGGGTCATCATTACTTCTGGGATATTACTCCTCCCCAACAGGAAGTGCAAGAGGATTCACCCAGCAGAGCTGCATATACCTCCTCCCCTCTACGTCACTCCCAGTCATTCGACCAAGGACCAACGAGAAAGGAAAAGCCAAGGGTGAAGTGGTGACTGGAGTATAAATTAAAAAATATTTACCTGCCTTAAAAACAGGGCGGGCCGTGGACTGATCACACTACAGAAGAAAGGAATTTATCAGGTAAGCATAAATTATGTTTTCTTCTGTTAAGTGTGATCAGTCCACGGGTCATCATTACTTCTGGGATACCAATACCAAAGCAAAAGTACACGGATGACGGGAGGGATAGGCAGGCTCTTTATACAGAAGGAACCACTGCCTGAAGAACCTTTCTCCCAAAAATAGCCTCCGATGAAGCAAAAGTGTCAAATTTGTAAAATTTGGAAAAAGTATGAAGCGAAGACCAAGTTGCAGCCTTGCAAATCTGTTCAACAGAGGCCTCATTCTTGAAGGCCCAAGTGGAAGCCACAGCTCTAGTAGAATGAGCTGTAATTCTTTCAGGAGGCTGCTGTCCAGCAGTCTCATAAGCTAAACGAATTATGCTACGAAGCCAAAAAGAAAGAGAGGTAGCGGAAGCTTTTTGACCTCTCCTCTGCCCAGAGTAAATGACAAACAGAGAAGACGTTTGTCGAAATTCCTTAGTTGCCTGTAAGTAAAATTTTAGAGCACGGACTACATCCAGGTTGTGCAGTAGACGTTCCTTCTTTGAAGAAGGATTTGGGCATAAAGAAGGAACAACAATCTCTTGATTGATATTCCTGTTAGTAACTACCTTAGGTAAGAACCCAGGTTTAGTACGCAGGACTACCTTATCCGAATGAAAAATCAAATAAGGAGAATCACAATGTAAGGCTGATAATTCAGAGACTCTTCGAGCCGATGAAATAGCCATTAAAAATAGAACTTTCCAAGATAACAACTTTATATCAATGGAATGAAGGGGTTCAAACGGAACGCCCTGTAAAACATTAAGAACAAGGTTTAAACTCCATGGTGGAGCAACAGTTTTAAACACAGGCTTAATCCTGGCCAAAGCCTCACAAAAAGCCTGGACGTCAGGAACTTCTGACAGACGTTTGTGTAACAGAATGGACAGAGCTGAGATCTGTCCCTTTAATGAACTAGCAGATAAACCCTTTTCTAAACCTTCTTGTAGAAAAGACAATATCCTAGGAATCCTAACCTTACTCCAAGAGTAACCTTTGGATTCACACCAATATAGGTATTTACGCCATATCTTATGGTAAATCTTTCTGGTAACAGGTTTCCTAGCCTGTATTAAGGTATCAATAACTGACTCAGAAAACCCACGTCTTGATAAAATCAAGCGTTCAATTTCCAAGCAGTCAGCTTCAGAGAAGTTAGATTTTGATGTTTGAAGGGACCCTGTATCAGAAGGTCCTGTTTCAGAGGTAGAGACCAAGGTGGACAGGATGACATGTCCACCAGGTCTGCATACCAAGTCCTGCGTGGCCACGCAGGTGCTATTAGAATCACTGATGCTCTCTCTTGTTTGATTCTGGCAATCAATCGAGGAAGTAACGGGAAGGGTGGAAACACGTAAGCCATCCTGAAGTCCCAAGGTGCTGTCAGAGCATCTATTAGGACTGCTCCTGGATCCCTGGATCTGGACCCGTAACGAGGAAGCTTGGCGTTCTGTCGAGACGCCATGAGATCTATCTCTGGTTTGCCCCAACGTCGAAGTATTTGGGCAAAGACCTCCGGATGAAGTTCCCACTCCCCCGGATGAAAAGTCTGACGACTTAAGAAATCCGCCTCCCAGTTCTCCACTCCCGGGATGTGGATTGCTGACAGGTGGCAAGAGTGAGACTCTGCCCAGCGAATTATCTTTGATACTTCCATCATAGCTAGGGAGCTTCTTGTCCCTCCCTGATGGTTGATGTAAGCTACAGTCGTGATGTTGTCCGACTGAAACCTGATGAACCCCCGAGTTGTCAACTGGGGCCAAGCCAGGAGGGCATTGAGAACTGCTCTCAATTCCAGAATGTTTATTGGCAGGAGACTCTCCTCCTGACTCCATTGTCCCTGAGCCTTCAGAGAATTCCAGACGGCACCCCAACCTAGAAGGCTGGCGTCTGTTGTTACAATTGTCCAGTCTGGTCTGCTGAATGGCATCCCCCTGGACAGATGTGGCCGAGAAAGCCACCATAGAAGAGAATTTCTGGTCTCTTGATCCAGATTCAGAGAAGGGGATAAGTCTGAGTAATCCCCATTCCACTGACTTAGCATGCACAGTTGCAGTGGTCTGAGGTGTAAGCGTGCAAAGGGTACTATGTCCATTGCCGCTACCATTAAGCCGATTACCTCCATGCATTGAGCCACTGACGGGTGTTGAATGGAATGAAGGGTGCGGCAAGCACTTTGAAGTCTTGTTAGCCTGTCCTCTGTCAGGTAAATCTTCATTTCTACAGAATCTATAAGAGTCCCCAGGAAGGGAACTCTTGTGAGTGGAACGAGTGAACTTTTCTTTTCGTTCACCTTCCATCCATGTGACCTTAGAAATGCCAGCACTAACTCTGTATGAGACTTGGCAGTTTGAAAGCTTGAAGCTTGTATCAGAATGTCGTCTAGGTATGGAGCTACCGAGATTCCCCGCGGTCTTAGTACCGCCAGAAGAGCACCCAGAACCTTTGTGAAGATTCTTGGAGCTGTAGCCAATCCGAATGGAAGAGCCACAAACTGGTAATGCCTGTCTAGGAAGGCAAACCTTAGGTACCGATAATGATCTTTGTGAATCGGTATGTGAAGGTAAGCATCTTTTAAATCTACAGTGGTCATGTACTGACCCTCTTGGATCATAGGTAAAATTGTCCGAATAGTCTCCATCTTGAACGATGGAACTCTTAGGAATTTGTTTAGGATCTTTAAGTCCAGGATTGGTCTGAAAGTTCCCTCTTTTTTGGGAACCACAAACAGATTTGAGTAAAACCCCTGTCCCTGTTCCGATCGTGGAACTGGATGGATTACTCCCATTAACAAGAGCTCTTGTACGCAGCGTAGAAACGCCTCTTTCTTTGTCTGGATTGTTGACAATCTTGACAGATGAAATCTCTCTCTTGGAGGAGAGTATTTGAAGTCCAGAAGGTATCCCTGAGATATTATCTCTAGCGCCCAGGGATCCTGAACATCTCTTGCCCAAGCCTGGGCGAAGAGAGAAAGTCTGCCCCCCACTAGATCCGATCCCGGATCGGGGGCCCTCAATTCATGCTGTTTTAGGGGCAGCAGCAGGTTTCCTAGTCTGCTTGCCCTTGTTCCAGGACTGGTTAGGTTTCCAGCCTTGTCTGTAGCGAGCAACAGCTCCTTCCTGTTTTGGTGCAGAGGAAGTTGATGCTGCTCCTGCTTTGAAATTACGAAAGGAACGAAAATTAGACTGTCTAGTCTTGGCTTTGGCTTTGTCCTGAGGCAGGGCATGGCCTTTACCTCCTGTAATGTCAGCGATAATCTCTTTCAACCCGGGCCCGAATAAGGTCTGCCCTTTGAAAGGTATATTAAGCAATTTAGACTTAGAAGTAACATCAGCTGACCAGGATTTTAGCCACAGCGCCCTGCGTGCCTGAATGGCGAATCCTGAATTCTTCGCCGTAAGTTTAGTAAGATGTACTACGGCCTCCGAAATGAATGAATTAGCTAGTTTAAGGACTCTAAGCCTGTCCGTAATGTCGTCCAGAGTAGCTGAACCAATGTTCTCTTCCAGAGACTCAATCCAGAATGCCGCTGCAGCCGTGATCGGCGCAATGCATGCAAGGGGTTGCAATATAAAACCTTGTTGAACAAACATTTTCTTAAGGTAGCCCTCTAATTTTTTATCCATTGGATCTGAAAAAGCACAGCTATCCTCCACCGGGATAGTGGTACGCTTAGCTAAGGTAGAAACTGCTCCCTCCACCTTAGGGACCGCTTGCCATAAGTCCCTTGTGGTGGCGTCTATTGGAAACATTTTTCTAAATATCGGAGGGGGTGAGAACGGCACACCGGGTCTATCCCACTCCTTAGTAACAATTTCAGTAAGTCTCTTAGGTATAGGAAAAACCTCAGTACTCGTCGGTACCGCAAAATATTTATCCAACCTACACATTTTCTCTGGTATTGCAACTGTGTTACAATCATTCAGAGCCGCTAACACCTCCCCTAGTAATACACGGAGGTTTTCCAGTTTAAATTTAAAATTTGAAATATCTGAATCCAGTCTGTTTGGATCAGAACCGTCACCCACAGAATGAAGCTCTCCGTCCTCATGTTCTGCCACCTGTGACGCAGTGTCTGACATGGCCCTAATATTATCAGCGCACTCTGTTCTCACCCCAGAGTGATCACGCTTACCTCTTAGTTCTGGTAATTTAGCCAAAACCTCAGTCATAACAGTAGCCATATCCTGTAATGTGATTTGTAATGGCCGCCCAGATGTACTCGGCGCTACAATATCACGCACCTCCCTCTGAGCGGGAGATGTAGGTACTGACACGTGAGGCGAGTTAGTCGGCATAACTCTCCCCTCGTTGTTTGGTGAAATTTGTTCAATTTGTACAGATTGACTTTTAGTTAAAGTAGCATCAATACAGTTAGTACATAAATTTCTATTGGGCTCCACTTTGGCATTGCAACAAATGACACAGGTATCATCCTCTGAATCAGACATGTTTAACACACTAGCAAATAAACTTGTAACTTGGAAATACAATTCAATTAGAATAATATTAAAACGTACTGTGCCTTTAAGAAGCACAGAAGATCTATGACAGTTGAAAATTAATAAATTGAAACAGTTATAGCCTCAATCCTTGTAAATAACACAACTTTAGCAAAGGTTTAATCCCATTAGCAAAGATAACAAATTCTGAAAGCAGGAAACAAATTACAGAATAAACGTTTTTTATCTCAGTCAAACTATAATTCTCACAGCTCTGCTGAGAGAAATTACCTCCCTCAAAATAAGTTTTGAAGACCCCTGAGCTCTGTAGAGATGAACCGGATCATGCAGGGAATACAATAAGTTGCTGACTGAAATATTTGATGCGTAGTAAAAGCGCCAAAAAACGGCCCCTCCCCCTCACACACAGCAGTGAGGGAGAACAGAAACTGTCAGAAAACAGATTAAGCAACTGCCAAGTGGAAAAATAGTGCCCAAACATTTATTCACTCAGTACCTCAGTAAATGAAAACGATTTTACATTCCAGCAAAAACGTTAAACATAATCTCTAGTTATTAAACAGCTTTATGTATTTCTTACAGTGTAATTCTAGTGAAGTACCATTCCCCAGAATACTGAAGTGTAAAGTATACATACATGACATTATATCGGTATGGCAGGATTTTCTCATCAATTCCATTGTCAGAAAATAAAAACTGCTACATACCTCTATGCAGATTCATCTGCCCGCTGTCCCCTGATCTGAAGTTTACCTCTCCTCAGATGGCCGAGAAACAGCAATATGATCTTAACTACTCCGGCTAAAATCATAACAAAAACTCTGGTAGATTCTTCTTCAAACTCTGCCAGAGAGATAATAACACACTCCGGTGCTATTTTAAAATAACAAACTTTTGATTGAAGATATAAAACTAAGTATAATCACCATAGTCCTCTCACACATCCTATCTAGTCGTTGGGTGCAAGAGAATGACTGGGAGTGACGTAGAGGGGAGGAGCTATATGCAGCTCTGCTGGGTGAATCCTCTTGCACTTCCTGTTGGGGAGGAGTAATATCCCAGAAGTAATGATGACCCGTGGACTGATCACACTTAACAGAAGAAATAAGGAATTTATATACCATATAAAGAAATGGGAAAACAAAGGCCTATACAGGGTGGCAGATATGCAGTCACAAGGTAAATTATTGACCTTTACACAACTTAGACAGAAGTTAGAGCCTATACAGATACAATGGTTCCTCTACCTACAGGTCATTTCAGCTATACAACCATATATCAACAGGGCCAAGACACATAGTCAAAGGACGACTCTCGAAAACCTATGCTCAGCAGCCATTAGACCCAAGAAAGCAATTTCTAGGTTATACATATCACTACAAGAAAATAACAATGTAACTAAATCTACACTGCTGCTAAACTGGGAGGAGGATATTGCTGGAGAGTATGCGATTGACAAATGGAATGATATATTTTATTATGCTAGTAAAGGCCTTATGAGCGCAGACCTTAGAGAGAACGTACTGAAAACAACCTTTAGATGGTACTTAACACCCATGAAAACATCTCATATGACACCGGGAAACTCTAGACTATGCTACAGAGGGTGTGGGATCAGAGGAACATATCTCCATATGTGGTGGGAATGCCCTAGAGTCCAAACCATTTGGCGAGAGTTGTCTCTATTGCTGAGCACCCTGTTAACCGAACAGATCTCGCTCACACCAGCCCAGGCATTGTTGCATGAGACGGTCCCAAGACTAAACCCACACATAAACACTTTTATTCGAATTTTATGTACCACTACAAGAATAGCTATAGCTAAATATTGGAAAAGCGAGACACCGACGTGGACAGAGGTCCTTAATAGAATACAGATGGTTTACTTAATGTACGAGACAGCAGCTTATATACAGGACACAGGGCCTACGTTCCAGAAGATCTGGTTTTACTGGATAACTAAAGAGGGTGCAGAAATAAGGTAGGAAGAAAGACAGGGATTCCTTTAGAGGAAGATAGTCGCTGATCTGACACGAGAGATTATTTAATATAAGGAAAATTGATGAGGAAGCTACTAATAGCAATATAAGTGAGATAAAAGGCGTGAGGTACCCGTGACTCCATTAGTTTAATTTGTTATGTTATGAGAAATGTTGAGTTTTGTTTATCTGTTCTAATTAGATTAACGATAAAGCTAAAGTTATGTGAATCTGACCCCCCATGACTAGTTACTTCTAACAAAGAGTCATATATCCAAGGATGTATAAAAGAAGTAATGGAAGGAAAAATATGAAAAGGGGAGAAACCTCCATATACACTGAAACAGACTACAGCATAGGTAGCAGCATAATTTAATTGGAGATATCTTATAGACATGAGGATAAAAATAAATACAGAGGGTTTTATTGGAAACTCTGCTCAACTGTCTTCAGCTGGGAACCATTCGCACCTTATTATATAAGTATGAGTAAGGTATTCTTTATCATGCAGCCGAATGTTTTTCTCTGTTTTTTTTTGTGCTTTTCTTTGTGCTTGCTTAATGTATCCTACATGTAATGTATCTGAAGTGTAATGAGGAGGTTTGTGGTTTAATAAAAAAATATTTTATCTAAAATAAAAAACTTCTTGATTGAAGAATCTAAAACTAACACCTCGCTTTACCTCTTCCTATTACTAACACAGGCAAAGAGAATGACTGAGGGTGGAGGGAAGGGAGGAGCTATATATACAGCTCTGCTGTGGTGCTCTTTGCCACTTCCTGTTAGCAGGAGGTTAATATCCCATAAGTAAGGATGAAATCCGTGGACTCGTCGTATCTTGTAGAAGAAAACCTCTCTGTTTAAGAACTAAGCATTCAATCTCCATGCCATTGAGTTGAGAGACTTGAGATCCTGATACAAAATGGACCGAAAGACAGAAGGTTGTGGCGCAGAGGAAGAGGATAACTGGACATCTGCACCAGATCTGCAAACCAAGTTCTGTGAGATCTAGCTGGAGCAATCAGAATTACTAATGACTTCTCTTGCCTGATCTTGGCAGAGAGGAAATATGTAAGCCAGTTGAAACAACCAAGCAGCTACTACAGCATCCACAAACTGCCCCCAGGGTACTGCAAAAAGACTCGACAGCGATCCAGTGAACAGAACAAAAGTTTAGGCCCCACCGGAGCAAATGTCTGCTGCCTTCTCAGTCAGAGTAAACTGCGCGTCTGAGAGTGAAATAGGCCACACCCATCATGGACGTCGTGCTAACAGTCTGAACAACCGCATGGGAAGCGGTCTGAAAACAAGCCATGTGGTCCCTTAGTAAATAAAGAAAATTGCAGCCCTTGTTAATAAACTATAAATTCACAAGCTGCCTCTCCCAGTGTCAAGCCCCATATAGTATAACGTTATATGTTAGGCAATATGAATAAACATAGGTCTCTCAGTAACACCCTCAGTGTACAGGTCTACTGCTTACCCCTTCCCTTGCAGGGAAAAAATGTCAGCCAGCTCTGATATACCAAGTCTCCTCAGAATAAAAGACTGAACATACCTCAATGCTGCTTGTAGCATGACACCGTTCTCCACACTGAAGATTTCTCTTGCACTACCTTCAGAAGTTCTGTGGGAACCAACATGGATCTTAGTTACATCTGCTAAGATCATCAACCTCAGGGCAGAAATCTTCTTCTCATATCTTCCTGAGGAAAATAGTACTCACCGGTACCATTTAAAATAAAAAACTTCTTGATTGAAGAATCTAAAACTAACACCTTGCTTTACCTCTTCCTATTACTAACACAGGCAAAGAGAATGACTGAGGGTGGAGGGAAGGGAGGAGCTATATATACAGCTCTGCTGTGGTGCTCTTTGCCACTTCCTGTTAGCAGGAGGTTAATATCCCATAATTAAGGATGAAATCCGTGGACTCGTCGTATCTTGTAGAAGAAAATTTCTCTGTTTAAGAACTAAGCATTCAATCTCCATGCCATCGAGTTGAGAGACTTGAGATCCTGATACAAAACGGACCTGAAAGACAGAAGGTTGTGGCTCAGAGGAAGAGGCCAAAGAGGATAACTGGACATCTGCAACAGATCTGCAAACCAAGTTCTGTGAGACCTAGCTGTAGAAATCAGAATAACTAGACTTCTCTTGCCTGATCTTGGCAGAGAGGAAATATGTAAGCCAGTTGAAATAACCAAGCAGCTACTACAGCATCCACAAACTCTGCATAAGGATCCCTGGGCCTCGCCAAATATCTGTGTAGTTTGCTGTTTAACCGAGACCCCATAGATCCCCAATCTGTTTGGAAACATCTGTATGAAGGGATCACTCCCCTGGATGCAGAGATTAACAGCTATGAAAATATGCTTCCCAATTGCTCACCCCTGGAATATGAACTGCAGAGATTAAACAGCAATTGATCCAGGGGGGGATCGCAGCAGCGATCGGACGTGTTTTCCAGAGGCTCCCACTTATAACCACATTATATTTATTTATATTAAGAATCCTGTGGAAAAAATATACACTATCTTTTTAAAACATCACCTCCTAGAGCCTGTGTTTGCTAAGACGACATATTTGGGTGATTGTTCAGTACGGGAGCAGTGGCGCAGCACTCCTACATGAAGCGGCCCTGACAATGGGAAACAGCGTAAATCTCTTGCGGACTTACTCCTATCTGCTTGTAGAGTGGAAATACTACCTGGTGTGATCTCCCTTCATCTACAGTCCAAAGGACTGCTGTTTTTGCGAATAGGGCTGCTGAACCCCCTCCCTCTTCCTATTCTCCTGACAATTGGCACTGAATAATATACACAGAAAACCTAAACTGGTGAGCCCTATCATATACCCTATAAACAGATCGAAGGCCATCTAACTCAGCTACGCAGTAACATGAACTTGCTAGGCAGATGGGAAAGCTTAATCCTACAACACATAGAGAATCGTTTTGAAGGCATCAAACAGAGCCTAGATAGCATCCTGGAACATGTCCAGCAATTCTTAGAAATTATACTGCCTCCATCTAAATATGGCGATCAGCGTGACCAGCCCATCCCTGCAAGTATATCGGATGGAAAAAGAGACAATCTTATCTATCAGGATCTGTCATCTACAGCAGCTGATCCACCCTACACTTTGTTCTGGGTCCCTTGCTCTTAGGCCAACTCTCTTAACCCATACCGGACACTAGCTAATGAGGACACGTTGCTCTGCGGTTTCAGTGTCTCTGGAAGAGACCCTGCAATCTATCTCCTGGTGAGCAGGGGCAGAGAACTGGCCTAGAGTTAGAATCTATCTATACCTACATGAAGTGGCCCTGACAGTGGGAAACAGCGTACATCTCTCGCAGACTTACTACTATCTGCTTGTAGAGTGGAAATACTAAGGGAGATCACACCGGTTAGTATTTTCACTCTACAAGCAGATAGGAGTAAGTCCGCGAGAGATGTATGCTGTTTCCCACTGTCAGGGCCGCTTCATGTAGGTATAGATAGATTCTAACTCTAGGTCAGTAGTTGTGTCTGAAAGCATATATTACTTGCTTGTGAGATCAGTGCAGCATGTGTAGTTCCCTAAGTGTGGTAGTTCATAAGTGTAGGGAGTTATAAAAAGGGAGTTATTATTATATATGGATAACAAAATATACAGAACAGCGACTGGAATATAATTGGAACCTATCTGGAACATATTTGAAACCCTGCTTACAACGCTCTCTCTCTCTCCTCTCTCCCCAGGTATGTGTGAAAGGACAGAATCCATTTTAACCCTGCATAACACAATATAGCTGCCTTTTGCCCCTACAAATCTTAAATCTTTGGTATGTGTGAATTACCTTAAAAAACTTTCTTTTCTCTGTCTTCCAGTTTGATAAGAAAGGTGTCATCTGCATTTATTGATCAGGCCATGTTTGATCCTGCTTTAATTTATGACCTTTGCTAATTAGGCTCATACCTTACCTTTACATTGTACACTCTTAGCTTGTTACATCAAGATTGCTTGTGAGATCAGTGCAGCATGTGTAGTTCTCTAAGTGTGGTAGTTCATAAGTGTAGGGAGTTATAACAAGGGAGTTAGACAATGGAGTGGACAACACAGAAACAAGTGCATTTAAATCTCCCTAAATTAACTGCAAACATGCTACACTTTCTAATGTCTGCATTAACCTTTTCCTCCCTTCTCCTTAAAGTCACAGCTCTTCCTTTCACAAACAGCACTCAGACAATTCATATTTCTCCTTCTCTTCTCCCTTCCCCCTTCTACTACACATATGAACTCTATTCCTATCTCACATCCCTCAGCCAGCCATGCTTCACTGATCCTAAACTTAAACACTCACATAAGACATCTTTTGCTCACCATCTTTCTTCTTCTTGCAGCTGGGGATGTCTTGCCTAACCCAGGTCCCCCCTCTGCTTCCCTCAGCTCACTACCCCAAATGACACCTCATACACCTTACCCACGTAACCCTCTAAACCTCATTAACTGCACCTCTGTTAGTACACCCCAATTCTCGTGTGCCCTTTGGAATGCACGCTCTGTATGCAATAAGCTTACATCTATTCACAACCTATTTATTTCAAGTTCACTTAACCTGTTAGCCCTCACTGAAACTAGGCTTTCCTCCTCTAACACAACTGCTGTAGCCTCTCTGTCCTATGGCGGCCTGCACTTCAGCCACACTCCCAGGCCAGGAGACAAACAAGGAGGGAGAGTAGAAATTCTCCTTTTTCCACACAGTACCTTTCACTGCATTCCTTCACCCCGCTCTCTCTCCTTTTCATCTTTTGAAGTTCATGCTGTCATGCTGTCTAGCTCTTCGTGTTGCAGTTATTTATCTGCCCCCTGGCCCAGCATCACAATTTCTGGACCACTTTGAAGCCTGGCTTCCAAATTTTCTATCTTGTAATGTCCCTTCTCTCATCCTAGGGGACTTCAACATACCCCTTGACAATCCTAACATGCCTGCTGCCGCTAAACTTCTATCCCTTACCACCTCTTTTGGCCTGTCACAGTGGACAACATTTCCAACCCACCGTGAAGGCAACTCCATAGACCTGGTCTTCACTAATCTCTGTGCCGTTTCCAACTTCCTTAACTTTCCCTTTACTCTCTCTGACCACCATCTACTAACTTTCTCTCGTACTCTACCTGCTACATCTTTGCAAGCCCCCAAGAAACTGCTACCTGACAGAAATTTAAATGACTTGGATCTCATAGAGTTTTCCACTCAACTGAATCCTCTGCTGTCTGACTTTTCATCCCTCTCTTGCCCAAACCTGCTTTACAGTATAATTTGGCACTAAAATCTACAATTGACAAAGCTGCACCCTCCACTTTTCGTCGTACATCAATCACTCAATGGCAACTGTGGCACACCACACAAACCAGATATCTTCAGCGATGTTCACAGGATACTGAACGGCAGTGGAGGAAATCATGTACCTGTGCTGATTTCCGGCATTATAAATTCATCCTTAAGTCCTACAACTCTGCGCTCAGCCTGGCCAAACAGGTCTATTTCTCCTCCCTTTGTCATCTCATGCATCTAATCCCAGAAAGCTGTTCTCAACCTTTAACTCCCTTCTATGTCCGCCTGCACCCCTGCCCACTACCAACCTCACTGCTCAGATTATTGCTGATCACTTAAAAAATAAAATTGACACCATTAGAAAAGATATCTGCACCTCACATCCTTCATACACAGCAATCCTACCCACCTCTTCTATTAACAAAACTCTATGCTACTTCCCTCCTGTAACAGAGGAAGAAGTCTCTGTACTCCTATCCTTGGCTCATCTCACAACCTGCCCACTTGACCCTATTCCTTCACGACTTCATCCCTCTCTCTCTGCTTCACTAACCCCTACCCTATAACATCTCTTTAACCAATCTCTCACCACTGGCACATTTCCGGATACATTCAAGCATGTGTCAATCATACCAATCCTAAAAAAGCCTTTGCTTGACCCCTCCACGCCTTCTAACTATCGACCGGTCTCCTTACTTCCCTTTGCTTCAAAATTATTGGAATGACTGGTCTATAATTGGCTAACTCAATTTCTCAAACTAACTCCTTACTTGATCCACTACAATCTGGTTTCCACCCTAAGCACTCAACAAAAACTGCTCTTGCTAAAGTAACAAGCACTGACCAAATCCTGTCAATCACACCTACGCAACATTTCCAGAATTCATACCTTCCTTACTCAAAAAACTACAAAAAACAGAATTTATGCTTACCTGATAAATTTATTTCTCTTGTGGTGTATCCAGTCCACGGATTCATCCTTTACTTGTGGGATATTCTCCTTCCCAACAGGAAGTGGCAAAGAGAGCACACAGCAGAGCTGTCCATATAGCTCCCTCTCTAGCTCCACCCCCCAGTCATTCGACCGAAAGTTAGGAAGAAAAAGGAGAAAGCATAGGGTGCCGTGGTGATTGTAGTTTAAAAATAAAAATCACCTGTCTTAAAATGACAGGGCGGGCCGTGGACTGGATACACCACAGGAGAAATAAATTTATCAGGTAAGCATAAATTCTGTTTTCTCTTGTAAGGTGTATCCAGTCCACGGATTCATCCTTTACTTGTGGGATACCAATACCAAAGCTTTAGGACACGGATGAAGGGAGGGAACAAGACAGGTACCTTAAACGGAAGGCACCACTGCTTGTAAAACCTTTCTCCCAAAAATAGCCTCCGAAGAATCAAAAGTATCGAATTTGTAAAATTTTGAAAAAGTGTGAAGCGAAGACCAAGTCGCAGCCTTGCAAATCTGTTCAACAGAGGCCTCATTCTTAAAGGCCCAGGTGGAAGCCACAGCTCTAGTGGAATGAGCTGTAATTCTTTCAGGGGGCTGCTGTCCAGCAGTCTCATAGGCTAAGCGTATTATGCTACGAAGCCAAAAGGAGAGGGAGGTTGCCGAAGCTCTTTGACCTCTCCTCTGCCCAGAGTAAACGACAAACAGTGAAGAAGTTTGACGAAAATCTTTAGTTGCCTGTAAATAGAATTTCAGGGCACGGACTACGTCCAGATTATGCAAAAGTCGTTCCTTCTTTGAAGAAGGATTAGGACATAATGACGGAACAACAATCTCCTGATTGATATTCCTGTCAGAGACTACCTTAGGTAAAAACCCAGGTTTAGTACGCAGAACTACCTTGTCTGAATGGAAAATCAGATAAGGAGAATCACAATGTAAGGCGGATAACTCCGAGACTCTTCGAGCCGAGGAAATAGCCATCAAAAACAGAACTTTCCAAGATAAAAGTTTAATATCAACGGAATGAAGGGGTTCAAACGGAACTCCTTGAAGAACTTTAAGAACCAAGTTTAAGCTCCACGGAGGAGCAACAGTTTTAAACACAGGCTTAATCCTAGTTAAGGCTTGACAAAAGGCCTGGACGTCTGGAACTTCTGCCAGACGCTTGTGCAAAAGAATAGACAGAGCAGAAATCTGTCCCTTTAAAGAACTAGCTGATAAGCCTTTTTCCAAACCCTCTTGGAGAAAGGACAATATCCTTGGAATCCTGACCCTACTCCATGAGTATCTCTTGGATTCGCACCAATACAGGTATTTCCGCCATATCTTATGGTAGATTTTTCTGGTAACAGGCTTTCGTGCCTGTATCAAGGTATCAATAACTGACTCGGAGAAGCCACGCTTTGATAGGATCAAGCTTTCAATCTCCACGCAGTCAGTCTCAGACAAATTAGATTTGGATGATTGAAAGGACCTTGTATTAGAAGGTTTTGCCTCAAAGGTAGAGTCCATGGTGGACAGGACGACATGTCCACTAGGTCTGCATACCAGGTCCTGCGTGGCCACGCAGGCGCTATCAGAATCACTGATGCTCTCTCCTGTTTGATCTTGGCAATCAGTCGAGGGAGCAGAGGAAACGGTGGAAACACATAAGCCATGTTGAAGAACCAAGGAGCTGCTAGAGCATCTATCAGCGTCGCTCCCGGGTCCCTGGACCTGGATCCGTAACAAGGAAGTTTGGCGTTCTGGCGAGACGCCATGAGATCCAGTTCTGGTTTGCCCCAACGATGGACCAGTTGAGCAAATACCTCCGGATGGAGTTCCCACTCCCCCGGATGAAAAGTCTGACGACTTAGAAAGTCCGCCTCCCAGTTCTCCACGCCTGGGATGTGGATCGCTGACAAGTGGCAAGAGTGAGACTCTGCCCAGCGAATTATCTTTGAGACTTCTAACATCGCTAGGGAGCTCCTGGTTCCCCCTTGATGGTTGATATAAGCCACAGTCGTGATGTTGTCCGACTGAAATCTGATGAACCTCAGTGTTGCTAACTGAGGCCAAGCTAGAAGAGCATTGAATATTGCCCTTAGCTCCAGAATATTTATTGGTAGGAGTTTCTCCTCCTGAGTCCAAGATCCCTGAGCCTTCAGGGAATTCCAGACTGCGCCCCAGCCTAGGAGGCTGGCATATGTTGTTACAATCGTCCAATCTGGTCTGCGAAAGGTCATGCCCCTGGACAGATGGACCCGAGATAGCCACCAGAGAAGAGAATCTCTGGTCTCTTGATCCAGATTTAGTAGGGGGGACAAATCTGAGTAATCCCCATTCCACTGACCTAGCATGCACAATTGCAGCGGTCTGAGATGCAGGCACGCAAATGGCACTATGTCCATTGCCGCTACCATTAAGCCGATTACTTCCATGCACTGAGCCACTGACGGGCGTGGAATGGAATGAAGGACCCGGCAAGCATTTAAGAGTTTTGATAACCTGGCCTCCGTCAGGTAGATTTTCATTTCTACAGAATCTATAAGAGTCCCTAGGAAGGAGACTCTTGTGAGTGGTGATAGAGAACTCTTTTCCACGTTCACCTTCCACCCATGCGACCTTAGAAATGCCAGAACTATCTTTGTATGAGACTTGGCAATTTGCAAGCTTGACGCCTGTATCAGGATGTCATCTAGATATGGAGCCACCGCTATGCCTCGCGGTCTTAGAACCGCCAGAAGAGAGCCCAGCACCTTTGTAAAGATTCTCGGGGCCGTAGCCAACCCGAAGGGGAGAGCTACAAACTGGTAATGCCTGTCTAGAAAGGCAAATCTTAGGAACCGATGATGATCTTTGTGAATCGGTATGTGAAGGTAGGCATCCTTTAAATCCACTGTGGTCATGTACTGACCCTCTTGGATCATGGGTAGGATAGTCCGAATAGTTTCCATTTTGAATGATGGAACTCTTAGGAATTTGTTTAAGATCTTTAGGTCCAAAATTGGTCTGAAGGTACCCTCTTTCTTGGGAACCACGAACAGATTTGAATAAAACCCCTGTCCTTGTTCCGTCCGCGGAACTGGGTGGATCACCCCCATTACTAGGAGTTCTTGTACGCAACGTAGGAATGCCTCTTTCTTTATCTGGTTTTCTGATAACCTTGAAAGATGAAATCTCCCTTGAGGAGGAGAAGCCTTGAAGTCCAGAAGATATCCCTGAGATATGATCTCTAACGCCCAGGGATCCTGGACTTCTCTTGCCCACGCCTGGGCGAAGAGAGAAAGTCTGCCCCCCACTAGATCCGTTTCCGGATAGGGGGCCATCCCTTCATGCTGTCTTAGGGGCAGTAGCAGGTTTTCTGGCCTGCTTGCCCTTGTTCCAGGACTGGTTAGTTTTCCAGGCCTGTCTGTAACGAGCAACGGTTCCTTCCTGTTTTGGGGCGGAGGAAGTTGACGTTGCTCCTGCCTTGAAGTTTCGAAAGGCACGAAAATTAGACTGTTTGGCCTTTGATTTGGCCTTGTCCTGAGGAAGAGTATGACCCTTACCTCCAGTAATGTCAGTGATAATTTCTTTCAATCCGGGCCCGAATAAGGTTTGCCCCTTGAAAGGAATATTAAGCAATTTAGATTTAGAAGTCACATCAGCTGACCAGGATTTAAGCCATAACGCTCTGCGCGTCTGGATGGCAAATCCGGAGTTCTTAGCCGTTAGCTTAGTTAAATGTACAATGGCATCAGAAACAAATGCATTAGCTAGTTTAAGTGCTTTAAGCTTGTCCATAATTTCATCCAATGGAGCTGAGTGAATGGCCTCTTCTAGAGACTCAAACCAGAATGCCGCCGCAGTAGTGACAGGCGCAATGCATGCAAGGGGCTGTAAAATAAAACCTTGTTGAACAAACATTTTCTTAAGGTAACCTTCCAATTTTTTATCCATTGGATCCGAAAAAGCACAACTATCCTCCACCGGGATAGTGGTACGCTTAGCTAAAGTAGAAACTGCTCCCTCCACCTTAGGGACCATCTGCCATAAGTCCCGTGTAGTGGCGTCTATTGGAAACATTTTTCTAAATATAGGAGGTGGGGAAAAGGGCACACCAGGTCTATCCCACTCCTTGCTAATAATTTCTGTAAGCCTTTTAGGTATAGGAAAAACATCAGTACACACCGGTACTGCATAGTATCTATCCAGCCTACATAATTTCTCTGGAATTGCAACTGTGTTACAGTCATTCAGAGCCGCTAAAACCTCCCCTAGCAATACACGGAGGTTCTCAAGCTTAAATTTAAAATTAGAGATCTCTGAATCCGGTTTCCCTGGATCAGATCTGTCACCTACAGAACGAAGCTCTCCGTCCTTATGTTCTGCAAACTGTGACGCAGTATCGGACATGGCTCTTGTAGCACCAGCGCGCTCTATTCTTACCCCAGAGCAATCGCGCTTGCCTCTTAATTCTGGCAATTTAGATAATACTTCTGTCAGAGTATTATTCATAATAGTAGCCATGTCTTGTAAAGTGATTTGTATGGACGTCCCTGATGCACTTGGCGCCACAATATCACGCGCCTTCTGAGCGGGAGGCGAAGGTACTGACACGTGAGGAGAGTTAGTCGGCATAACTTCCCCCTCGTTGTCTGGTGATAATTCCTTTATAGATAAAGACTGACCTTTATTATTTAAAGTAAAATCAATACATTTAGTACACATATTTCTATGGGGCTCCACACTGGCCTTTAAACATAGTGAACAAACAGATTCATCTGTGTCAGACATGTTTAAACAGACTAGCAATAAAACTAGCAGACTTGGAAAACACTGTAAATAATTTTACAAGCAAGAAAGAAAAACGCTACTGTGCCTTTAAGAAGCACAAAAAACTGTCACAGTTGAAATAACAATGAACCAAATCAGTTATAGCAATCAAATTTTCACAGTAAATGTATTAAGTTAGCAGAGCATTGCAGCCACTTGCAAATGGATGATTAACCCCTTAATACCCAAAACGGTTTTTTTATAAGCAGTAAAGAAAAAAACGTTTTTTAATACAGTCAAAACCACTGTCACAGGTCTGCTGTGACTGATTACCTCCCTCAAAATGACTTTTGAAGTCCCTTAAGCTCTCTGGAGACGACCTGGGTCATGCAGGAAGAAGCAGGAAGACTGAGCCTGAATTTTTACTGCGTCAAAAAGCGCTAAAATAGGCCCCTCCTACTCAATATTACAACATTGGGAGTTTCAGTTAACTGTTTCTATGCAGAAATATCGGTCAGCCATGTGGAAAAAATGTATGCCCCAATAAGTTTTATCACCAATGTATCTCACAAACGATTAAACATGCCAGCAAAATCGTTTTAAACATCCTTTTTTTAAGGAGTATGTATCTTTATTGATAAGCCTGATACCAGACTTCCTACTGCATTTAAGGCTTATAACATCACTTCAGTATTAATAGCATTTTCTCAGTCAAATTCCATTCCTTAGAAAATTACTTTACTGTATATATTTAAATCAGCCTGCTAACAGTCGCTCTCACTGTATTAAAGGCTTTACTTACATTACATCGGTATCAGCAGTATTTTCTTAGTCAATTCCATTCCTTAGAAAAATAATTTACTGCACATACCTTGTTTGCAGGATACCCCGCACGCTATTCCCTTTCTGAAAGTTACCCCACTCCTGGCGAGAACAGCCAGTGGATCTTAGTTACTTCCGCTAAGATCATAGAAAATGCAGGCAGATTCTTCTTCTAAATACTGCCTGAGAACAAACAGCACACTCCAGTGCCATTTAAAATAACAAACTTTTGATTGAAGAAATAAACTAAGTATAAAAACACCACAGACCTCTCACAACCTCCTATCTAGTTGAGTTGCAAGAGAATGACTGGATATGACATGTGAGGGGAGGAGCTATATAGCAGCTCTGCTTGGGTGATCCTCTTGCAACTTCCTGTTGGGAAGGGAATATATCCCATAAGTAATGGATGACCCGTGGACTGAATACACTTAACAAGAGAAAATATATTTTTGCCAAATCTTATGGTAGATTTTCCTGGTGACAGGCTTTCTAGCCTGAATCCGGGTATCAATAACTGACTCAGAGAAACCATGCTTTGATAGAATTGGGCATTCAATCTCCAAGCAGTCAAACGCAGAGAAGTTAGATTTGGATGTTTGAAAGGACCTTGTATTAGAAGGTCCTGCCTCATTGGTAGTGTCCATGGTGGAACAGATGACATGTCCACTAGGTCTGCATCCCAGGTCCTGCGTGGCCACGCAGGCGCTATTAGAATCACCGAAGCCCTCTCCTGCTTGATTCTGGCAACCAGACGAGGGAGGAGAGAAAACGGTGGAAAAACATAGGCCAGATTGAAGGACCAAGGCGCTGCTAGAGCATCTATCAGCACCGCCTGGGGATCCCGGGACCTGGACCCGTAAAGAGGAAGCTTGGTGTTCTGACGGGACGCCATCAGATCCAATTCTGGAGTGCCCCATAGCTGAGTCAGCTGAGCAAATACCTCCGGGTGGAGTTCCCACTCCCCTGGGTGAAAAGTCTGACGACTTAGAAAATCTGCCTCCCAGTTGTCTACTCCTGGGATGTGAATTGCTGAGAGATGGCAAGAGTGATCCTCCGCCCACCTGATTATTTTGGTTACTTCCATCATTGCTAGGGAACTTCTTGTTCCCCCTTGATGATTGACGTAAGCTACAGTCGTGATGTTTTCCGACTGAAATCTGATGAATTTGGCCGCAGCTAGCTGAGGCCATGCCTGAAGAGCGTTGAATATCGCCCTCAGTTCCAGAATGTTTATCGGGAGAAGAGCTTCTTCCCGAGACCATAAGCCCTGAGCTTTCAGGGAGTCCCAGACTGCACCTCAGCCCAACAGACGTTACGATGATCCACTCTGGTCTGCGGAAACACATTCCCTGAGACAGGTGATCCTGAGACAACCACCAGAGATATAATCCCCATTCCATTGTTTGAGCATGCATATTTGCAGTGGTCTGAGGTGTATCCGTGCAAAAGGGACTATCTCCATTGCCGCTACCATTAGAATGATTGTCTCCATGCACTGAGCTACAGATGGCCGAGGAATGGAATGAAGAGCTCGGCAAGTAGTTAAGAGTTTTAACTTTCTGACCTCCGTCAGAAATATTTTCATTTCCACCGAGTCTATTAGGGTTCCTATGAAGGAAACTCTTGTGAGGGGGGATAGAGAACTCTTTTTGATGTTCACCTTCCACCCGTGAGACCTCAGAAAGGCCAATACAATTTCCGTGTGAGACTTGGCTCTTTGGAAAGTCGACGCCTGAATTAAGATGTCGTCTAGATAAGGCGCCACTGCTATGCCCCGCAGTCTTAGAACCGCCAGGAGGGACCCTAGCACCTTTGTGAAAATTCTGGGAGCAGTGGCCAACCCGAAAGGAAGAGCCACAAACTGATAATGCTTGTCCAGAAAGGCGAACCTGAGAAACTGGTGATGATCTTTGTGGATAGGAATGTGTAGATACGCATCCTTTAGATCCACGGTAGTCATATATTGACCCTCCTGGATCATAGGTAAGATTTTCCGAATGGTCTCCATCTTGAATGATGGGACTCTGAGGAATTTGTTTAGAATTTTGAGATCCAGGATTGGTCTGAAAGTTCCTTCTTTCTTGGGAACCACAAACAGGTTTCAGTAAAAACCCAGCCCTTGTTCCGCAATTGGAACTGGGAGGATAACTCCCATTGTATGTAGGTCTTCTACACAGCGTAAGAATGTCTCTTTCTTTGTCATGTCTGTAGACAGACGAGAAATGTGGAACCTTCCCCTTGGAGGAGAGTCCTTGAATTCTAGAAGATATCCCTGGGATACAATCTCTAAGGCCCAGGGATCGTTTACATCTCTTGCCCAGGCCTGAGCGAAAAGAGAGAGTCTGTCCCCTACTAGATCCTGTCCCGGATCTGGGGCTACCCCATCATGCTGTCTTGGAGGCAGCTGCAGGCTTCTTGGTCTTGAAGGACTTGTCCTGGGGGAGAGCATGGCCTTTTCCCCCAGTGATTTCTGAAATAATCTCTTTAAATTCAGGCCCGAAGAGGGTCTTTCCTTTGAAAGGGATGTTCAATAGTTTGGATTTTGACGACACATCGGCCGACCAGGACTTTAGCCATAGCGCCCTGCGCGCCAAAATGGCGAAACCTGAATTTTTTGCCGCTAACTTAGCTAGTTGGAAAGCGCCATCTGTGATAAAAGAATTAGCCAGCTTAAGAGCCTTAATTCTGTCCATAATGTCCTCATATGAGGTCTCCGTCTGGAGCGCATCTTCCAGCGCCTTGAACCAGAAAGCAGCTGCAGTGGTTACAGGAACAATGCACCCAATAGGTTGGAGAAGAAAACCTTGTTGAACAAAAATTTTCTTAAGTAAACCCTCTAATTTTTTTTTATCCATAGGGTCTTTGAAAACACAACTGTCTTCTATAGGTATAGTTGTGCGTTTAGCAATTGAAGAAACAGCCCCCTCCACCTTAGGGACCGTCTGCCAGGAGTCCCGTATGGGGTTAGATATGGGGAACATTTTCTTAAAAACAGGAGGGGGAACGAAGGGAATACCTGGTCTATCCCACTCCCTAGCAACAATATCCGCAATCCTCTTAGGGACCGGGAACACATCAGTGTAAACAGGAACTTCTAGGTACTTGTCCATTTTACACAATTTCTCTGGAACCACCATAGGGTCGCAGTCATCCAGAGTAACTAATACCTCCCTGAGCAATAAGCCGAGGTGTTCTAGTTTAAATTTAAAAGCCAACGTATCTGAATCTGTCTGAGGAGAAACCTTTCCTGAATCGGAAATTTCTCCCTCAGACAGCACATCCCTCGCCCCCACTTCAGAGTGTTGTGAGGGTATATCGGATACGGCTACTAAAGCGTCAGAATGCTCATTATCTGTTCTTAAAACAGAGCTATCACGCTTTGCAGGTAACACGGGCAGTTTAGATAAGAACACTGAGAGGGTATTATCCATAACTGCCGCCAGGTCTTGCAAGGTAAAAGAGTTAGACGCACTAGAGGTGCTAGGCGTCGCTTGAGCGGGTGTAACTGGTTGTGACACTTGGGGAGAGGTTGACGGGCTAACCTCGTTACCTTCTGTCTGAGAATCATCTTGGGCCACATTTTTAAGTGCAACAATATGTTCTTTAAAGTGTATAGACATATCAGTACAAGTGGGACACATTCTGAGAGGGGGTTCCACCATGGCTTCTAAACACATTGAACAAGGATTTTCCTTGGTGTCAGACATGTTTAACAGACTAGTAGTAATATAAACAGGCTTGGAAATCACTTTAATCAAATAAAAACACTTTGAAAAAACTGGTACTGTGCATTTAAGAAATAAAAAAGGCACACAATCTTGCAAAAACAGTGAAAAAATGCAGCAAACTTTTCAAAATTTTTACAGCATGTACCTAAATCATTAGTAAGATTGCACAACTAGCAATATAAGCAATTAACCCCTTAATGCCCAAACCGGATCGACAGTAGTCAAAAAAAACGGTTAAGAAATTTCAGCACCTTGCCACAGCTCTGCTGTGGCCTTACCTGCACCCTTAGGACCAGATTTGTGGGGAAAAAGCTTCTTATAGGCCCTCAAACTGTAGCAGGACCCTCCATGTGAAACAGCCTGAACTTCTAGTCAAAATAACTGCGCATCTGAGGCGTGAAATTAGGCCCCTCCCACCTTACTCCGGTGCTTGTGAGGCCTAAAGAAACACTCCCAAGTGTTCTAGTAATAGCCATGTGGGTAATAACCCCTGAAAGAAACCCAAAGGAACCTTCAAAGTGTCTCAAAAACGAAATTTTTCAATAAAAACCGTTTTCCATTAAGTAGTGTCAACAAGCATAAACTAGCCCTGTAATGTAAGCTTGCAATTCCATACTTAGTCTCTGAATACAGCTTACCCTTCCCTCATGGGGATATTATCAGTCTCTTCTAGCATTGTCACAGTCTTGTCTAGAAATAAATGACTGAACATACCTTATTGCAGCCTAACCTGCAAACTGTTCCCCCTAACTGAAGTTTTCTTGCACTCCTCAGTCCTATGTGGGAACAGCAGTGGATTTTAGTTACAACATGCTAAAATCATCTTCCTCCCCGCAGAACTCTTCATTCCTTTCTGCTAGAGAGTAAATAGTACACACCGGTACCATTTAAAATAACAAACTTTTGCCTGTAGAAAATAAAAACTACATTTCTAACACCACATTCACTTTACCCTTCCGATTGCTTAGAGCCGGCAAAGAGAATGACTGGGGGGTGGAGCTAGAGGGGGAGCTATATGGACAGCTCTGCTGTGTGCTCTCTTTGCCACTTCCTGTTAGGAAGGAGAATATCCCACAAGTAAAGGATGAATCCGTGGACTGGATACACCTTACAAGAGAAATACTTATTCACTAATTTTTTCACAAATTAATTATTGTAATCTACTCCTAAATGGCCTTCCAAAACACCGCCTCTCCTCCCTCCAATCTATTATGAATGCTTCTGCTAGATTTATCCACCTAAGTCACTGATCTACATCAGCTGCTTCGCTCTGCCAGTCTCTACACTGGCTCCCCATACACTCCAGAATAAAAATTTAAAGTATTAACCCTAACTTACGAAGCACTAAACAGTCTAGCTCCTAACTATATTTCCTCTCTCATCATGAAATGTTCCCCATTCCGTCCTCTTCGATCAACCTCTGACCTACGTCCCTCCACTCCTAACCTGTCCTAAACTTGTAGACTGTGACCTCTCCGGAGCAGGGCCCGCTTCCTCCTGTACTAGATTTGTTTAGTTTTGTTATGTTTTGTATTTTATCAAAAATCTTTGTTATTGTATACCCCTATCATTGTACCCAGCGCTACGGCAACATACTATACAATATAGGAGTAAGGTACATCAATGTTTGTTTTTTATTTTTTTGTTGTTTTCGTGGGGGGGGGGGGGGTTTGTGGGACTCAAATACCAGGTAAAGATGTAGCCCTTCCATCTAATGAAACCTCTCCCTGCAGTAATGTACATTTGTCCACCCTGAGCTCCATGCTGATATGTGATGTTTCTTGTTTTACTATATATTTTCACATTTTAGAAAGTTTCATGAGCTAGCATATATATTTATAGTCAACTAGGACTAAGTAATTTGTCTTTTATAAACTCTAGTGCTATCTAGGGACCATGTTACTAAATAGCAGCATTAGTTACATTTATGTTACTGGTTGAATGGGTACACCTTGACGTTATAACTTACAGTGTCCCTAAGCTTATAATAATTCTACATCTCTTTAATCAACATACTATATCAGATACAAATTATTTCTGCACTAAGGTCCAAGAGTGACCGTTATTAATGCTAACCTCCCTCTTTCTTGCATTTGAGCTCAGTCAGGTCCAAGAGTGGCCTTCCAAGAAGTATGGGGAGTGTTTACTAAAATAAAATAAAAAAGGTGGTTTCAACCTCACATATCTAATCCTATGTTTGGCACATATGGTAGTTAAAGTTCATAATATTGCTCACTTTAATGCATAGTATTTGTAGGTTATATTGGTTTTTATTATATACTCCATCCAGCCGGAATATTGTGTATGTTATCATTACATTTTGAGAGCAGTTTTCAGGGTGTATGTCATTTTTCTCTGGGTTAGTTTTCTATCCTGTGTACCGCTAACTTTTATGAGCATTCTAGACTATTGTGCTGGAATAGATATGTAACTTTGCATCTATTGTACCTGGATAAATATTTTATGCTGTATCTTATAAAAACCTCAATAAAAGATCTATAAAAAAAAATCATAAAAATAAATAAAAAAATATAGTGCATAAGTCTAAAGCATGCTATAATAATCTAGCATGCAGTAAAATTTGAAAAAGAATGTGGTGTCTTGATATCACATACTGCCAAGGGTGTAAGAAATTCACTTTAGTTTTGCCCAACCTAATAAAGTACTTGTGTTATAAAAAACAAAAAAAGACAAGATTTGAGACACTTCCCTCATAGCCAGGGAACTGATGATTTACATATGCCACTGTTGTGACATTGTCTGATTAAAAATGCAGATGAGTCTAATTTATCAGTAGAGGCCAACTCTGAAGAGCCATGAAAATTGCATGGAGTTCTAAAAGAATCTAAGGAGAACAGAATAGAGGGCGCCACATAGTGCAGATCATAAACAACTTGGAATAGGTAGCGATAGGAACTAAAGAATCCTACTCACACAATGTAAAGCACTGATGTGCAATACCAGCAGTCCGGAACCACACGTCGTCCGGTAGACCAGAAGAAGATGTCACCAGTAGGGATCCTCGTCTCACCAGGGAGAGTCCAAAGATGCCCAGAGTGGAATGGTCAGGATGAACCTGTATAGCAGTGGTCAGCCAGCAAGTCCAGAGACTCTGTGTAAAGTGTCCAGAAGGTCCGGAGGATATTTTGCAGGAACAGAATTAATAATTCAGCAGCAGATGGAGAGTTAAAAAGGTTTAAAATGTATTATAATAATAAAAACAACAGCAACGCGTTTCTCAGTGTAACACACTGTTTCATCAGGCTATACAAACAAATTCTCAGCTGCCATATTTAAAACCAGATAGAACCAATCATGGATCAGGAAAAATACACACCCCTAACAGAACATACCAAAATACATGTGGCAGGGGTGAAGAATTAACATGAATAAAGGTGATATATTGTAAAAAATCATTGTTGTAAATCATATAGGCAAAACAATGTTTTTTTTACAATATATCACCTTTATTCATGTTAATTCTTCACCCCTGCCACATGTATTTTGGTATGTTCTGTTAGGGTGTGTATTTTTCCTGATCCATGATTGGTTCTATCTGTTTTTAAATATGGCAGCTGAGAATTTGTTTGTATAGCCTGATGAAACAGTGTGTTTTATTATTATAATAAATTTTAAACCTTTTTAACTCTCCATCTGCTGCTGAATTATTAATTCTGTTCCTGCAAAATATCCTCCAGATCCTTCTGGACACTTTGCACAGAGTCTCTGGACTTGCTGGCTGACCACTGCTATACAGGTTCGTCCTGACCATTCCACTCTGGGCATCTTTGGACTCTCCCTGGTGAGACGAGGATCCCTACTGGTGACATCTTATTCTGGTCTACTGGACGACATGTGGTTCCGGACTGCTGGTATTGCACATCAGTGCTTTACATTGTGTGAGTAGGATTCTTTAGTTCCTATCGCTACCTATTCCAAGTTGTTTATGATCTGCACTATGTGGCGCCCTCTATTCTGTTCTCCTTAGATTCTCTTACCTGTGTTGTGGCACGACACCCTGGAGGAGCGGCCTACCATTCCTGGATGCACTTTATTTGAAACCTCCTGGAATTGCATCTAGCAGGACTGTTACAATATTATATATTATTCACTGGACTATTTAGTCTGTATATCCCTTTTTTCTCCCTGCCATTTGTCCTTTTTGTTTTGCTTTATATCCTTGTATATTATTGGAGTTTTATATCCTTGCATATTATTGTTGCTTCATAGAATTATTTAGTATCCTAACATACTGCTGTAGTATTCGTATTTTACAGTGTCACACTTATTTGCTCCTAGGCGCCTCTTAAAAGTACCCTGGTGACGCTTGCTGTCACTAAGTGTACCAGTTGTTGATATGGAGTTCTAAAACATTTATTTGTAACCTTGCTTCCCAAGGAAACCAAACTCCTTGTGCCTTCTGAGACCCCCAACCTGAAATACTTGCATCTGTCATGATCACAGTCCAAATAGGATGAACAAAGGAAGCCCCTTGAATAATGGATTAATGATCCATCCACCAAGACAGAGACTGGCTTGCTTTGAAATCCAACCAAATCTTTTCCGAAATCTGAGTATGATCCCTGCACCATTGAAGAAGCATACAAAGCTAAAGAGGCCTTATGTTAAACCAAGCAAACGGAATAGCATCTGATGCTGCTATCATTAGGCCTAACACCTCCGTGCAAAGAACTACAGAGGGAAAAAGAACAGGCTGAAGATTTAAACAATCTGAAATAAGCTTAATTCTCCTTCGATCTGCTAGAGCAAAATCTCATGGAGACTGAATCTATTATAACACCTAAAAAGGTGACTCTGGTCTGGGCAAAAGGGAAGTCTTTGGAAAATTGATTCTCCAACCATGCTGTTGAAGAAACAACAAAAGCTTTTGGTGTGAGATACTGCTGAATGTAGAGATAGAGTTTGAAGATCAGATACTGTCCAGGTAGATAACTGCTAAAGCACCCTGGGCTCTTATCACACACACACAAAATCCCAGAACATTTGAAAATGTCCTGGAAATAGTAACAAGACCAAATGGAAGAGCAACAAACTGAAAGTGTTTGTCTAGAAAGACAAATCTTAGAAACTGGTGATGATCCCTGTGAATAGGAACATACAGGTAAGCGTGCTTTAAATCTTTTGTCAAAATAAACTGCCCTCGTTGAACAAGAGGCAGAATAGTCTGAATAGTCTCCATCTTGAAAGAAGCAATCCGGAGGAATTTGGTTAGGGTTTTTAAATCTAGAACCGGTTTGAAAGTTCCTTCCTTCTTTGGAACATTGAATAGATTGGAATAAAATCCAAAAACCCTGTTCCGTAATTGGAACTGAGACAATTACTCCCATGGATTCCAGATCTAAGACAGACTGAAAAAGGCCTTTGCCTTCAAAGTATTCTTTGGAACATGAGACAAAGGAAACCTTCCTCTGGGAGGCCGCAACCTGAAACCTAATCTGTATCCCTGAGAATCTGTCAACGTTTAGATGGAAGGCTATTGAACAAGTAGTCACCCCCAAAATGGGTGGTGACAAAGAGAAACTCCTGTACAAAAGGGAGATGTATTGGATTTTCCATTTGGAAACCCGATACCCAGGGGGTCTAAATTCCTAGGAAGATTTAAATAACAACTGGGAAAAGGTTGTCCATTATTATACTGGGTACCCACATGCCCCACAAATTGGGCTATACTAACTACAATTTTTTATTGTACAATACAATCTCCATCATTAGAGCACTTTTCCTAATATGGCATTATTCACTATAGCAGCATCTAAATTGCCAATTGGCCATCCTTGTATTAACAATAATATATGTATCATATTATAGGTCTAGGTGTTCTACATTGTACATACTTTATTAATTTTGTTCATATTGCTGTGTTTTCTGATATTTTAATTTTTATATCTTCAGTGAAGTTGGTGTTCTTTGTTTTATATATTATTCCGCAGTGGATTATTAGTGTGTGTCAATGTTGCATTACACTAATGTATTTTGTGGACATCTACTTTGAATAGTTAGGGGCCCATTTATCAAGCTCCGTACGGAGCTTGTGGGCCTGTATTTCTGGCAAGTCTTCAGACTCACCAGAAACACAAGTTATGAAGCAGCGGTCTAAAGACTGAGCAGGCGGACAGGAATCCCCGGAAATCAACCCGATCGAATACGATCGGGTTGATTGACAGCTCCCTGCTGGCGGCCTATTTGCCGTGAGTCAGCAGGGGGCGGCGTTGCACAAGCAGCTCTTGTGAGCTGGTGGTGCAATGTTAAATGCAGAGAGCGTATTGCTCTCCGCATTCAGCGAGGTCGGATCAGGTCCGCAAGACCGATCATAAAAAGGCCCCTTAGAATTATATATATATATATATATATATATATATATACATATGAAACAGTTCAACATTAATGCACAGCAGAGTCGAACCTCAAGCCTATCAATACCAGATGGATAACTAGCAAGTTGTATGTTGTAATTTTTTAGTTTGCATCACTTTGTAACTACAACACATCTTATTAGGGAAAGTAGATTTTATCATTAATACTGGTATTTCTGTTTTTGTCTTTCTATACTTGTACC
Organism: Bombina bombina; assembly: GCF_027579735.1. Taxonomy (NCBI): domain Eukaryota; kingdom Metazoa; phylum Chordata; class Amphibia; order Anura; family Bombinatoridae; genus Bombina; species Bombina bombina. The sequence goes on along the minus strand of NC_069499.1, from coordinate 1,152,497,072 downwards.
AGTATACAACAGTGTTCATTAGAATGAGTTGTGTATATAATAGTATGCCAAACACATTAAGTAAAGTACCTATCAAGGGTTAACACGCCAATTAAGTTTTAGACCAATCACAGCAATGCTAGTGTCTTTTAAACTCACAGTTGTGAATGTTCACAATGAGCTATGATTAAGGCTACGGCCGAAACACGTAAGCTTGACATTTAGGCATTCTTAACCCACCTACCCATGTTGATCGTTTGTGCTTTTTAAATATTTTTGGAATAAAGCACTGAAATCTTTTAACTACTTGGATTCTTGGACATCTTTTTGCAATCTTATACTTTGCCGGACCCTACCCAAGAATCCCCATGGAGCAACCACTATGCACTAGCAACCATATGGTTGTGTGAGAGTGTGTTTTTTTGCCTGTAACATATACGGTCAGGAATAAGGTGACCGGTGACATATGTGCTTCCATCCCATGTGATCGATCCGGAACTAGAGGGAGCATATCTGGACGAGCGGTGTGTAGGCGGATACAAGTATCCAGAGTGCTTTCCGTGAACAGCAAGTGAAGACGTCCAGGACCACCACAGTCGTCTAACTCCTACACCGGATGGACTGAGTGAGTAAGCCTTGTTAGGCTGTTTATTGTTTCGACGAGAGGAATACTGTTGCGATATGCTCACAAGCAGGCACTTGCTCAGATTGCTCAAATGAGCTTTGCTTCCTAAACCCTTTCTTCTCACAATCTCGGAGCATCAGAGTTATAACATATCATACTCACAAGGGATTGCACTAATGACTGCACAGAGACATATTTTAATATATGGTACAAATAACATATATCTGTTTTTCAGGCACACACTCGTCACACTAGCTAGCTAATTTTTTAGTTGGGTACCCCAAATCGATAACAGATTTTTTAGGGGATTGTATGAACACTCTCAGCCTTGCATCTTTCTCTCTTACTTATCCCTGAGAATCTATGCTTAGAACCCAGGGATTCTGACCAGACTGAAGCCAAGTCTTCTGAAAAAGGCATAATCTGCCCCTACCAGAAATTCTGGATTGGGGGCCACCCCTTCATGCTGATTTAGAAGAGGGAAGAGGTTATTATTTAGAAGAGGGAAGAGGTTATTGGGTTGCTTAGATCTGTTCCAACTCAATGTGGCTTCCAGACAAAACTGGAAGAACCCTGTTTCTGAGAGGAACAGGAGGATTTTTGGTTCCTAGACTGACAAAAGGAACGGAAATTATTAGAAGCCTTGAATTTACCCCTAGAATTCTTGTATTGAGAAAGAAAAGCTCTTTTACCTCCAGACCCAAATACATTCTTCCCTTGAAAAGGAAGAGATAAAAGCCTAGATTTAAAAACCGTATCAACTGACAATGAATTCAACCATAAGGCCCTATTGGTGAGTTCCTAATGTCATATTCTTGGAATTAAATCTAATATTGACAACAATAACATCACGAATGAGAGCACTGCCTGACTTCAAAAGACCAAAAAGGTTTAAAAAATCCTAATTTGCAGATTCATCCAAAAACTGCTCAGAAAGATTATCACACTAAAGAGACTGTAGCAACACAAGCAATACTAATTGCAGGCCTAAAAATGGAACCCACTTGCTGAAAAGCTATCCTATGAATGGAATATACTTTCCTATCCATTGGGTCTTTAAATTAAGTACTATCCTTTAAAGTACGCTTAGCCAAAGTAGAAAGAGCCCCATCTACCTTAGGGATAGTTTCCCAAAGCTAAATGTCAGATGTTGGTAAAGGAAACATTTTTGTAAACCTTAAGGAAGGATTAAAAGTACCACTCACGCCTTTGATAAATATCTAATTTTATAGATTTTTTTAAGGTGGAAGCGGAAGGCTTTAGCCAAGGACTGAATGTGAGGAGTGAAAGAAATGTCTGAGTCAAGTGTGACCCCAAGACATCGGGCATGCAGGGTAAAGGTAATGATGGAATTATCAACAGTTATAGAAAATTGGGAGGTGGTGAGTTTGGAAGAAGGGGGAAAAAATAAGGAGTTCAGTTTTGGAGAGATTTAGCTTAAGGTACTGTGAGGACATCCAAGATGAGATCTGAGAAAGACAGTTAGTGACACGGGTTAGTAAGGAAGGAGATAGGTCTGGTGCAGAGAGATAGATTTGGGTGTCATCGGCATACAAATGGTATTGTAACCTGTGGGACTTTATTAAGGAACCTAATCATGACGTGTAGATTGAAAAGAGAAGGGGACTGAGGACAGAGTCTTGAGGTACCCCAACAAAAAGTGGTAACAGGGCAGAGGATGCTCCAGAGAAGGCTACACTAAAGGCACGGTTAGATAGAAAGGAAGAGAACCACGAGAGAGCTGTGTTGCAGATGCCGAAGGATTGGAGAGTTTGGAGCAAAAGAGGGTGGTCGACAGTCTAAAAGCAGACAGATCAAGGAGGATAAGCTTAGAGTAGTGGCCTTTGGATTTTGCTGTATGTATGTCATTGGTAACCTTAACAATTGCTGTCTTTGTGGATTGATGGGGACAGAATCCAGATTGCAGTGGGTCAAGAAGAGAGTTTAGTGTAAGGAGATGGGATAGACGTGCATATACTAGCTTTTCAAGGAGCTTTGAGGCAAGAGGGAGTAAGGAAATAGGACGGTAGTTGGATGGGGAGGCTGGAACAAAGAAAGGTTTTTTTAGGTGTGACCAGTGCATGTTTTAGAGATGAGGGAAATATACCAGTGCTGAGGGAGAGGTTGAAAATGTGTGTGAGTATAGGGGTGATGGTAGAAAAGAGGGCTATGATATGAATGAATGAATTAAAATCAAGTGAAAAATCCTGCATTCAGACACATTAGACAGTCATTATCAAAAGTGAATTATTAAGCTGCATGTTTGTTTCTTTGAAGGTCTGTAAAAATCCTTGCGAGAAACCAATTAAAAATCCTGCAATGCAGCAGTTTATTATGTTTTTTTCTGTGTTTAACTAAAATTTGCAATTATATCATTTTCTAATTCAAACAATTTTTTTTTCTAATTCAATCTTTGATTGCTATACAATGATTTTGGGCCAGATTACGAGTGGAGCACAAATGTTTGTGTCTGAGCGATAAGAAGTATATTGCAAGGGTTTGCGCTCATCTGGCTTGCCACTCATATTAAAGTAAACAAGCAATCAAGATTTATGCTGTAATTATTACTGCAACTTCAGAGCTCTGGTTAAGTGTTTCAAAAAACATAAAAGTGTCACAAAATACATTACAAAAAAAAGTATAGTTACACTCATAATAACACAATCTAATAAAAATTATTAAAAAAATATTGTACACAAAAGTTCTAAAGGCTCAAATATAGGAGGCCTCAAATGTTAGAAAAAAAAAAGGCAGGCAAAGGGCTTAAACATTGAGATACATACATATACATGTATAAAGATGTACAGGGAGTGCAGAATTATTAGGCAAGTTGTATTTTTGAGGATTAATTGTATTATTGAACAACAACCATGTTCTCAATTAACCCAAAAAACTCATTAATATCAAAGCTGAATAGTTTTGGAAGTAGTTTTTAGTTTGTTTTTAGTTATAGCTATTTTAAGGGGATATCTGTGTGTGCAGGTGACTATTACTGTGCATAATTATTAGGCAACTTAACAAAAAACAAATATATACCCATTTCAATTATTTATTTTTACCAGTGAAACCATTATAACATCTCAACATTCACAAATATACATTTCTGACATTCAAAAACAAAACAAAAACAAATCAGTGACCAATATAGCCACCTTTCTTTGCAAGGACACTCAAAAGCCTGCCATCCATGGATTCTGTCAGTGTTTTGATCTGTTCACCATCAACATTGCGTGCAGCAGCAACCACAGCCTCCCAGACACTGTTCAGAGAGGTGTACTGTTTTCCCTCCTTGTAAATCTCACATTTGATGATGGACCACAGGTTCTCAATGGGGTTCAGATCAGGTGAACAAGGAGGCCATGTCATTAGATTTTCTTCTTTTATACCCTTTCTTGCCAGCCATGCTGTGGAGTACTTGGACGCGTGTGATGGAGCATTGTCCTGCATGAAAATCATGTTTTTCTTGAAGGATGCAGACTTCTTCCTATACCACTGCTTGAAGAAACTGGCAGTAGGACTGGGAGTTGAGCTTGACTCCATCCTCAACCCGAAAAGGCCCCACAAGCTCATCTTTGATGATACCAGCCCAAACCAGTACTCCACCTCCACCTTGCTGGCGTCTGAGTCGGACTGGAGCTCTCTGCCCTTTACCAATCCAGCCACGGGCCCATCCACCTGGCCCATCAAGACTCACTCTCATTTCATCAGTCCATAAAACCTTAGAAAAATCAGTCTTGAGATATTTCTTGGCCCAGTCTTGACGTTTCAGCTTGTGTGTCTTGTTCAGTGGTGGTCGTCTTTCAGCCTTTCTTACCTTGGCCATGTCTCTGAGTATTGCACACCTTGTGCTCTTGGGCACTCCAGTGATGTTGCAGCTCTGAAATATGGCCAAACTGGTGGCAAGTGGCATCTTGGCAGCTGCACGCTTGACTTTTCTCAGTTCATGGGCAGTTATTTTGCACCTTGGTTTTTCCACACGCTTCTTGCGACCCTGTTGACTATTTTGAATGAAACGCTTGATTGTTCGATGATCACGCTTCAGAAGCTTTGCAATTTTAAGAGTGCTGCATCCCTCTGCAAGATATCTCACTATTTTTGACTTTTCTGAGCCTGTCAAGTCCTTCTTTTGACCCATTTTGCCAAAGGAAAGGAAGTTGCCTAATAATTATGCACACCTGATATAGGGCGTTGATGTCATTAGACCACACCCCTTCTCATTACAGAGATGCACATCACCTAATATGCTTAATTGGTAGTAGGCTTTCGAGCCTATACAGCTTGGAGTAAGACAACATGCATAAAGAGGATGATGTGGTCAAAATACTCATTTGCCTAATAATTCTGCACTCCCTGTATATACAGTATATACTGTATATATATAAGAACTTTTTTGTAAATCTGTATATTTATAGTTGTTTTATTTTTCATTAGGTCCGTATTGGACTTAGTGTTGCCATGACTATGAACAACGACTACGCTGCTGCTAATGCTGAGTGTTAAGTATCGGGAGTAGGACGCGATCAGCACTATCTGTGTGAGCGCTTTATTTTTGTTTTTGCTCATTGTCATGGCACCAGACGGAGGGTGATGACGTCAGTACGTCTCATTCCGATCAGCTGCATTCAGCAAGCGTGTTTTTTGCGGTTCTCAGGTAATGACCTAGCTATTGATTAGGGGGTATATATATATCACTTCTCTGGGGTTATGTGGGATAGGTGGTGTGTTTTTTACATGTGACCAAGACCCTTGTGATTTATACTTGTGACACATTAAAGGTGTTGAATTCAATCTTTGTGTGTCTGCTATTACTTGGAGATCGTGTGGGATATACACCGAATCCTGATCCTCAGGTTAATTTCTGTATATATATATACTGTATGTGTGTGTGTATAGATATATATGTATATCATCAGATATATAAAAAATGTCATGTCTGGTTAGTGCAAATGAGAATATGCAAGGTGTTTCCCCCCCACACACACACTTTTTGTCTCCATTGAAATCTATGGGGCAACACGTGATTGCGCATGCAATATTCTAACTTCGGATTTTAGCGATCGTCAGGTTAACGCAAGAGTGAAAACAGTTTACTTTCAACTGATAATACGTGTGCAAAAATCGTAATTCTAGAACAATTAACGCTCAAGCGGGAGCATTAATTTGCGCTACACTCGTAATCTGGCCCTTTGTGTTTAAATTCAAACCAAGTAAGCTCCATTTTGTTAACAGTTTGTGAACACATGTTTATAAAGTCATGGACGCAGCACATACCAAAATTAAACTTATGACGAGTTTAGATAGTTATATCTCAAACCAGATTTCTAAATATATAGCCATATTCAAACCCACTTTTGCATTTTGCTAAGCTTGTTTTTACATAACTTATTACTTATTTTTACCTTATTTCTTTGCTAAATTGTAATATTTTTATATTGTTCAGTTAATATAGAGGACAAGAGCCAAGTGCATTATAGCGTATAAAAAAAACAGCACAAAAACATTAAAGGGATAGGAAAGTCAACATTAAACTTGCATGATTCTTATAGAGCATTTCATTTTAAAGAAATGGTAAACTCTTCAATATAACTTTAAAAAAAAATTAAAGTTCATGACATATTTTTTATAAAAAGCTCTTTTTTTTTAATTACTTCTTTTGAATACATTTTTTTTATTCATCTAATATCTTATAGATAATGCTTCCCTGCCAGCCTCTCTCCTCTGTTTTTTTCTCTTCCCTTTTTTCTGCTTAGCCATCTGGACCATTGAACATATGTATTTTATTACAAGCACAGTAACCACAGTCTGTCAGTGCTTGTTACTTTTCTGCATGAGTGGCACAAAATTTAGGATTTATAATTTACCTCAGCTTATTGATGTTCAACAAAATTTGAAATTTTTGTAAATGCTCTTTTTTTAAATTTTACTTAAAAATTACTGATGATTCTAGAAATGTGTTCAGCAGTCGCGCCTGCTATACACATCACTATCATCAGAGCCGCTCTCAGTACTTTTTATTTCCCCTTTCCCTCTTGACATTTTTGGGTCTCAAATAGTAAAGTGATGTGTACAGCAGTCCCGCCTGCTATACACATCACTATTATCAGAGCCGCCTTTAGTGATTTTTATTTCCTCTTTCCTTCTTGACATTTTTGGGTTTTAAATAGTAAAGTGATGTGTACAGCAGTCCCGCCTGCTATACACATCACTATCATCATACCTGCGCTTTCTTTACACAGGAACGCTTCCTCCGTTCTTCTATCTTTTTTGAGTAGACTGACGTGTACAGCAGTCCCTAGGATCCGAGCCGCGCGTTCAGAAAACAGGAACGATACCTCCCTTCTTCTATTTTTTTATTATCAGCAGATTGACGTGTACAACTGTCCCACCCGCTGTACACGTCACTAGGAAGAAACCTTTCACAGTAAATGGGCTATTTCAAATATTGGTTGCTTTTAGCCACCTCCCCTCCAATCTTATTGCTCTTTCAAGAAGATTGACGTGTACAGCAGTCCCGCCCGCTGTACATGTCACTGTTATGGGTAGAGCGTTCCCATTATAGCAGAGAACCCTTCTCATCATTCAATCGTGTGCGCTTTTTTTTCATAACGAAAGCGCATACCTCCAATCAGCTCTTGTCTAAAATGAGCTTGTAGGACCAACTAAACACCTGTTACTACACAGGAGCGATCAAGCTCCACTAGTAACAGGTGTTCACAAGCTCCTTATATTTCTATGCGGTCTGCTAAGTAAACAGATGATTAGAAGATTCTCTGTTTACTTGCAGAAAGTGTATTCTACTGAATAATCCCTAAGGAATATTACATAAACAATAAAGCCAAGTAAGTTGAATCATCACATCATCACACACACACACATATATATATATATATATATATATATATATATATATATATATATATATATATATATGTGTGTGTGATGATTCAACTTACTTGGCTTCTGCCTCTTACAATTCCCAGAGTAATGAACAAACAAGCTGGAAGATTGTCTGAATTCTTCAGTGGCTTGAAGAAATACTTCAATGCTATGACTTCATCAAGATTATGTAAAAGCCGTTCCTTAGAATTAGCAGGATCTGGACACAAAGAAGGAACAAAAATCTGATGATTGAACTACCTTAGTAAGAAAATCATATTTAGTACAAAGCACAGCTTTATCTTTGTGAAAAACTAAAAATGGAGAATCACAGGAAAAAGCTGATAACTCAGAAACTCTCCTAGCTGAGGAAATTGCTAACAAGAAAAATATTTCCAAGATAAGATATCAATGGAACGTATTTGTAAGAATACTGTTTCTTTAAATGGGGGTTTGGTTCTTTTATTGCCTCTCCCTATTTAAGCACGCCCCTGGCTTCTCCAAATTGCTTGGTAATGTTTGTGTTACATATGCTGTGTAATACTTGCTCCTAAGTCTAATTTCCTGAAAGGAAGTAATCCTAAGAAATTATAGATACCAGTTTGAACCCTATCTGATTTTGATTTGCAGCCTCCTCAACCTGCACCTTAGTGGAGTTACCTTTCAGTAACAAAATCTGCGCTGAGGATACGCAGCTCCTCGTCTCACGGAGCACCTGACTGTCACACACTCTTCCGACCTGCATCAAGCCTTCCGGTTAAAGCGAGGATCATCAAGTCAGCGTCTTGCCTTCCCCAGTAACGCTGCGGTAGGAATTGGCTCTGTTACAGCACCGGTGCCTGTCGCTAGACGTATACTTACCCTAGAAGTAAGTCCGGATAATGTAAGATCGATACTTGTATCTAGAAACTTTGTAGCGCTACTTGCAACAAACCATATGCGCATCTAACACTATCTGCCTAACATGTTGTTTAACAGGTTAACCCCTTCTCTCACATAAGCCTTCTTACTCTGCTTCTTTATTTGCTAACCAGTATCCTTTATCTAATCTGTGTCATAACAATTGTTATATTTGTTTAACACTTTGCAGCCCAAGGTTTGTGTTCACTTTTATTAATACCTAATCTTGATTAAGGTGCTATTAGAATATCTTGCCATTTATTGGAACTTATATAAAAGTTTATATTGGTGACATTAGCTGGCTACACTTATTTATATTACTTCTATGCTATACCTTAACTCTGGAAAAACAGATCCTATCTAAAACCAAACTCAGCATAACATATTACCAAGCCTTAATGGATCCTACAAAGTTATCCACATATGTGCATAATCTCAACCAGAGGGTGGAACATTTAGCACAAGGGTTGATGGAATTACTGATTCAGAATGAAACATTAAGGGCAGTTATTAAAGACACAGCTGCATACAAAACTCACTCCTCAGAAGTATTCCATGAACCCATTATCAGTCCCCCCCGAGAAATTCTATGGGGACAGGTCCCAGTTCAGGGATTTTACCAATTCATGTTATCTAATGTTTGACTTAAAACCAAAAACTTATGCCACTGAAAAACAAAAGGTGCTCACTGTGATTTCATATCTTCGTGCTGAGCCTAGGGCATGGGCCAACTCATTTTATGAAACCAATGATCCTATACTTAATTCAATTGATTAATTTTTTGCTGCCATGGCCCTATTGTATGATGACCCACTAAAACAATTGACAGCTGAAAACAATATGAGAGCACTTAAACAGCTTAGAAGACCGGTTGAAGACTATATAGCCGATTTTAAAAGATAGCGAATGGAATAACATAGCCCTAAAAACAGTTTAGAATTGGGTTATCTGATGCTATAAAAGATGAGCTCGCCAGAGTAGAGTCCCCAGACACCCTAGAAAATTTGATGTCCCTTAGTATCACTATAGATAGGAGATTACGAGAAAGAAAGAAAAACAGAATTTATGCTTACCTGATAAATTACTTTCTCCAACGGTGTGTCCGGTCCACGGCGTCATCCATAACTTGTGGGAATATTCTCCTCCCCAACAGGAAATGGCAAAGAGCACAGCAAAAGCTGTCCATATAGTCCCTCCCAGGCTCCGCCCCCCCAGTCATTCGACCGACGGACAGGAGAAAAAAAGGAGAAACTATAGGGTGCCGTGGTGACTGTAGTTAAAGAAAGAAAATTATCAAACCTGATTAAAAAACCAGGGCGGGCCGTGGGCCGGACACACCGTTGGAGAAAGTAATTTATCAGGTAAGCATAAATTCTGTTTTCTCCAACATTGGTGTGTCCGGTCCACGGCGTCATCCATAACTTGTGGGAACCAATACCAATCAGGTTACCTAAACAGAAGGCACCAAGGCTTGCAAAACCTTTCTCCCAAAAATAGCCTCCGAAGAAGCAAAAGTATCAAATTTGTAGAATTTGGCAAAAGTGTGCAGAGAAGACCAAGTCGCTGCCTTACATATCTGATCAACAGAAGCCTCGTTCTTGAAGGCCCATGAGGAAGCCACAGCCCTAGTAGAGTGAGCCGTAATTCGTTCAGGAGGCTGCCGTCCGGCAGTCTCGTAAGCCAATCGGATGATGCTTTTCAGCCAGAAAGAAAGAGAGGTAGCAGTAGCTTTTTGACCTCTCCTCTTACCAGAGTAAACGACAAACAAAGATGAGGTTTGTCTAAAATCTTTTGTTGCTTCTAAATAGAACTTTAAAGCACGAACTACATCTAAATTGTGTAACAAACGTTCCTTCTTTGAAACTGGATTCGGGCACAAAGAAGGCACAACTATTTCCTGGTTAATATTCTTGTTGGAAACAACCTTTGGAAGGAAACCAGGTTTAGTACGTAAAACAACCTTATCTGAATGAAACACTAGATAGGGCGGATTACACTGCAGAGCAGATATTTAAGAAACTCTTCTCGCAGAAGAAATAGCAACCAAAAACAGAACTTTCCAAGATAACAACTTGATATCTATGGAGTGTAAGGGTTCAAACGGAACCCCTTGAAGAACTGAAAGAACTAAATTTAGACTCCAGGGAGGAGTCAAAGGTCTGTAAACAGGCTTGATCCTGACCAAAGCCTGAACAAAAGCTTGAACATCTGGCACAGCTGCCAGTCGTTTGTGTAACAAGACAGACAAAGCAGAAATCTGTCCTTTTAGAGAACTCGCTGATAATCCCTTATCCAAACCTTCTTGGAGAAAGGAAAGGATCCTAGGAATTTTAATCCTACTCCATGAGAATCCCTTGGATTCACACCAACAGATATATGTTTTCCATATTTTATGGTAAATCTTTCTAGTCACAGGTTTTCTGGCTTGTACCAGAGTATCTATCACAGAATCCGAAAACCCACGCTTAGATAACATCAAGCGTTCAATTTCCAAGCCGTCAGCTGGAGAGAAACTAGATTTGGATGTTCGAATGGACCTTGTACTAGAAGATCCTGTCTCAAAGGTAGCTGCCATGGTGGAGCCGATGACATATTCACCAGGTCTGCATACCAAGTCCTGCGTGGCCACGCAGGAGCTATCAAAATCACTGAGGCCTTCTCCTGTTTGATCCTGGCTACCAGCCTGGGAATGAGAGGGAACGGTGGAAACGCATAAGCTAGGTTGAAGGTCCAAGGCGCCACTAATGCATCCACTAGTCGCCTTGGGATCCCTGGATATGGACCCGTAGCAAGGAACCTTGAAGTTCTGACGAGACGCCATCAGATCCATGTCTGGATTGCCCCATAATTGGGTCAATTGGGCAAATACCTCCGGGTGGAGTTCCCACTCCCCCGGATGGAAGGTCTGACGACTCAGATAATCCGCCTCCCAGTTTTCCAATCCTGGGATGTGGATCGCAGATAGGTGGCAGGAGTGATCCTCCGCCCATTTGATGATCTTGGTCACCTCTCTCATCGCCAGGGAACTCCTTGTTCCCCCCTGATGATTGATGTAAGAAAAAGTCGTCATGTTGTCTGATTGGAATCTTATGAATCTGGCCTTTGCTAATTGAGGCCAAGCCCTGAGAGCATTGAATATCGCTCTCAGTTCCAGAATGTTTATCGGGAGAAGAGACTCTTCCCTGGACCATAGACCCTGAGCTTTCAGGGAATCCCAGACCGCGCCCCAGCCTAATAGACTGGCGTCGGTCGTGACAATGACCCACTCTGGTCTGCGGAAGCTCATTCCCTGGGATAGGTGATGCTGGGTCAGCCACCAACGGAGTGAGTCTCTGGTCTTCTGATCTACTTGAATCACTGGAGACAAGTCTGTATAGTCCCCATTCCACTGTTTGAGCATGCACAGTTGTAATGGTCTTAGATGAATTCGCGCAAAAGGAACTATGTCCATTGCTGCAACCATCAATCCTACTACTTCCATGCACTGAGCTATGGAAGGCCGTAGAACAGAGTGAAGAACTTGACAAGCGTTTAGAAGCTTTGACTTCCTGACATCTGTCAGGAAAATCTTCATTTCTAAAGAATCTATTATTGTCCCCAAGAAGGGAACTCTTGTTGACGGAGACAGGGAACTTTTTCCTATGTTCACCTTCCACCCGTGAGATCTGAGAAAGGCCAGAACGATGTCTGTGTGAGCCTTTGCCTTTGAAAGAGACGACGCTTGTATTAGAATGTCGTCCAAGTAAGGTGCCACTGCAATGCCCCTTGGTCTTAGAACCGCTAGAAGGGACCCGAGCACCTTTGTGAAAATCCTTGGAGCAGTGGCTAGCCCGAATGGGAGAGCCACAAACTGGTAATGTTTGTCCAGAAAGGCGAACCTTAGGAACTGATGATGATCTTTGTGGATAGGAATATGTAGATACGCATCCTTTAGATCCACGGTAGTCATAAACTGACCCTCCTGGATTGTAGGTAGAATCGTTCGAATAGTTTCCATTTTGAACGATGGCACTCTGAGAAATTTGTTTAGAATCTTTAAATCCAGAATTGGTCTGAAGGTTCCCTCTTTTTTGGGAACTACAAACAGATTTGAGTAAAACCCCAGTCCTTGTTCCACAGTTGGAACTGGGTGTATCACTCCCATTTTTAACAGGTCCTCTACACAATGTAAGAATGCCTGTCTCTTTATTTGGTTTGAAGATAAACGAGAGATGTGGAACCTTCCCCTTGGGGGTAGTTCCTTGAATTCTAGAAGATAACGCTGATAGACTATTTCTAGTGCCCAGGGATCCTGAACATCTCTTGCCCAGGCCTGAGCAAAGAGAGAGAGTCTGCCCCCTACTAGATCCGGTCCCGGATCGGGGGCTATCCCTTCATGCTGTCTTGGTAGCAGCAGCAGGTTTCTTGGCCTGTTTACCCTTGTTCCAGCCTTGCATCGGTTTCCAAGCTGTTTTGGTCTGGGAAGCATTACCCTCTTGTCTAGAGGCTGCAGAGTTGGAGGCCGGTCCGTTTCTGAAATTGCGAAAGGAACGAAAATTGGACTTATTCTTAGTCTTGAAAGGCCTATCTTGTGGGAGGGCATGGCCCTTACCCCCAGTGATATCTGAAATAATCTCTTTCAATTCTGGCCCAAAGAGGGTCTTACCCTTGAAAGAGATATTAAGCAATTTTGTCTTGGAAGATACATCCGCTGACCAAGACTTTAGCCAGAGCGCTCTGCGCGCCACAATTGCAAACCCTGAATTTTTCGCCGCTAATCTAGCTAACTGCAAAGCGGCATCTAAAATAAAGGAATTAGCTAACTTAAGTGCGTGAATTCTGTCCATAACCTCCTCATACGGAGTCTCTCTACTGAGCGACTTTTCTAGTTCTTCGAACCAGAACCACGCTGCTGTAGTGACAGGAATAATACACGAAATAGGTTGAAGGAGGTAACCCTGCTGTACAAAAATCTTTTTAAGCAAACCCTCCAATTTTTTATCCATCGGATCTTTGAAAGCACAATTGTCCTCAATAGGAATGGTTGTGCGTTTGGCTAGTGTAGAAACTGCCCCCTCGACCTTAGGGACTGTTTGCCATAAGTCCTTTCTGGGGTCGACCATAGGAAATAATTTCTTAAATATAGGAGGAGAGACAAAAGGTATGCCAGGCTTCTCCCACTCCTTATTCACTATGTCCGCCACCCGCTTGGGTATTGGAAAAGCGTCGGGGTGCACCGGGACCTCTAGGAACTTGTCCATCTTGCACAATTTTTCTGGGATGACCAAGTTGTCACAATCATCCAGAGTAGATAGCACCTCCTTAAGCAGTGCGCGGAGATGCTCTAATTTGAACTTAAATGTCACAACATCAGGTTCTACCTGCTGAGAAATTCTTCCTGAATCAGAAATTTCCCCATCTGACAAAACCTCCCTCATAGCCACTTCAGATTGGTGTGAGGGTATGACAGAGCAATTATCATCAGCGCACTCCTGCTCTAAAGTGTTTAAAACAGAGCAATCGCGCTTTCTCTGAAATGCAGGCATTTTGGATAAAATATTTGCTATGGAGTTATCCATCACTGCTGTCAATTGTTGCATAGTAACAAGCATTGGCGCGCTAGAAGAACTAGGGGTCTCCTGCGTGGGCAAAACTGGTGTAGACACAGAAGGAGATGATGTAGAACTATGTCTACTCCCTTCATCTGATGAATCATCTTGGGCAACTTTACTATCTGTGGCAGTACTGTCCTTACTTTGTTTGGACGCTATAGCACAATTATCACATATATTTGAAGGGGGAGACACTTTGGCTTCCATACACACAGAACATAGTCTATCTGAAGGCACAGACATGTTAAACAGGCGTAAACTTGTCAATAAAGTACAAAAACCGTTTTAAAACAAAACCGTTACTGTCTCTTTAAATTTTAAACAGGGCACACTTTATTACTGAATATGTGAAAAACTATGAAGGAATTGTTCAATTTTAACCAAATTTTCACCACAGTGTCTTAAAGCATTCAAAGCATTGCACCCCAAATTTCAGGCTGTTAACCCTTAAAATGTGGAAACCGGAGCCTTTTACAGTTTTAACCCCTTTACAGTCCCAGCCCCAGCCTTTGCTGCGACTTCACCAAACCCAGGGGAGTATACGATACCAAATGAAGCCTTCTAGGAACCTTCTCAGCTAATTCCAGACCCACACACATGCAGCTGCATGTATTGCTCTCAAAGTAACTGCGCAGTATTGGCGCGAAAATGAGGCTCTGCCTACTACAGAGAAGGCCCTTCCTGACTGAGAAGGTGTCTAACCAGTGCCTGACGTAAAAAAACGTTCCCCAAAGTTATAAAGTGTGAATTTCAACATCAAACTGTATAAAATGCCTAAATAAAGCAATCGATCTAGCCCATAAAAGTGTCTACCAGTTTTATAGCCCATATTAAGCCCTTTATTCTGTTTGAGACTAAGAAAATGGCTTACCGATCCCCATGAGGGGAAAAATGACAGCCTTCCAGCATTACACAGTCTTGTTAGAAATATGGCTAGTCATACCTTAAGCAGAAAAGTCTGCCAACTGCTCCCCCCAACTGAAGTTATCACATCTCAACAGTCCTGTGTGGGAACAGCAATCGATATTAGTTACTGCTGCTAAAATCATACTCCTCTCACAAACAGAACTCTTCATCTTTTTCTGTTTCAGAGCAAATAGTACATACCAGCACTATTTTAAAATAACAAACTCTTGATAGTAGAATAAAAACTACAACTAAACACCACATACTCTTCACCATCTCCGTGGAGATGCTACTTGTTCAGAGCGGCAAAGAGAATGACTGGGGGTGCGGAGCCTGGGAGGGACTATATGGACAGCTTTTGCTGTGCTCTTTGCCATTTCCTGTTGGGGAGGAGAATATTCCCACAAGTTATGGATGACGCCGTAGACCGGACACACCAATGTTGGAGAAAAGGTTTTCTAGAACCACAGAGACACAAATCCTACTCTCCTACACCTACATACCCACCGACTACTAACGCTGAACCAATGGATGTGGGTTTGGCCCCCTGAAGCCTGAAGAAAAGGCCAGGAGAAGATTGCTGAATTTATGTTTGTACTGTGGTACAAAGTGTCATGAAGTAAAAGACTGCCCCACCTTGGCAAAGAATAAAAAAGGTAACCATAACTCTATTCAAAACAGCACAGGTTGTAATCTCTCTATTTCCCAATACTGTCATCTCTCTATTGCATTACAGTGGGAATATCACCAGATTGAAGTCACAGCCATTCTGGATTCTGGGGCCTCAGGAGTGTTTATTGATTCTTCATTTATCACTGTAAATAAAATACCCACTGTTAAAAAGTTAATTCAGGTTGTTTTGTGAGTCTTTGATGGTACTTCTTCCTCTAAAGAGCCTATCACACACCAAACAACTCCTTTATTACTTAACACTAGGGACGGACACAAAGAATATATAACATTTGATGTCACCTATTTCCCTTTATTCCCGGTAGTACTGGGGTTGACGTGGCTAAAGCTCCATCAGCCAACTATACATTGGGACACCTTAACTATCTACTTAGATTCTGATTATTGTAAAAGAAAATGTTTTTCTGACCACACCATAGCATCCACTTCTGAAGACACTATCAAGAAACAATACTCAGATTACACTGATGTTTTTAGTAAAAAGGAGGCAGAATCTTTACCTCCGCATAGGGCCTATGATTGTCCCATTGAGTTTATTCCTGGTTCACCTATTCCTGTAGGGCATGTATACCCCTTATCTCAGCCTGAGCTACAACATCTCAAAGAATATATCGATGAGAATGTTAGGAAAGGCTTCATTACACCCTCCACCTCATCAGCAGGTGCAGGCATATTTTTTGTCCGCAACAAGGATAACACCCTACGCCCAATCATTGACTACCGGGCACTTAATGCCCCTGCAACCTTTCAGTTTTTTGTTAATGATATTTTTCATGATTTACTAGATGTGTTTATTATCATCTATTTAGATGACATTTTAATATATTCGGATACTTTAGAGCAACATATAATTCATGTTAAAATTGTTTTGGATAGGCTCAGGAAGCATCAATTATTCGCAAAGCAGGAAAAATGTATATTCCACACAACCAAGTTATCCTTCCTGGGCTACAAAATTAGTCCAGAGGGTATACAAATGGAGGATAACAAGATATCAGCAATCACTAACTGGCCCACTCCTAACTCCAAGAAACAGGTCCAAAGATTTCTGGGTTTTTCAAATTTTTATCGAAAATTTATACAGGGATTCTCTGGTATTGTAAAGCCTTTAACAAGGTTAAGGGGAAAAACTGAAAAGTTTCACTGGACTCCCCAGGCACAACATGCTTTTGAGGTATTGAAGCATAAGTTTACCTCTGCACCTATCCTCCATTTTCCAGATCATAAGTTACAATACATCCTGGAGGTGGATGCTAGTGATCATGCAATAGGTGCAATCCTCTCCCAACGTAAGTCTTTGGACTTCCCTATGCATCCTATTGCGTACTACTCCAGGACTATGTCCCCTGCTGAACTCCGCTATCCCATCAGTGAAAAGGAGCTTTTGGCCATCAAAACCTCATTAGAACATTGGAGGCATCTCTTGGAAGGCACAGAAAAACCCATCATTATTTACGCAGACCATAAAAACTTGGAATACCTACAGACCACCCGAACACTTTCTGCACGACAAGTCCGCTGGAGCCTCTATTTCGCCAGATTCCACTATCTCATAATACACAGACCTGGATCCCGGAATAGTAAACCCAATGCTCTCTCTAGAATACCTTCTCCCACTATGGTGATTCCAAAGTCACATATAGTAGCCGTAAACAACACATTTCTACAACAACTACGTACTGCTCAAGATCAAGATACTAAAAAACCCATACAGAACTTGCAGAAACATCATGATGGATTATATTATCATGATCAATTGCTTTATATACCCCCTGAACTCCACAATGAAGTTTTAAACCTCGTCCATGATTCGATTCTCTCAAACCATCCCGGGGAAAAGAAAACTTTACAGTTATTACAAAGTAACTTCTGGTGGCCACGAATGTCTCATGTTGTTTCCAGCTATGTGAAATCATGTCCTATTTGTGAACAAACAAAGACTCAGCATAAAAAACCATATGGGTTCCTACTCTCTTTACCAATACAGACTAGACCGTGGACTGATATAGCTATGGATTATATTGTCGAATTACCATCTTCTTCGGGCTATACAACCATACTAGTCATAATAGATTTATTCACAAATATGGCTCATTTTATTCCTACACAAAAGCTACCTACAGCTTCAACTACAGCACACCTCTTCCTGACGAACGTTGTGAAACTTCATGGGTTACCGACTTCAATAACATCAGAAGGAGCTGTGCTTCCAATTAAGAATAAACCAAAGACTCAGTACTGCATTTCACCCTCAGTCAAACGGGCAAACTGAGGGAGCCAACCAGTGGCTAGAGCAGTATTTACGATCACATTTCAACCAGCAACAAGATAAATGGGCTGATTATCTACCATATGCAGAGTTTGCGTATAACAATTCAGTCAATTCCTCTACTAAATGTTCACCGTTTTATGCAAACTATGGGTACAACCCCACTTTCCATCCTTTCGCCGAGTCTTCAAACAAGATATTGAATGTTGAACAACTCAATAGAAATCTTTCCCACATACATGAGGTTTTGAGAAATAACATCCAAGAAGCTCAACAACCAAAAACATTATTATGACCTCAGAAGAACAGAACCTCCTGCATACCAAATAGGTGATAAAGTGTGGCTCTCAACAAGGAATTTGAATCTGCACGTTCCTTCCAGGAAGCTTACCTCTTTGTACATAGGACAGTTTGCAATAAGTAAAATAGTGAACCAAAACGCTGTTACTCTCGTTCTACCAGCAACCATGCGTGTTCACCCGACATTTCACGTCTCACTCCTAAAACCTTACCGCAACCTTAGAGGTGAAGCTCTGCAGATACCACCTACTAACCTATTAGATCTACCAGAATATGAGGTCTCCCGCATTCTAGATTCCAGAAAACGTGGCCGTACTCTGGAGTACCTTGTACATTGGAAGGGTTACCCCCATGATGAGAACTCTTGGGAACCCGCGGCCAACCTACATGCTGATCAGTAGGTATCACTTTTTCACCGGAGGTTTCCGGATAGACCCTCTTCTTGAACACCTCTGGCGTTCCTTGTGTGGGGGGTACTGTAAGAATACTGTTTCTTTAAATGGGGGTTTGGTTCTTTTATTGCCTCTCCCTATTTAAGCACGCCCCTGGCTTCTCCAAATTGCTTGGTAATGTTTGTGTTGCATATGCTGTGTAATACTTGCTCCTAAGTCTAATTTCCTGAAAGGAAGTTATCCTAAGAAATTATAGATACCAGTTTGAACCCTATCTGATTTTGAGTTGCAGCCTCCTCAACCTGCACCTTTGTGGAGTTACCTTTCAGTAACAAAATCTGCGCTGAGGATACGCAGCTCCTCGCCTCACGGAGCCTCTGACTATCACACCCTCTTCCGACCTGCATCACGCCTTCCGGTTCAAGCGAGGATCATCAAGTCAGCGTCTTGCCTTCCCCAGTAACGCTGCGGTAGGAATTGGCTCTGTTCCAGCACTGGTGCCTGTCGCTAGACGTATACTTACCCTAGAAGTAAGTCCGGATAATGTAAGATCGATACTTGTATCTAGAAACTTTGTAGCGCTACTTGCAACAAACCATATACGCATCTAACACTATCTGCCTAACATGTCGTTTAACAGGTTAACCCCTTCTCTCACATAAGCCTTCTTACTCTGCTTCTTTATTTGCTAACCAGTATCCTTGATCTAATCTGTGTCATAACAATTGTACAAAACAATATTTGTTTAACACTTTGCAGCGCAAGGTTTGTGTTCACTTTTATTAATACCTAATCTTGATTAAGGTGTTATTAGAATATCTTGCCATTTATTGGAACTTATATAAAAGTTTATATTGGTGACATTAGCTGGCTACACTTATTTATATTACTTCCATGCTATACCTTAACTCTGGAAAAACAGATCCTATCTAAAACCAAACTCAGCATAACAGTATTTGTTCAAAAGGAGGACCTTGTAGAACAGAAAGAACTAAATTCAAATTCCAGGGTGGTGAAATAGGACTTAAAACTGGCCTAATTCTTACTAGTGCCTAGTCAAAAGTCTGACATCAGGAAGTTTAGCTAACTTTCCTACAAAAAGAACAGATAAACCAGAAATTTTACCTTTTTATGGAGCTAGCAGACAAACCCTTGTCAAGATCATTGTCATATCAGAGTTTGTTAGCAGTTGTTGTTAGAGTGGAATCATTGACATAGGAAACTGCAATTTGATTTAACTATCAGTAGCAGTCAGAGTCTGAGAGAACAGACAAGACTGCTAGCAATAGTTGGTTAATTAAGGGTTAGCTGGCTAGCAGCTGATACTAATGTTGTGGGTAGATGTGAAATATTATCTGAACACAGGGGCTGCCATGAGATTAATGGAAAAATAAACAAACAATCTCTGTTTTAGATTAGTAGTTCATCAATAACAGTTAGAGACAAAGTTTGTTAATTGCAGTCCATTTAAGCAACAGGTTATAACAAGTTGATGATTAGTGTGTGTGCTGTTAGCAAAAAGAACTAGTAAGATTTGTTGTATTACATATTATAGCAAGCACAGACTTTGTGAGAGTTAATGAGCAGCACACATAAGCATAGATTGTAAGGGAAACAACTTATCTTATGGAAGGAATGCAGTCCTGTATAGGAGATCATAAGAGCAGTGATTGCCAGCAGTAATTCAGTAGTTAAGGTTAAAGGCTTTTCCAGACAGCAGGAGAGGAACAATGCAGCTTCAGTGTGGAGTGTCCTGCTGTTATAGAGAAACTGAAAGTGAATCCAGAAGCAGTGAAAAAGGCTGCAGCTCCTTTAAGTTAGCAACTGATACAGACTGAGGAGCAACAGCAGTCTGTAGTTGATTGGCTTCAGTAAGTTGCACAGGAAGGAAACTCTCTGCAATTGAAGATACCTAAGCAGAGTGTTAGAGGAAGTGCTGGCTTAAATAGGCTGAAGGAGGAGGGCCATACTTAAAGGGGCAGTAAGTTAGAGCATTACAGGACCCCCCGAGTAAGGCAGACCTCAGGGCTGCGAGGGTTTGAGAGGGTAACGTTTGTGGAAGTCAGAACGAAGACGAGGGGCTCTCAGGTCAGAGACGGGAATCCAAGAATCTTCAGACGAGTCATAACCCTTCCATCTGACTAAGTATTGGAGTCTCCCTCTACACAATCTAGAGTCCAATATTTGATCAACCTCATATTCCAAATCACCATCTATCACAACTGGAGCAGGAGGAGGAAGAGATCTCCCAGGAAACTTGTTCTCTAGGTATGGTTTAAGGAGAGAAACATGGAAGGTTGGATGAATATGGAGATGTGCTGGGAGTGTCAAGCGTACAGCATTTTGGTTTATCACCTTAGCGATGGAGTAAGGAGCAATGAATAAGGCGCTGAGTTTCTTTGAAGGAGTTCCAAGTTTTAAGTTCTTGGTTGATAACCAAACCCTGTCACCAACCTTAAAAGTTGGCGGATGGCGTTGATGTAGGTCAAAGTATCGTTTTTGTCTTAACTGTGCTATTTTAATATTTGAGCGTATAACTTCGAATCCGGATTTGATGGTATTTAGGGTTTCTGTGACAGTCGGATTATAGCTGGAGTCAGGTTTTAAGAAATGAAAAGTTGGATGATAGCCATAGTTGGCATAGAAAGGCGTAAGTTTAGTAGTGGAACTGAGAGTGTTATTGAAGGAGAACTCCGCCAAAGGCAAGAATGTAGACCAGTCATCTTGTAAATGAGAACAGTAACAACGCAAGAACTGCTCCAACCACTGATTAGTCCTTTCTGAAAGTCCATTTGATTGGGGATGGTAAGCACTAGTGAAGTTGTTCTGGATGGAGAGGAGTCTACATAGCTCTCTCCAAAATTTGGAGGTAAATTGTACGCCCCTGTCAGAAGTGATGGTGCTAGGTAAACCGTGCAGACGTACAATATTTTCAATGAAAATGTGTGCAGTTTTTAGAGCAGTTGGAAGTTCGGTTAAAGGAACAAAGTGTACCATCTTAGTGAATTGATCAATAACCACCAGGATGGTGGTGTAATCTGCAGAAGGGGGTAAGTCAACCACAAAATCCATTGAAATGGAGCTCCAAGGTTTCTCTGGAATAGGTAAAGACATAATAAGTCCATATGGAGGAACTCTCTGTCGTTTAGAGGTTGCACAAACTGTACATGTATTGATATAGTCATAAACTGTTTTGTACATATTTGGCCACCAGAAGTTCCTTTTTAGGAGTTCTAGGGTTTTGTAATGTCCAGGGTGTCCAGACAATGGGTTGTCATGTATTGTTTGGAGAATTTCAAGACGTAACTCAGTTGGGATATATAATTTATCTTCCTTATAGAGTAACTGATCAGATCCTTTTGTAAGAGTATGCGAAGACGGAAGGGAGTGGTCATTGAGCAAAGCTTGTTTTATCCTTGAGGGAAAATCAGCTACGAGAGCTATAATTCGTTCTGTGGGTATTATAGTAGTTGTGGTGGCACAATGAGGCCTGGGAAACATCCTGGAGAGCGAGTCAGCTTTACCATTGGCACTACCTGGACGGTAGGTAATTAGATAGTTAAACCTATCAAAAAAAAGACTCCACCTAACTTGTCTAGATGACAAAGTTTTGGTGGTTTTGAGGTATTCTAGGTTACGATGGTCAGTGTAAATTAAAATGGGCAAGTCAGTGCCTTCCAATAGGTGTCTCCAGTTCTCAAGAGCGACCTTAATAGCCAGCAACTCCTTTTCAGCGATAGGGTAGTTCATTTCGGCTGATGTGAGAGTTCTAGAGTGATAGGCGACGGGATGCACTGGAGTACTGATGGAAGTCCTTTGGGAAAGTATAGCACCAATTGCGTAATCAGAGGCATCTACCTCTAATATGTACTGTAGAGTAGGGTCAGGTAATTTAAGTATAGGCTCAGAGGTGAAGGCATTTTTAAGTTTGTCAAAGGCATGTTGGGCTTCAGAGTCCCATGTGAATCCTGTAGTGGTACCAGTGAGTCTTGTTAAAGGTTTAACAATGTGCGAGTAGTTCCTTATGAATTTTCTATAGAAATTTGAGAAACCAAGGAAACGTTGTAGTGATTTCTTATCAATAGGAGTAGGCCAGTTGAGTATGGATTTAATCTTATCATCCTCCATTCGGATCTCACCCGGTGTAAGCTTATAACCTAGGAAACTGATATTTTGAGAGTGGAATGTACATTTCTCTAGCTTTGCATACAGACGGTGTGTTTGAAGCCTGGCAAGGACCCATCGGACGTGTTTAATGTGTTCTTCTTCTGAAGATGAATAGATGAGGATATCATCTAAATAGATGACGACACAAATATCCAATAGGTCTCGAAAGATATCATTAACAAAAAACTGAAAAGTGGCGGGGGCATTGCAAAGCCCAAAAGGCATCACCAAGTACTCATAGAGGCCATATCTAGTGCGGAAGGCTGTTTTCCATTCATCACCACTCTTGATTCGCACTAAGTTGTAGGCACCCCGCAGATCAAGTTTTGTGAAAATTCTGGCCTTTTGTAACCTCTCCACTAGGTCAGGAATGAGTGGAAGAGGGTACCTATTTTTTATAGTTATTTTATTCAGAAGCCTGTAATCTATAATAGGGCGAATGGTGGCATCTTTATTTCTCACAAAAAACATACCAGCCCCAGCTGGAGAGGTAGACGGTCTTATAAATCCCTTGCGTAGATTATCATCTATGTAGGTCTTGAGTTGAGCGAGTTCTGGTTCGGACAAGGAGTAGACATGCCCGTAAGGAACACTAGAGCCGGGTAATAGGTCGATAGGGCAATCATAAGGACGATGGGGAGGCAGGCTTTCAGCTTCCTTTTTACTGAACACATCATGGAAATCTTGGTACTGTTCAGGTAATACATTAGTAGAAGGCTGTAGTAGTAGGTGGTGCTGTAGACAGGTTTTACTGCAGTAGTCAGAGTTAAAATTCACATGTAGGCTATCCCAAGATATGGAAGGGCAATGTAGTCTTAACCAGGGTAAACCAAGAATTAAAGGGTAAAAGGGCGAAGAGATAACGTCAAAAGTTATATGTTCAGTATGTCCAGAGGTAGAGCACATTTGTAATGGTATTGTGTTATGTGTAATAGGACCATTAGGGACAAGGGAGCCATCAAAGATTCTGAGAGACACAGGAGTAGATTTCTTAACAGAAGGAATTTCATTAACTTGTAACACAGATGAATCTATGAAGTTAGCAGAGGCTCCAGAGTCAATAATTGCTTCTAGATGTAGCAGCTTTTTGTCCCACTGTACAGACACGGGAAGTGTACAATAAGCAGAATGTGGGGAGTGTGTAGAGAAACAAGATACTGAATGGAGGCAGGTACCAATATTTTTTTTATTTAGGACTGGGCATGAGCGGACTTCATGGTCACTTGCAGCACAGTATAGGCATAGGTTTTGGAGCTTTCTCCTACGCCTTTCTTCAGATGTGAGAGGACCACGGATAACACTTTTTTCCATAGGTACAGGCGGATTGGCTTGAGGGGTTGAATCCTGGTGTGGTCTTCTCTTTCTCTTATAGGACTGTTCCAAATGGGAATGTTCTGCTCTTCTTTCCCTGAGTCTTCTATCGATGATGGTAGCTGTTTTAATAAGTTCTTCAAGAGTGGGGGGTAGCTCTGTCCTTGAGAGTTCATCCTTGAGGTTCTCAGAGAGGTTAAATCTAAACTGATTTCTCAGACTAATATCATTCCACTGTGAGTCACGGGCCCATTTTTTAAATTCTATAACATAATCTTCAACTGGTCTTTTCCCTTGTTTGACTGCCCTTAGAGCAGTTTCTGCTGTGAATTGACTATCCATATCCTGGTATAATGATGACATTGCTGAGAAAAATTGTTGCAAAGAATTTAGGATTGGCTCTTGGTTTTCAATAAAGGCGTTAGCCCAGGTTCTGGCATCCCCACGTAGGTATGATATGACTGTACAAACTTTAATGTGCTCAGAATGGTAAGTTTTTGGTTTCATCATAAACAATAGAGTACATGCAATTTTAAAATCTTTAAATTGGGATCTGTCCCCAGAGAATGTATCTGGGGGGCTAATTGAGGGTTCAGGGGCCTCTGGGATGTTGTGAGTAGAGGTTAATGTAGTAAGAGTTGCTTTTAAATGTTGAAACTCATGTTGTAGGCCCTGCAGGCCCTGGGTAAGTATGTCAACTGTGTGAGTCAAATTCAGAATGTGTGTGTTCATTTCAGCAGGTTCCATGTTGCTTAAATGTAAATTAAGAAAACACAATCCAAAAGTTTTTTTGTTTGTTTTTTTTTTTGTTGTTTTTTTTTTTTTTTACACAATATATATATATAGAAATATATATATATATATATATATTTTTTATTATTTTGGGCTTAGGTATTCTGTCATATCAGAGTTTGTTAGCAGTTGTTGTTAGAGTGGAATCATTGACAAGAGGCCACACCATAGGAAAGTGCAATTTGATTTAACTATCAGTAGCAGTCAGAGTCTGAGAGAACAGACAAGACTGCTAGCAATAGTTGGTTAATTAAGGGTTAGCTGGCTAGCAGCTGATACTAATGTTGTGGGTAGATGTGAAATATTATCTGAACACAGGGGCTGCCATGAGATTAATGGAAAAATAAACAAACAATCTCTGTTTTAGATTAGTAGTTCATCAATAACAGTTAGAGACAAAGTTTGTTAATTGCAGTCCATTTAAGCAACAGGTTATAACAAGTTGATGATTAGTGTGTGTGCTGTTAGCAAAAAGAACTAGTAAGATTTGTTGTATTACATATTATAGCAAGCACAGACTTTGTGAGAGTTAATGAGCAGCACACATAAGCATAGATTGTAAGGGAAACAACTTATCTTATGGAAGGAATGCAGTCCTGTATAGGAGATCATAAGAGCAGTGATTGCCAGCAGTAATTCAGTAGTTAAGGTTAAAGGCTTTTCCAGACAGCAGGAGAGGAACAATGCAGCTTCAGTGTGGAGTGTCCTGCTGTTATAGAGAAACTGAAAGTGAATCCAGAAGCAGTGAAAAAGGCTGCAGCTCCTTTAAGTTAGCAGCTGATACAGACTGAGGAGCAACAGCAGTCTGTAGTTGATTGGCTTCAGTAAGTTGCACAGGAAGGAAACTCTCTGCAATTGAAGATACCTAAGCAGAGTGTTAGAGGAAGTGCTTGCTTAAATAGGCTGAAGGAGGAGGGCCATACTTAAAGGGGCAGTAAGTTAGAGCATTACAATCATCTTGTAAAAACTGTAAAATTCTAGGAATCCTAAAGGAATACCAAGAAAAACCTCTGGGAGATGACCATTCAAAGTATGCCCTCTAAAGTTTATGATAATTTTTTTGGGTAACGGTTTTCTGACCCTCTGTTTTAAAACTAGGTGTTCAATCTCCACCCATTAAACTTTAAAATTTTAGATCCTGATGGGAATAGATCTTCTCTTAGAGGAAGAAGCCACGGTGGAGAAGAGGACATCTGCCCTAGATTATCATATTATATTCTGAGGAGCCAGGCTGGAGCAATCAAGATTAACAAAGCTTACTCCTGTTTGATTCAAGCAATTTCTCTTGGAAGTAGAACAGACAGAAGTAAAAAGGTATGCTAGATGAATAATCCATGGGCATGCCTAGGATCTAGCATTTGAGCCTTTGGATCTCTTTGATTTTGCACAATGCATTGGAAGATTGTGAATTAGATTGGAGGCTATCAGATCTATGTCCAGTAGACCCCATTTGATTACTAATTGATCAAAGATGTCCTGATGGAGAGACCACTCTCATGAATGGGCCAACAGACAGCTGAGATAATCCGCTTCACTCCTGGAATGTGAACTGCTGACAGGGAACATTGGTTACTCTCTGCCCAAGACAAAATTTAGGACACTTTTTGCATAGCCAGTGGACTGCGGGTACCCCCTTGATGATTAATGTAGCTCACTGCCGTGATATTGTCCGACTGGCAACGGATAAACATTTCCACTTTTAAGAGGATCCAGGACTGAAGAGCCAGAAGAATCACTCAGAGTTCCAGAATGTTGATTGGTAACCTCGCCTCCAGAGGTGACCAAACGCCTTGCGCTCTTTGAGAAATCCAGACCGTACCACAGCCAGAAAGACAGCCATCTGTCATCGATAGGTGAAGAAAGGACTCCCCATGAGTCAAAGAAGGACCTTTCCACCAAGAGAGAGATTGTCTGGCGGACACGTACAGAGCAATCTGCTATTCCAATTGCAGATAAATCTTTGACTTTTAATTGAGCATAGACAGACAAAGGGGTCGCAAGTGGAGGTAGGCAACAAAAACAGCGTCCAAAGCCGCAACCATAAAACCCACTACCCCCATGCGTTGAGCTACTGATGGAAATGAAGCACGTTGCAGAGACAGACATGCCTTCTAAAGTTTTATACTGTGTGATTCTGTTAGGAATAGACGTATTAGGACATAATCTATAAGGATTCCTAGAAAAAACACCCTTATAGTTGGAGATATAGAGTTCTTTGGAACATTGATTCTCCATCAATAGTCTTGGAGGAAAGACAGTAACCTTTGGGTATGAGCAATAGATAGATGCAGGGAAGGACCGTGCACTAAGATATCATCCAGATAAGGGGCAATTCAGACCCCTGAGCTCTGATCACCAACAATGCTCCTAGCACCATTATAAAGATGTGAGAAGCTGTATTCAGACCTAATGTAAGAACAACAAATGATAGTGTTTGTCTAGGAATGCAAACCTTAGCAATTGATGATCCTTGTGGATAAAGATGTGCAGGTTTGCATCCTTAAGGTTTTAATAGGCATTGACCCTGTTGGATTAAGGGTTAACATTTGCAAACCCTTAGGATTTTGTTTATGGGTTTTTAAGTCTAAGATGGTCTGAAAGTCCCTTCCTTCTTAGGAGAAAAAAACCTTGTCCCAGTTCTGAGCACGTTATCAATCCTGCACACTTAGGAAAAGGTGAATACCCCACTGATAACTATGATAAATACAGCATATAGGATCTTATAAGCAGAGAGTTTAAAAAGAGTATGAAACTCAATAATAGCTGCTTAATATTCTGCCATACCCTTGGGCAAGCTATTTTTAAACTAAGGGGTAAAGACAGTAGTAGCCCCCTGAGTTACATACAGGGGGCTACTACTGACATTTAATGGTTCTCTTAAAGGACTATTCACCAATATAATTAAAATTGAAAAATTAGGGGGTTCAAGGGCTGCCAAAGGATAAAATGAGCACTATTACCGTAGGTATATCTCAAAAGTGACCTAGGCCAGTCAGGTACCTGAAATTGGAAAAAATATGTGTCAGAAAGAGAGCAAGTCCCCGGGCTATGCTGTACCTATGTCAGAGTACCTTCTAATAGTCTCTGGGCTGTGTCTGTGCTGTGGCAAGTCACTTACCTGAGGTTGCACCCCTCCACCGACTTACCAAGCACCAAGCTGCAGCAGTATCCAGTAGAGAGCACATCCAGTGCTAGTACAGGTACCGTTAGAGAATATCTGAGTCCCCCAGAGGGAGGCTAAGGACAAGTCCCTGCAACGCCTTAGGGTAGTTGTGGCTGAAATCCCATAGGAAGATACTGCTCACATAACAGGGTATTCCTATGTCCCTGTATCATTCAGCTTGCTTGAAACCTCGTCTGTCTTCTTTGTGAATGATAAGTCCAAGGGCTAAGGGTCTCACATTGGTCTGAGCTCCCAATCATTAATCTATAAGCAAGTAGCTTTAACACCTCTATTCTCAACCTTTCTCCTGGAGGCCCAAAAAATAGAACTGAGGAGAGATGGGAGGGAATTTAAGCTCTTTTGTGGGTTCTTGGCCTCCTCCTAGTGGGACCAATTATATCCCACATTATGGAGCCCTATGGACTATCATCATTATAAGAGAGAAAATATGTACACAGCCTCCCCACAACAAGCCAGAGACCTGCTTCAGTGTAACCTTTTGCAGGATACCTCAGATCCAGCCCCAACACACAAGTTAATACCGCCTTGAAACTCTGAGCTGCAGACCAGAGTTGCAACCCCAAGGCCTAAAAAAAAAACAAAGATTAGACTGCTCTCATCACCATCTAAACCTTAACCATTGCCCAAGGGGAAGACTTGACCATATTTTTCCATTTCCTCTTTCTCCCAATGTTGCTATTCCGCTCTTTTTATCCTCAGTCACTTCTTCCTGCTATGAAGGTATGGGGACTACAACTTATCTGCCTGTGGAACTTATTGAAACCTTGATACTGTGGATTCTGCCTGGCCTTGGTACCACATGTGATAATTTGTACTCTAGACCAGGTAAAATAACCATGTTTACTAAGCAGCTGATTATTTTACATGTGCTCCAGTTCAGATATCCTCAAAATGTGGCCTGTTAAAAAGGCCTGAGGACAGGTTTGAAAACCAGTGCTATAGACTATGCTAATTGTTTTGGGGGGTTTTCTCACCTCTGTAGTTAATCAAAGTTAGAGTACCTATTTGGCCCATAATTTTAGACATATTGTTGCCTAATGAGGTTGACAACTGTTGCTCCTGTGTCATGGGATAATATTGCAATGATACCGAGGGTTTCTCCGGGCCTTTATTAGAATATTTTTCTATATATACATATACCACTTATAAGACTTATTATACTAGTTTCCGCTTGAGGGCCTATTCCTGGGGGTATTTTAATAAGTGGCGGGGAGGGTTAACCTTGTTTCTCTGTGCCTCTCCCTTCACTCTTTTTTATTTCTTCTAGCTTTCAGTATTGCCCCATCATTCCTTGTTTACTGCCATTACAGAATCATATTGCTGACTAGCTAGAGAGGTAAGAGGAAGAGGCGTTATCCAATTTATCTTTTATTCTTTCTTTTCTTATCACACCCTTTTTTTCTATTCCTCTAGTGATTGCCCTTTTCACCCTTATTCCTCCCTGACTTCCAGAGCTTGTTTCACATTTAGGGCTAGATTACAAGTGAGCGCTAATTTAATGGGCGCCAGTAAAGGAGAAAATTTGCCCGTAGCTGATTTATGCTACCGCAAGCTCGTGGTAGCAACTCTTGCTCTCAGTAAATTAACCAGAGGTCAGACCTCTGGTTAATTAAAAAAATGTCCCCCAAAATAAAGAGTATAGTTTGTTTTTACAAATAAAAGATATAAAACATCTTTCTTTTTTATTAATAAAACAGCACAAAGCAGTTATAAGGTGTTAAAGTGAAGCGAATCGGATGTGGGGTATTAAAAAAAAAAAAACATTACTGAACAGTGCCTTACATTGCATCCTATGTTTAATGTGACGTTTCGGGGTCTCCCACTTTATCAAACATAATACAGTGTATAATGCAATACAATGTATTGCATTTTACACTGTATATGTTTGATTAAAGGGGGAACCCCAAAATGTCACATTAAACGGTGATTTTCGTTTTGAAACAAGTCCGGTGCGTGTGGTCTCTATTGGATGTTTTGTATGGTTTATATGCACCTGCATTCATATATTTTTTTAAATATGCTGCCCAACGCTGCCGTGTCTATCGGCATCAGAACAAGGCTCCCATTGGAGCCCTATGGAAGCACGCTCTTTGTGAGCACAAATCTTCCATGCAATGCGAACGTGAGGTTGCGTTCGCATTGCACTCAACCTATAATACCAGCGCACATTTGGGTGCGCTTGTATTTTATTTACAAGTGGAGCACAAATATCGTGCTCGCAAAAGAATTTTGAGCTTTACTTGCCTTAGCTGTTTATGAGCTCCAGCTGGCTGCTGAGAGTGTAATTTACACAAAGCATTTATATTATATATACCCCTCTACAACTTGCCATAATCTAAAATATAACATGTTGACACTATGTGCCAGGGTAAGGAGTGGAGCACAAAACTGCATCTTTTTGTGAGTGCGATATTTGCACTCCACTCGTAATAACCAGTGCACGCAAATGTGCGCTGGTATTAGAAGTTGAGCTTGGGGTAGGATTAACCAGGCCACTCATTATGACTGGTTAACTAACGTGCGCCTGGTAAACTGACAAATATTGCCCGTTTATGGGCACACATTAAATTAGTGCTTCACTTGTAATCTAGCCCTATATGTTGTCATCTGCACACAATGAATTGCATTTTCTGTTCAATGCATTTAAACCAAAGTAAAACAAGATTACCTAATAATGGCGAGATCACAAGTGGAGCTCTAACTTTGGCGCACCACGAGTAAGGTGAGACAGAGAAGTTAGGGAAGCCTGTTGCTAAAAGTTTTGAATCCCACCACTACATATCTGCACCATGAAATTGACTCACTCATATGCAATGCTGTTTCTTAAACAAAGGATACAAAGATAATGAAGCAAATTAGATAATAGAAGTCAGTTGGAAAGTTGTTTAAAATTGTATTCTCTATCTGAATCATGAGAGACAAATTTAGTTTTTCAGGTCCTTTTAAAACAAGTTTCTAATTAACTTTTGTTCAAAATCTAACAAATTTACTTAGCTCTCCAGCTATCGATTGTTGAATAGATGGCTCATGAGCAGCAACACACTGCTGGGAGCTAACACATAACAATGGGCATATATAAGCAGCCACTAATCACCAGCTAGCTCCCAGCAGTGCATTGCTGCTCCTAAGCCTATCCAGGTATTCTCTTCAAGAAATGATATTAAGAGAAGATAGCAAATTTGATAATAGAAATAAATTGAAAAGTTGTTAGGAAAGAATGCTCTATCTGAATCATAAAAGTTTAATTTTGACTTTACTGTCCATTTAATAACATTAACACTTCATTGCCTGATGTGGCTGAGTGGGATCATCTGAGGTGCACTTTTTTAAAAAGAAAATATGGATTATTTGTATTGTTTTAATATCAATAAACACACTAATGATTGCTTTAAGCTCATAATGGAAACACAGTTACTATTGTTTGCCATAAGCACTTACCCTCTGAATTCCACCAGGTACGTCATATATGATCTTCATGATAGGCACGTTCAGAACCCTGATACTGTTAAATTCATAGCTACAGAACTCATGGTGGCATTGACAACAGAATTTGTCATTTCTGCTTCTGCAGAAGTAGTAACTTGGTACCCTTTACTAGAGATACAACGATTACATAAGTATTGATCCGGCAAAACCTCTATAGTTAGGTTATCTTTCTTACACTGGTCACAGAGTTTATTAGTCTTCTCTGCCTCTTGGCCTACGGCAGGACTTCTCATCTCAGAGAATTTGGATCCATCCCTATTTTCCAGCACACCTTCCTTTTCTGTAAGGTTGTTTCTTTCTATTGAAACATGTGTTGAAGAGTAGCTGGATTTTGATAAAGACTTGTAATCTTCATCCTGGATATGAAATTCACTTTTAAACTTCATAGTGATATCATCCACAATGTCTTTGCTGGTGTCCAACTGAAACCTACTTTGCAAGGCATTTGTAGCCTTGTGGGACTCAAGTTCCTTAGAAAAATGACCAATCTTTAATGAATCTTGAATTTCCTGTGGTGGTGAAGAACTGGTTTCTTCTTGAGAAAATACATTCTGATACTTCCAAAAATTGTTACCTTTCTTAACAGTACCTGAGGATGTTTCACTATCATCCACTAGCTGAAGATTCTGATGCCTTAGCTCTTCCAAGTATTTAAACTCTTCACTCATTTCAGAAGACTTTGTTGGCAGTTTTGATCCTTTATTTGCAACATCTCCATCATAAGAACTATTATTTGCATACTTCAAAAATGTGGAATTTTCGTAAGTTTTATCTGATGACTGGTTGTTCTCGCTCAAAGATTGTTTCTCATACTTAGGATCTATTAGGTTTTCTAACTCATGGCTTAATGCTAAGGGGACATCATGGGTTCTTGTGTTAATTAATGCTGGCAGCGACTGAAATTTGCCACCCATGGATTGTACGTTGATATCAGGTAAATTCCTCTGTTCAGTGTTCCAGATGCTTTCAATCATGGGTGCACTATGTGTTTCCACAGACAAAGAACGAAAACTCAGAGACTTTTTTTTATATTCTAAAAATCTAGTATATTCTTCTTGCACCTTTAGCTGTAACTCTTTTGGATATATAAGAAAAAAATTATCCTCATTCGGCCTAAACCAAAGCTTGCTAGAACAATTCCGAAGCAAACTGCACAGATCATCTACACTTTTGTCCCCTG
Source organism: Bombina bombina (assembly GCF_027579735.1). Lineage (NCBI taxonomy): Eukaryota > Metazoa > Chordata > Amphibia > Anura > Bombinatoridae > Bombina > Bombina bombina. The sequence goes on along the minus strand of NC_069499.1, from coordinate 1,152,464,424 downwards.
GGCCGCTCAGCTGAAGGGTCTCATAGCTTAATGACTGTATGATAAGAATGTCTTTCTCTCTGTTATAAAGTGATTGAATATTTTCCCTTGCAAAGAAGAGCTTGGATTTGTTTGATGCCTTAAATATTAAGATAATAACATCATTGTTTTGCTCTTCAGTCAGCAGTACATCACCACACATATTTTCAATGTCAGACTTACAAATATCTTTCAGATAGGACCAGAGATATTGGTCCACAAAGATTCTATCTGTAACCATGGGATTCACCATTTCTGAAGTAGCATTGTCTTTAAATGTTGCCAACACTGTATCAATTTGTTTGTCTGTCACAGAGTTGTTCCTAGAATATACCCGAGAAAAGCTATTTGACCTTCTAAGCATGGGTTTGGCACCTGATATTGTAGAATCTATGGTAAAAGTATCAAGGAGACTTGAGTATTGATATTCACTTGATGCTCTTGGAAGAGGAACAGGCTTTACAGGACCTACACTTCTCAAAGTGCCAGTGCTTTGTTTTAGCTCCAACTTGCCAGAGTTCCGCTGAGGGACAACCTCGCCTCTTTTAAAAAATGCCAGGGGTTTCTCTCCAGGTTTTTCATCTGTTTCTACAATATCATTTTCTTTTTTTTTAAGCAGATGCCTTTCCTTGATGTAGTTAGGCAATGGTTCTGATTTCTGTTTCTCCTTTTCTTGAAATTGTTGCTCTCCATTTTTTTCAACAAGAGTCATCTGTTGGGTATAAACAAGTGATTTGGGATTGTTGAATTTAGCAGCTATCTTGCTTTCTCCACTAGCTTCCATGCTAGAATAACGATTAAGACGAGGCTTCTGATCTGATGACTCTCCTGCCTTACCCTTTTTAGTTTTCTCTTCTATTTGTACACCAGTGAAAGGTTCTGGATTTTTCTGCTGACCATGAATATCATTGAAGTATTGTTTGGCCTGGGCAACATCAACAGCACTACCTATAAAATACAGATATTGCCCATCTTCATGACAAAGAAGCAGAGGGCATAGTTTTTGGAAGTCTTTGAATATTTTTTTTAAAAATTGACTATCACACTTTATATCTTTTTTACTTATTTGTTCTTTTCTAAGTTTTAACTCCAGACCCTGGTAAAGACCCAAGAGGTCAAATCGAGCATTTAATAAATTGATACCTTTGCTGTTCTCATTTGCAGCCTGAAGGTACAGAGTAGTAATTCCATCTGCACTAGCATCCACTGCTTGAACCTGGTGCTTTTGTAATATGTGTTGATAATCATCCAAGTGAAATTTCTGTATGAATTTGTAGATATCATAATCCCAGACAAATGGTTCATCTGCAAGCTCAAAGGGTTCAACTCTTGGCAAATAGTTCTTGTGATCAGCAATTGCATAAAGAGCACTAAGGGTTTGGTCTTCACCCTGCGTATGTGAGATATCCATGAGTGCTTGGGGTGAAGAAGAGCTGTATTTATCTCTCAGCTGGCCAATATGAGCTTTACTGTGCATCTCTGATTGTTCATTCTTTGAGCTTTTACATCTTAGGTCTAGTGTGCTTAAGATCTCCTGAATCACAGTATGCACCTTAGTGTATGCCCCACTTACAATACAAGTCTTTTGCTTTTTGTCAAAATTGAAGCTGACATCCATGTGCTTTTTGCTCAAATGATGCATGATATTTTTATATCTTTCTGGAATTTTGTTGCAGTTTACAATGACTGAGGATTCCAGAAATACCTTAAAAAAAAGAAAATGTATGTAATTACAGACATGTCATAAACATATGTAATGATATTCTGTTTACAGACTATAATCCATCAACTTTCTGTAGTGTACCAACTCATATAGAAAACCACTGGCTGAGATATGGATGCATGAAAACTCATTGGTACGCTATGCTCTTTGATCCATAATGAAAACATCATATGTTCACATACAGACATAACAATATAAATTAAGATCTATAATGATAAGATAATAAAAATTATGAGAGACAATTTGGGATGCTTCAGTTTATTCTACGCACTGTATATAAGAGTCTGGCAAGAACTATTTATGTGTGCATTAACCAATGTTATGTAGACTTGAAATCACATAAAACATGAAGATGCAAAATATATTCTTATTGGTTAATGGATACTCCTAGTTTGTATCGAAGAAAATATCCAGGAACATATTTAAAAAAATCTCAGTCTGACAGCTATAAAAGACGTATTATATTTACTATTTATTTTCATTCCCTTATCTTGTTTCCTATGGGAAACAAGCATTATTAAATGTTGAAATTGTTACTTAAAAATACTTATCTTACTTTCTTATCTTCTGCGAGATATCAATATCCTGTACTGCTAATCTTCTTTCTCAGGGTTCACTGCTTGGACCTGTTTCATTTAACTCATTCATCAGTAATTTTGGTAATAGTCTTCAAGGGAAGGCATGTCTTCTATATGTATTGCATATTCAGATTAGCTTCATCTGGGGGGGGGGGGGGGGGGTAAAAACTGTTTTGCTTTATTTTTTTGTCTGGTGAAGCTATGAACACATGGCAGTGTTATCCCCAGGACCTTTATAATGGTTGATTTTACTGATTTAAATTATGCAATTAATTTGTGATTTTGATAGCAGAAAAAAAAAATTCTTTGGAGAGCACTACATGGCTATATACATGCTATTTCTGCCTTTGGTGGGTGTCCATATTTGATATCTTTTTCACACATTTTTGCCAATAGGCTTGATTTTGAACAGCACTGTATATGTAAGAACATGAGTAAATTTGAAAAATGCCATACAAAATATCAAGTGGCAGGATAGCTTATGTATTGCTACTGACTTCTATGTAAGAGTGTAGTGAGCTGAATCTTGCTGAAAGTACTTTTTTTTTAAATAGTTTATACTGAAATGTCCTCAACTTAAAAAAAAAATAAAAAATATATGTCAAGTTACAACAATGTAAATGTCAGACTTTTTCCATCTGTAATGTGATCTTTCCAACAAGCAAAAATCCAGATTAAAAAAAACAAATATTTAATCATTAGAACATTTTAATAAAATGAAAAAAAAATTTCCCTAAAAGAGCTGTTATCTTTAGGACAATGCCCACAAAAACAAAAAAGCCACCCCAAAATAAAAAACCCTAATCCACAATAAACTACCAATATCCCTTAATAGGTATTAAGGGATATTGGTAGTTTATTGTTGGATTAGGGTTTTTTATTTTGGGGTGGCTTTTTTGTTTTAAGGGGGTATTAGATTAAGGAATATATTTTTTATTTTGGATAATTTAGTTTTTTTTCCTGTAATGTTAGTTTTTTTATTTTTGTAATCTTAGCTTTTTTATTTTAATGGTGTATCTTAGCTTTTTTATTTTACTGTAATCTTAGTTGTTGTTTTTTTACTGTAATCGAGGGATTTTTTTATTTAATGTAAAGTTAGGATTTTTTCTTTTTGGTAATTTCTAATTAATTTTTAAGGTAGATAGTCTTTTTTTATTTTATGTAATTGTATTTTAATTTGGGTTAACTTAGAAAGGGGTGTGGTAAGGGGGCTTAGTTATAATATTAATGCATCGCGTTGTGGGGGTTGGCGGATTTAAGGGGTTAATAGCGTAATTAGTTAATTGCGATGTGGGTGGTTGCCGTTTTCAGTGTTAAGCACTTTTATTAGGTACTTTGCTTTGTTGCGGTTGGCAAATTAGGGGTTAATACTTGTAATTAGATATTTTGCATATGGGGGGCTGGCGGTTTAGGGTTAATATGTTTTATGAGTTAGTTTGCGTTGAGGAAGGGTTGGTGGTTTAGGGGTTAATAACTTTATGAGGTAGTTGCGATGTGGGGGTTGGCGATTAGGAGTTAATAGTTTTAATAGGTAGATTGCTTTGGGGGGGGTTGGCAGTTTAGAGGTTAATACATTTTATAGTTATTGCGGTGGGGGGATGGCGGATTAGGGGTGGATATTGCGCAGGTGCGTTAGGTGTTTGTTAAGGCTTCCAGGAAGTTACGGGTAATTTCATATTTTAATGCAAGGCTTGCTGCGCCTTGCCTATGTGTGGCGAGATGAATTTGGAGTAAAAATGTCTCCATTCTCAGCGTGTAATCCTTTAGCTGCATATGTGTATAAATTTATGGGAGTAAAAAACAGAGGGCGACAGGGTAAATATACGCGCCTAACTTGTATGCTGGCACCATATATGTGATCGCTAGATTCGACTAAAAATAGGCGACGCCGCATATGTAAATCTCGCCCTAAGTGTTTTTATTACAACAATGAAACACACTGTTTTATATTCCTTTAATACAGTTATAGGTAGTATTTTCCAAAGCCATGTTGATGGGCATATCCATGTAAATTTAATGATTCAAATGCCAAAATAATCCTTTTCCGCTATTCTTTGGGTCTGAAGAGATACTAATTATTGTCACTATGATAAGGCATTTTAGAAAATGTAAATAAATACAGTAATTATTGATATTTTGGCATCAATATGTGCAAGTATGAATATATCTATCAGGGCTCGACAAACTCAGGAGCCAGGGAGACACTGGCTCCTAGAATTTTATCCCTGGCTCCTAACTTTTTGAGTTATTCTCCATATATCTATATGCAATTAACTCTGTCTGGCTCCTAAAAATATGTCTGGCTCCTAAATATTGTTACTGGCTCCTAATTTTTAAACAGATTTGGTCGAGCACTAAAACTATATCTATATATACATCCTGAAAACAAGTAGGGTTCCTGGACTAGCCAAAAAAAAAACAAGATTTCTGAGCGCTCCAAATATTTGGTAGTAAAGGACTAATCACAATACGTGAAATATCCAAAAATATTATTGCACCCTTGCACACATAAACCTGCAGCTAATTCTAAAGACAAAGAGATACTCCTTGGATATCTCATTTAACAGTAATATAACAAAACAAGGGTATAGAGAAAGCGCTGGTTGTTACATATGTGCTAATACTGCATAAAAAATGATGATGAGCATAATAATATATGTGTTTAAATATTTGTGAGACCCTTATTTAGATATAAAATAAATGTACAGTCCCCTGGTCACAATAGAAAACCAAAGATTATCTCAAAAAGTCAGTGCTCCGTAACCAGATGTATGCAGATCCTCTTGGTTATTCCCCTTTTGGTGTGTCCACTTACTTTATGTTTACCTCAAGACAGTATGAGGGTAAGTTTTAGACATATCTGATATATCCGCCTTGTATTTGTTTTTGGCAGGGGACTATTTAGATAATGATGCCTCTTGTCAGTAGTAGAAACTTCCAGTCCTTTTACTTCTCAGGGTTGGTCACTGTGTGATCTCGCCGTTTTTTTATCAGCTTTTCTCAGTTCAGCTTGCAATGTCTCTCTCAGTCAGAAACACTCTGGAGGCTCTCTCTCTCTCTCTCTCTCAAGATATATATATATATATATATATATATATATATATATATATATAAATATATATATATATATATATATATATATATATATACACACACAGCTTTGAAAAACATTAAGAGGCCACTGCAAAATTATCAGTTTCTCTGCTTATTACTATTTGTTTGTCTTGGCATGATCTCAACCAGTCTTTCACATGCCTCAGCAATCTTTCCAGCCTTGATGAAGGACCTCCAGATCATCAACGATCCTCTACCAAATTTTACAGAGGGTACGAAACACTGTGGCTTGTTGGGCCTCTCCAGGTCTCTTTCTAACCATTAGACGACCAAGTGTTGGACAAAGCTGAAAATTGGAACTCATCAGACAAGATAACTTGGAATTCGGGCAGCCATGTACAAGGTTATCCTGGAAGAAAACTTGCTTACTTTTGCTATGCCACATAGCCAGGTCAATCAAGATGTAGATGGAGGACCACCAGATCAAGAACCCTATCATGGACAGGCCCAATCTCCAGATCTAAACCCCACTGAAAACCTTGGAATGTTATTAAGAGGAGATGGATGTCACCAAGCCATCAAACAAAGCCGAGCTCCTTGAATTTTTAAGCTAAGAGTGGCATAAAGTCACCCGACAGGCAATGTGAGAAACTGGTGGAGTATCATGCCCAAGACTCATCAAAGCTTTATCGAAATAAAGGTTCCAGCCAAATATTGATTTTGAACTATTGCTAAGTTTAATGCATTAGTATTTTGTTGTTTAAAAATAAATATGAACTTGCTTTTTGTTATTTTGACCAGTTGTTATTTTCTGCAAATAAATCCTCTAAATTTTAATTTGGGCATTTGGGAGAAATGCTGTCAGTAGTTTATAGAATAAAACAAAAATGTTCATTTTACTCAAACACATACTTATAAAATAGTAAACCAGAGAAACTGATAACCATGCAGTAGTCCCTTGATTTTTTCCAGAGCTGTATATTAGCACTCACCCATCAATATCAACAGCCCATGTGCTCTGCTATAAATGTATCCAGACTGAAATATGACAATAACAGGGTCTCGGCTATGTTCCCAAATGCAATTCTCATAAAGCAGGGCACAACTCGGGTAACGATCCAAAAAGCCGTTTAATAGCAATCAGGATATAACTTGAAGTTTTTCTCATATATGTTTGTTTTTGCATAAGATATATGTCAGTTCTGAACAAGATTGTGTGGTAACCTATCAGTTTAATGTTATTTTTATATAACTACCTAGAATTCTTTTTTTCCTTTAAAATATCTCTGAAACTGTCATTAAAACAAATTCATATATATATATGTTGTATCAGATATAAGAAGCCTAATTGCTCTAACTAGTTGCTAAGGCAATGAAATGAGTCCTGAATCTGATGTCAAAGCCCATTATTCTGAATCCACATAAAAAAAGAGAACAGAAAATCCCTGTCATATTAACAGACTTTGAACAGTGCAGGTTGCCGTGGTGATGAGGTGTGTTGGTTTAAAGTCTCAGCATTTGAATGACATTTAAAAGTATGAAAAGCTGTTTAAGTAATGCCTGATAGTTACTTCCAGAAATCCATCTGTCAATGCACTGGGGTGAGAAAGCAATGGCAATTTTAGTGTGTGTTAAAAACCATTATGGCACTTTGCTTATATCTTGTCATGTTTACGCTCAACTAGTGTTTTAGGGATATTGGAGAAAGGTTTATGAAGCAGTTTAAAGTGATAGTAAAGTTTACCGTAATGTCCATACGCTATAGCATTAACTGTGTTAAATAAACATAAGTTTAATTAATCAATTATTATATTATTCAGTATTAATTCAAGTTGTCACCTTTATGAATCAATTCCCGAACGTCCACAAATTCAACCCATTTTTTTTTTTTAACCTTTTGTCAGTGGGTCACATTTTTGTCTAATCCAATTGAAATGTCGCCGTTAGCGAAGCCGTCACTTCACGTCATCCGCCCCCTTAGTCGTAAGGAACATGCACAATTAAAATTTTCTTTAGATGGGAGAACCACACGCGCTCCCGTGCGCATTTGGAAATCATGATCGCCAATAAGCGCATGTGCAGTGGTTCACAAGCATCACTATTAGCGCATGCACAGTTTAGAGACTGCAGCGTGACAGCACATTAGAGAGCACAGAGAGTCACGAAAGATAAGAAGATGGATAGGTAGGGCAATGGGAGGAGTCGTGCGCTAAGCGGTAGGGATTTTTAAATATATTTTTTATGGAAAATATTGAAGTAATGGAAAAAAAACAACGTTGGCCTAGCGAGAGAGTGTGGGGCAAGAACATTTTTAGACAGAAATTAGGTAGTTTAATGTCCATTTAAATTAAAAAAGATGCATAAAATATTGTGAGCAATAAAAGCCGATTATTGTTATGGAGAGTTCATATATGAAACAATGGCAAAGGTTTTGAGATTTTTTGTTTTGAAAAAGGTAAAGAATAATAAAAAATTGTATTGCCCCATGTAAAAAATTTGTAACTTTGCATGCAAACCATAAAGAAACTATTACCAAGATATACAAGTTGTGTGCTAAACTGGGTGTGCGTATATAACGCAAAAAAATGAGCGGTATCGCACGCTCCATAGCGCTACCAATACAAGTTACTGAAAAAACTTCCGCCTAGATATTGAGTTTTGTCGGTAAAAAACTTGCGGAGCTAACGCTCCTTTTTTTTTTTCCAGCACACCCTTAAGCCAACGCTGGTATTACGAGTTTTCTGAATGGCTGCGTCAGCCTCAAAAAAAGTTAGCGTTGAGCCAATTTAGCTCCACTTCTACTCTCAATACCAGCGTTGCTTACGGTAGCGGAAAGCTGGAAAAACGTGCTCGTGCACGATTTCCCCATAGGAATACAATGGGGCTGAGCTGGCTGAAAAAAAACCTAACACCTGCAAAAAAGCAGCGTTTCAGCTCCTAACGCAGCCCATTGTTTCCTATGGGAAAATAAAAAATATGTCTACACCTAACACCCTAACATGAACCCCCGAGTCTAAACACACCCCTAACCTTACACTTATTAACCCCTAATCTGCACCCCCGCTATCGCTGACACCTACAATATAGTATTAACCCCTAATCTGCCGCTCTCCGGACACCGCCGCCACCTACATTATAGCTATGAACCCCTAATCTGCTTGTCCCTACATCGCCAACACATATATTATATTTATTAACCCCTATCTGTCCCCCCCCCCAACGTCGGCCACCACCTACCTACACTATTAACCCCTAATCTGCCGACCGGACATCTCCGCCACTATAATAAATGTAGTAACCCCTAAACCGCCCGCACTACCACCTCGCAAACACTATAATAAATTTTATTAACCCTAATCTGCCCTCCCTAACATCCGCCACCACCTACCTACAATTATTAACCCCTAATCTGCCGCCCCCAACGTCGCCGCTACTATAATAAAGGATATTAACCCCTAAACCTAAGTCTAACCCTAACACCCCCTAAGTTAAATATAATTTAAATAAAATGAAATAAATTTACTATAATTAAATAATTATTCCTATTTTAAAAATAAATACTTACCAATAAAATAAACCATAAGATAGCTACAATATAACTAATAGTAACATTTGTAGCTATTTTAGGATTATATTTATTTTACAGGCACTTTGTATTTATTTTAACTAGGTACAATAGCGTATTAAATAGTTAATAACTATTTAATAGCTACCTAGTTAAAATAATTACAAAATTACCTATAAAATAAATCCTAACCTAAGTTACAAATACACCTAACACTACACTATCAATTAAATTAATTAAATAAATTAACTACAATTATCTAAACTAAAATACAATTAAATAAACTAAACTATATTAACCAACAAAAACCCCCCCACATAAATTACAAAAAAATAAAACAATATTACAAGAATTTTAATCTAATTACACCTAAATTTAAGACCCCTAATGAAATAAAAAAGCCCCCCAAAATAATAAAATTCCCTACCCTATACTAAATTACAAAAGTAATCAGCTCTTTTACCAGCCCTTAAAAGGGCTTTTTGCAGGGCATTGCCCCCAAAGTAATCAGCTCTTAAAAAAAACCTAACACTACCCCATTGAAGATCACCCTACCTTGAACCGTGTTTACCCAGCCAGGCACCGATTGGCCAGAATAGGACATCCGGAGCGGCAGAAGTCTTCATCCGATCGGGGCAGAAGAGGTACTCCATCCAGCAGAAGTCTTCAACAAAGCGGCATCTTCTATATTCATCCATCCGATTACATCAGCCAATCGGATTTTTTCTACTCCTTAATTCCGATTGGCTATAGAATCCTATCAGCCAATCGGAATTCGAGGGACGCCACTTTGGATGACGACATTTAAAGGAAACTTCATTCGTCGTCAGTCGTCGGAAGAAGAGGATGCTCCGCGTCGGATGTCTTGAAGATGGACCCGCTCCTCGCCAGGATGATGAAGATAGAAGATGCCGCTTGGATGAAGACTTCTGCTGGATGGAGGACCTCTTCTGCCCCGATCGGATGAAGACTTCTGCCGCTCCGGATGTCCTATTCTGGCCCATCGGTGCCTGGCTGGGTGACCACAGCTCAAGGTAGGGTGATCTTCAATGGGGTAGTGTTAGGTTTTTTTAAGGGGGGATCGGTGGGTTTTAGAGTAGGGGTGTGTGGGTGGTGGGTTGTAATGTTGGGGGGTCTTGCATTTTATTTTACAGGTAAAAGAGCTGATTACTTTGGGGCACATGCCCCGCAAAAAGCCCTTTTAAGGGCTGGGTAAAAGAGCTGATTACTTTGGTAATTTAGGTATAGGGTAGGGAATTTATTATTTTGGGGGGGCTTCTTTATTTTTATTAGGGGGCTTAGATTAGGTGTATTAGATTAAAATTCTTGTAATATTTTTTTATTTTATTTTTATTTTTTTAGTGTTTGTTTTTTTTTGGTAATATAGTTTAGTTTATTTAATTGTATTTTAGTTTAGATAATTGTAGTTAATTTATTTAATTAATTTATTGATAGTGTAGTGTTAGGTGTATTTGTAACTTAGGTTAGGATTTATTTTACCGGTAATTTTGTAATTATTTTAACTAGGTAGCTATTAAATAGTTATTAACTATTTAATAGCTATGTACCTAGTTAAAATAAATACAAAGTTTCCTGTAAAATAAATATAAATCCTAAAATAGCTACAATGTAACTAATAGTTATAATGTAGCTATATTAGGGTTTATTTTATAGGTAAGTATTTATTTTTAAATAGGAATAATTTATTAAATTATAGTAAATTTATTTTGTTTTATTTAAATTATATTTAACTTAGGGGGGTGTTAGGGTTAGACTTAGGTTTAGGGGTTAATAACTTTATTATAGTAGCGGCGACGTTGGGGGAGGCAGATTAGGGGTTAATAATTGTAGGTAGGTTGCGGCGACGTTGGGGGGGGCAGATTAAGGGTTAATAAAATGTATTATAGTGTTTGTGAGGCGGGATTGCAGCGGTTTAGGGGTTAATACATTTATTATAGTGGCGGCGAAGTCCGGTCGGCAGATTAGGGGTTAATAAGTGTAGATAGGTGGCGGCGACGTTGGGGGGGCAGATTAGGGGTTAATAAATATAATGTAGGTGTCAGCGATGTTAGGGGCAGCAGATTAGGGGTTCATAGCTATAATGTAGGTGGCGGCGATGTCCGGTCGGCCTTTTGATTAGGGGTTAAATAATTTTTATATTAGTGTTTGCGATGTGGGGGGGCCTCGGTTTAGGGGTTCATAGGTAGTTTATGGTTGTTAGTGTACTTTGTAGCACTTTACTTAAGAGCTTTATGTTCCGGCGTTAGCCCATAAAACTCTTAACTACTGACTTTTAAATGCGGTAGGAGACTTGGAGGTAGAGGCTGTACCGCTTACTTCTTCCAAGACTCGTCATACCGGCGTTAGGCAAATCCCATTAAAAAGATAGGATACGCAATTGACGTAAGGGGATTTGCGGTAGCCAAAAGTCGCAGAAGAAAAGTGAGCGGTACACCTGTACCTGCCATACTCGTAATACCAGCGGGCGTTAAAAAGCAGCGTTAGGACCCCTTAACGCTGCTTTTTAAGGCTAACGCAGAACTCAAAATCTAGGCGTTCTTTTTTGTGCGATATGGTGCGATAAGCTCCATACCGCACAAAACGCAAGGCCTGACTTTACGTGCTCGTGCACGCTTTCCCCCATAGACATCAATGGAGAGAAAGTGTTAGAAAAAAACTAACACCTGCGATCGCGGAATGGCGATCGCCGTAACGCAATCCCCATTGATGTCTATGGGGAAAAAAAAGTTTATTATAAATCTCACACCCTAACATAAACCCCTAGTCTAATTACCCCTAATCCGCTGCCCCCTGACATCGCTGACACTAAATAAACGTATTAACCCCTAATCCACCGCACACCCACATCGCTAACACCTAAATAAACCTATTAACCCCTAAACCGCCGCCCAGACACTAAATAAACTTATTAACCCCTAAACCGCCGCCCACATTGCCAACACTATATAAAGCTATAAACCCCTAATCCGCCGACCCCCCACATCGCTACTCCTATAATAAACCTATTAACCCCTAAACCGCCGGCCCCCACATCGCTAATACTAAACTAAACCTATTAACCCTTAAACACATTGTAAATCACTAAATTAAACTATTAACCCCTAAACCTAACAACCCCCTAACTAAATTACATTTACAGGTAATCACAGGATGTCCACAGCACCTCTTAAATATAAATGACTTTATTCAGACATATAAAAGATAAGCTTATCTTTTATATTTCTGAATAAAATAATTTATATTTAAGAGGTGCTGTGGACATCCTGTGATTACCTGCATTTGGAGGGGTCAGGCAGTTAAAGGGACAGTCTAGGCCAAAATAAACCTTCATGATTCAGATAGAGCATGTTATTTTAAACAATATTCCAATTTACTTTTATCACCAATTTTGTTTTGTCCTCTTGGTATTCTTAGTTGAAAGCTTAACCTAGGAGGTTCATATGCTAATTTCTTAGACTTTGAAGCCCACCTCTTTCAGATTGCATTTTAACAGTTTTTCACCACTAGAGGGTGTTAGTTCACGTATTTCATATAGATAACATGGTGCTCGTGCACGTGAAGTTATCTGGGAGCAGGCACTGATTGGCTAGACTGCAAGTCTGTCAAAAGAACTGAAAAAAACAGAATTTATGTTTACCTGATAAATTTCTTTCTCCTACGGTGTATCCGGTCCACGGCTTCATCCTTACTTGTGGGATATTCTCAATCCCTACAGGAAGTGGCAAAGAGAGCACACAGCAGAGCTGTCCATATAGCTCCCCTCAGGCTCCGCCCCCCCCAGTCATTCGACCGACGGTTAGGAGAAAAAGGAGAACCATAGGGTGCAGTGGTGACTGTAGTTTACAAAAAATAAATTTAAACCTGACCAAAATGCCAGGGCGGGCCGTGGACCGGATACACCGTAGGAGAAAGAAATTTATCAGGTAAACATAAATTCTGTTTTCTCCTACATTGGTGTATCCGGTCCACGGCTTCATCCTTACTTGTGGGAACCAATACCAAAGCTTTAGGACACGGATGAAGGGAGGGAACAAGTCAGGTAACCTAAACGGAAGGCACCACTGCTTGCAAAACCTTTCTCCCAAAAATAGCCTCCGAAGAAGCAAAAGTATTGAATTTGTAAAATTTGGCAAACGTATGCAGTGAAGACCAAGTCGCTGCCTTACAAATCTGTTCAACAGAAGCCTCATTCTTGAAAGCCCATGTGGAAGCCACAGCTCTAGTAGAGTGAGCTGTAATTCGTTCAGGAGGCTGCCTTCCAGCAGTCTCATAAGCCAACCGGATGATGCTTTTCAGCCACATCAAGATTGTGTAACAGACGTTCCTTGTTAGAAACTGAATTAGGACACAGAGAAGGAACAACTATTTCCTGGTTGATATTCTTATTGGAAACCACTTTTGGAAGAAAACCAGGTTTGGTACGTAAAACGACCTTATCTGTATGAAACACCAGATAGGGTGAATTACACTGCAAAGCAGACAATTCAGAAACTCTTCTAGCAGAAGAAATAGCTACTAAAAACAAAACTTTCCAAGATAGTAACTTAATATCTATGGAATGTAGAGGTTCAAACGGAACCCCTTGAAGAACTGAAAGAACTAAATTTAGACTCCATGGAGGAGCCACAGGTCTGTAGACAGGCTTGATTCTGACTAAAGCCTGTACAAACGCCTGAATATCTGGCATGGCTGCCAGACGCTTGTGTAACAAAACAGACAGAGCAGATATCTGTCCCTTTAAAGAACTAGCTGACAGACCTTTCTCCAATCCTTCTTGGAGAAAAGATAGTATCCTTGGAATCCTAATCATACTCCATGAGTAACCCTTGGATTCGCACCAGCAAAGATATTTCCGCCATATCTTATGGTAAATTTTCCTGGTGACAGGCTTTCTAGCCTGGATCAGAGTATCTATAACTGATTCCGAAACCCCACGTTTAGCTAGAATCAAGCGTTCAATCTCCAAGCAGTCAGTTGCAGAGAAACTAGGTTTGGATGTTCGAATGGACCTTGAATTAGAAGGTCCTGCCTCAAAGGCAGCTTCCATGGTGGAACCGATGACATATTCACCAGGTCTGCATACCAAGTCCTGCGTGGCCACGCAGGAGCTATCAGAATTACAGAAGCCTTCTCCTGTTTGATCCTGGCTACTAGCCGGGGGAGAAGGGGAAACGGTGGAAAGACATAAGCTAGATTGAACGACCAAGGCGCTACTAAGGCATCTACCAATGTCACCTTGGGATCCCTGGACCTGGACCCGTAACGTGTAACTTTGTAGTTCTGACGTGACGCCATCAGATCCAGATCTGGAATGCCCCATAGCTGGGTCAGCTGAGCAAAAACCTCCGGGTGGAGTTCCCACTCCCCCGGATGGAAAGTCTGACGACTCAGATAATCCGCTTCCCAGTTGTCCACTCCTGGGATGTGAATTGCTAATAGATAGCAGGAGTGATCCTCTGCCCATTTGATGATCTTGGATACCTCCCTCATCGCCAGGGAACTCTTTGTTCCCCCCTGATGATTGATGTACGATACAGTCGTCATGTTGTCCGACTGAAATCTGATGAATTTGGCCTCCGCTAGTTGAGGCCATGCCTGGAGCACATTGAATATCGCTCTCAATTCCAAAATGTTTATCGGGAGAAGAGATTCTTCCCGAGACCATAGACCCTGAGCCTTCAGGGACTTCCAGACCGCGCCCCAGCCTAAGAGGCTGGCGTCGGTCGTGACAATGATCCACTCCGGTCTTCGGAAACTCATTCCCTGAGACAGGTGATCCTGAGACAACCACCAGAGGAGTGAGTCTCTAGTTTGCTGGTCCATCTGAATCTGGGGAGACAAATCTGCATAATCCCCATTCCATTGTTTGAGCATGCACAGTTGCAATGGTCTTAAATGAATTTGAGCAAAAGGAACCACGTCCATTGCTGCAACCATTAGTCCTATTACCTCCATGCACTGAGCTATGGAGGGTTGAGGAATGGATTGAAGAACTCGACAAGTGTTCAAAAGTTTTAATTTCCTGACCTCTGTCAGAAAGATTTTCATTTCTACCGAGTCTATTATTGTTCCCAGGAAGGGAACCCTTGTGAACGGGGACAGAGAACTTTTTTCTATGTTCACCTTCCACCCGTGAGACCTTAGAAAGGCTAGAACAATGTCCGTATGAGCCCTTGCTTTGTGAAAGGACGACGCCTGTAATAAAATGTCGTCTAGGTAAGGTGCTACTGCAATGACCCTTGGCCTTAGCACTGCTAGAAGGGACCCTAGCACCTTTGTGAAAATTCTGGGAGCAGTGGCCAATCCGAAGGGAAGAGCCACGAACTGGTAATGCTTGTCCAGAAAGGCGAACCTCAGAAACTGATGGTGATCTTTGTGGATAGGAATATGCAGGTACGCATCCTTTAAGTCCACGGTAGTCATATATTGACCCTCCTGGATCATTGGTAAAATTGTCCGAATGGTTTCCATTTTGAATGATGGAACTCTGAGGAATTTGTTTAGGATCTTTAAATCCAGAATTGGCCTGAAAGTTCCTTCCTTTTTGGGAACTACAAACAGGTTTGAGTAAAATCCCAGTCCTTGTTCTGCTGTTGGAACTGGGTTTATCACTCCCATTTTTAAAAGGTCTTCTACGCAATGTAAGAATGTCTGTCTCTTTATCTGGTCTAAAGATAAGTGAGACATGTGGAACCTTCCCCTTGGAGGAAGGCCCTTGAATTCTAGAAGATACCCCTGAGAGACAATTTCTAGTGCCCAGGGGTCCGGAACATCTCTTGCCCAGGCCTGAGCAAAGAGAGAAAGTCTGCCCCCTACTAGATCTGGTCCCGGATCGGGGGCTACCCCTTCATGCTGTCTTGGTAGCAGCAGGCTTTTTGGCCTGTTTACCCTTGTTCCAGCCTTGCAATGGTTTCCATGCTGGTTTGGGCTGGGGTGCGTTACCCTCTTGCCTAGTGGCTGTAGAGGTAGAAGCCGGTCCGTTCCTGAAATTGCGAAAGGAACGAAAATTAGACTTATTTTTAGCTTTGAAAGGTCTATCCTGTGGAAGGGCATGGCCCTTTCCCCCAGTGATATCTGAAATAATTTCTTTCAACTCTGGCCCGAATAGGGTCTTACCCTTGAAAGGAATATTAAGCAATTTTGTTTTGGACGACACATCCGCCGACCACGATTTTAGCCAAAGCGCCCTACGCGCCACTATTGCGAAACCAGAATTTTTCGCCGCTAATTTGGCTAACTGAAAAGCGGCATCTGTAATGAAAGAATTAGCCAACTTCAGGGCGTGAATTCTATCCATGACTTCATCATAAGAAGTCTCCTTCTGGAGCGAGTTATCTAATTCCTCAAACCAAAAAGCAGCTGCAGTGGTTACAGGAATAATGCAAGAAATTGGTTGAAGAAGAAAACCTTGTTGAACAAAAATTTTCTTAAGTAAACCTTCTAATTTTGTATCCATAGGATCTTTAAAAACGCAACTGTCTTCTATTGGTATAGTTGTGCGCTTAGCTAGCATTGAAACTGCCCCCTCTACCTTAGGGACCGTCTGCCACGCGTCCCTTCTGGGGTCAACAATGGGGAACATTTTCTTAAATATAGGAGGGGGAACAAAAGGTATACCTGGCTTCTCCCACTCCTTATTCACTATATCCGCCACCCTCTTAGGTATCGGAAACGCATCAGTGTGTACTGGGACCTCTAAGAATTTATCCATTTTACACAATTTGTCTGGGACCACCAAAGGGTCACAATCATCAAGAGTAGCTAGGACCTCCTTAAGTAGAGCGCGGAGGTGTTCAAGCTTAAATTTAAATGCTATGGTATCAGGCTCTGTCTGCTGAGAAACTTTTCCTGTGTCAGAAATTTCTCCCTCAGACAGGCCCTCCCTCACCGCTAGGGCCGCCACTAGAAATTTTGGGGCCCCTGACTTAACCATTGATCAGGGCCCCCCTTTGACATGTGCAATTTTTGACCAAGTGACTAAAACGTATATGCACTTTATTCTTAAGTGTCTATTTAAACTTGGAAATGTTGTAAAGGTAGTAACATACAAACACACAGACACACTCATACACTGAAACACACACACACTCACACATAAGGATTCACATATAGACACTCTAGAAACACACTCAGACACAGAACCCAAACAGACACTCAGCACTTGTTTACATTGACCTGACAAGTAATGAGGTAAACTACAGTTTTGTAAAAAAAGGAGATTTAGAAAACAAAATATGGAGTTCTGATTATCTTTTTGTAAAGGAAGATGCCAACTAAATGATGCCAACGGCATGCAGTGGCTACCACACTGAAGTTACAATCTGAAATTGCACAAAGAAATAAAAAAAACATTTGCTAAGTAAGTCCTACCTCCTCTGCAAATTAAAGTGATCTACACTGTACAAACAAAGTGCCTAGTCTTTCTCACACTGTGCATAGTGGTTGAGTGCACACTCAGAAATCCTCTCAA
Source organism: Bombina bombina (assembly GCF_027579735.1). Lineage (NCBI taxonomy): Eukaryota > Metazoa > Chordata > Amphibia > Anura > Bombinatoridae > Bombina > Bombina bombina. Next base: position 1,152,446,995 of record NC_069499.1, on the reverse strand, counting down.
ATGTTAATACTTTACTCCTTGTAATAACATCTACCATGCTCAATTAGCACTCTGCTGTAGTACCCACTGGTGGCTGCCAAAATGTAAAAAAAAAAAAAAAAAAAAAATTTTTTTTTTTTTTTTTTTAGTTCTTGCCTCATGGGGCCCCCCTGGCCCATGGGGCCCCTGACAGGAGTCACCCCTGTCACCCCCTGATGGCGGTGAGTCACCGCCAAGTCAGATTGATGTGAGGGCACTACAGATAAATTATCCTCTGCGTCTGCTTGCTCATTTTCTGTATTTAAAACTGAGCAATCACGCTTCCTAGGAAAAGCTGGCAGTTTGGATACATACAGAACATAGGTTATCTGAAGGGTCAGACATGTTTGACAGACTTAAACAGATCTTCAATGCAATAAAAATTATTTTTGACAAAAACGTTACTGTGTCTTTAAATAATAAAAGTGCACACTTTATTACTAAAACATCAAAAAAACATCAAATAAACATCCGATTTTAATTTTCAGACCAATTAACCCCTTAATGCCCAAACCGGAGCTAATAACAGCAATTAACCTGTTAAAAACACTACAGTACTATGCCACAGTGGCCTTTACCTTCCTTAGGGATTATTTTAGTAGGAAATAAGCCTCTCTGGAGTCTTTTCCTGATGCGTCTGGACTCCCCACGTGAAGCTGCATGAACTGCCTAAGCAAAACAACTGTGCAATTGAGGCCTGAAAATGAGGCCTCCTCCCTCTTCATTCCAGAGTGGAGGGGCCTTTCTGACTAGAATAGGTGTCCAAATAAGTGCCAGGCGCAAAATAAAACCCCAAAAGTGTTTTAAAGTCTGAAAAAACACCTTATTTATAGTGAAAACATGCTAAAAAGCAATCGATTTAGCCCACAATAGTGTCAACCAGCATAGAGCCCTTAATATAAGCCATAATTTTATACAGAGTCTAAGAAAAATGACTTATCTATCCCAGAGGGGATTGCTGACAGTCTTCTAGCATTACTAGGTCTTGTTAGAAAAATGACTGATCATACCTGAAGCAGTTAAGCCTGCAAACTGTTCCCCCCAACTGAAGTTCTCTGGTTTCAACAGTCCTGCGTGGGAACAGCAATGGATTTTAGTTACTGGTGCTAAAATCATATTCCTCTCGGCAGAAATCTTCATCACTTTTTGCTGCAGAGTAAATAGTACAAGCCGGCACTATTTTAAAATAACAAACTCTTGATAGAAGAATAAAAAACTACACCTAAACACCACATACTCTTTACCACCCCCGTGGAGATGCTACTAGTTAGAGCGGCAAAGAGAATGACTGGGGGGGGGTGGAGCCTGAGGGGAGCTATATGGACAGCTCTGCTGTGTGCTCTCTTTGCCACTTCCTGTAGGGATTGAGAATATCCCACAAGTAAGGATGAAGCCGTGGACCGGATACACCAATGTAGGAGAAAGGGGCAGTTTGCAGAGGCTTAGATTCAAGATAATCACAGAGGTTAAAAGTATATTATTATAACTGTGTTGGTTATGCAAAACTGGGGAATGGGTAATAAAGGGATTATCTATCTTTTAAAACAATAAAAATTCTGGTGTAGACTGTCCCTTTAACCCCAGTCTTCATGAGCACCACCACAGTAGTGCTGGCCCATACCTTTGTATTAAATTAAGTTTACAATATAACTATCTTACAATAAATAAAACCTTACCTGTGAAATAAAAAATATGAAACTATAAACCTAACATAACTATTTTAATAAAATAAAATAAACTACAAATAAAAAAAACATAATTTATGTAAGAACTTACCTGATAAATTCATTTCTTTCATATTAGCAAGAGTCCATGAGCTAGTGACGTATGGGATATACATTCCTACCAGGAGGGGCAAAGTTTCCCAAACCTTAAAATGCCTATAAATACACCCCTCACCACACCCACAATTCAGTTTAACGAATAGCCAAGAAGTGGGGGTGATAAGAAAAAAGTGCGAAAGCATATAAAATAAGGAATTGGAATAATTGTGCTTTATACAAAAAAATCATAACCACCACAAAAAAAGGGCGGGCCTCATGGACTCTTGCTAATATGAAAGAAATGAATTTATCAGGTAAGTTCTTACATAAATTATGTTTTCTTTCATGTAATTAGCAAGAGTCCATGAGCTAGTGACGTATGGGATAATGACTACCCAAGATGTGGATCTTTCCACACAAGAGTCACTAGAGAGGGAGGGATAAAATAAAGACAGCCAATTCCTGCTGAAAATAATCCACACCCAAAATAAAGTTTAATGAAAAAACATAAGCAGAAGATTCAAACTGAAAACGCTGCCTGAAGTACTTTTCTACCAAAAACTGCATTCAGAAGAAGAAAATACAACAAAATGGTAGAATTTGGTAAAAGTATGCAAAGAGGACCAAGTTTGCCGCTTTGCAAATCTGAACAACCGAAGCTTCATTCCTTATCGCCCAGGAAGTAGAAACTGACCTAGGTAGATGAGCTGTAATCCTATGAGGCGGAGTCTTACCCAGACTCAAAATAGGCAAGATGAATTAAAGATTTCAACCAATGATGCCAAAGAAAATGGCAGAAGTTTTTCTGGCCTTTCTTAAAACCGGAAAAAGATAACAAATAAACTCTTTCGGAAGAGACTTAGTAAGCTTCACATAATATTTCAGAAGCTCTAATAACATCCAAAGAATGCAACGATTTCTCCTTAGAATTCTTAGGATTAAGACATAATGAAGGAACCACAATGTCTCTACTAATGTTGTTGGAATTCACAACTTAGGTAAAAATTCAAAAGAAGTTCGCACCACCGCCTCTATATCCTGATGAAAAATCAGAAAAGTGAGACTCACAAGAAAGAGCAGATAATTCAGAAACTCTTCTGGCAGAAGAGATGGCCAAAAGGAACAAAACTTTCCAAGAAAGTAATTTAATATCCAATGAATGCATAGGTTCAAATGGAGGAGCTTGAAGAGCCCCCAGAACCAAATTCAAACTCCAAGGAGGAGAAATTGACTTAATGACAGGCTTTATACGAACCAAAGCTTGTACAAAACAATGAATATCAGGAAGAATAGCAATCTGTCTGTGAAAAAGAACAGAAAGAGCAGAGATTTGACCTTTCAAGGAACTTGCGGACAAACCCTTATCTAAACCATCCTGAAGAAACTGTAATATTCTCGGTATTCTAAAAGAATGCCAAGAAAAATGATGAGAAAGACACCAAGAAATATAAGTCTTCCAGACTCTATAATATATCTCTCTGGATACAGATTTACGAGCCTGTAACATAGTATTAATCACAGAGTCAGAGAAACCTCTTTGACCAAGAATCAAGCGTTCAATCTCCATACCTTTAAATTTAAGGATTTCAGATCCTGATGGAAAAAAGGACCTTGAGACAAAAGGTCTGGTCTTAACGGAAGAGTCCACGGTTGGCAAGAGGCCATCCGGACAAGATCCGCATACCAAAACCTGTGAGGCCATGCCGGAGCTACCAGCAGAACAAACGAGCATTCCTTCAGAATCTTGGAGATTACTCTTGGAAGAAGAACTAGAGGCGGAAAGATATAGGCAGGATGATACTTCCAAGGAAGTGATAATGCATCCACTGCCTCCGCCTGAGGATCCCGGGATCTGGACAGATACCTGGGAAGTTTCTTGTTTAGATGAGAAGCCATCAGATCTATTTCTGGAAGTTCCCACATTTGAACAATCTGAAGAAATACCTCTGGGTGAAGAGACCATTCGCCCGGATGCAACGTTTGGCGACTGAGATAAACCGCTTTCCAATTGTCCATACCTGGGATATAAACCGCAGAGATTAGACAGGAGCTGGATTCCGCCCAAACCAAAATTCGAGATACTTCTTTCATAGCCAGAGGACTGTGAGTCCCTCCTTGATGATTGATGTATGCCACAGTTGTGACATTGTCTATCTGAAAACAAATGAACAACTCTCTCTTGAGAAGAGGCCAAAACTGAAGAGCTCTGAAAATTGCACGGAGTTCCAAAATATTGATCGGAAATCTCACCTCCTGAGATTCCCAAACCCCTTGTGCCGTCAGATACCCCCACACAGCTCCCCAACCTGTAAGACTTGCATCTGTTGAGATTATAGTCCAGGTCGGAAGAACAAAGAAGCCCCCTGAACTAAACGATGGTGATCTGTCCACCATGTCAGAGAGTGTTGTAAAATCGGTTTAAAGATATTAATTGAGATATCTTTGAGTAATCCCTGCACCATTGGTTCAGCATACAGAGCTGAAGAGGTCGCATGTGAAAACGAGCAAAGGAGATCGCATCTGATGCGGCAGTCCTAAGACCCAACATTTCCATGCATAAGGCTACCAAAGGGAATGATTGTGACTGAAGGTTTTGACAAGCTGATATCAATGTTAACTTCTCTTGTCTGACAAGGACAGAGTCATAGACAACTGAATTTATCTAGAAACCTAAAAAGGTTACCTTGTCTGAGGAAATCAATGACTGAATGGTAAATTGATCCTCCAACCATGAATTTGAAGAAAACAACACAAGTCGATTCGTATGAGATTCTTCGAAAATGAGAAGAGCTGAGCAAGTACCAAGATATCGTCCAAATAAGGAGAATACCAAAACCCCTATTCTCTGATTACAGAAAAAAGGTGGCACCGAGAACCTTTGAAAAAAAATTCTTGGAGACTGAGGCTAGGCCAAAACGGTAGTAGCCACAAAACTGGTAATGCCTTGTCTAAAAAGAGAATCTTAGACACTAAAAGTGATCTGGATGAATCGGAATATGCAGATACACATCCTGTAAATCTATTTGTAGACATATAATGCCCTTGCCTACAACAAAAGGCAGGATAAGTCCTACAGTAACCATCTTGAATGTTGGTATCCTAACATAACGATTCAATAATGACAGATCCGGAACTGGTCTGAAGGAATTGACCTTCTTTGGTACAAATGAAGAGATAAAATAAAACCCCAGCCCCTGTTCCAGAACTGGAACTGGCATAAATACTCCAGCCAACTCTAGATCTGAAACACATTACAGAAATGCTGAGCCTTTACTGTGTTAACTGGGACACGGGAAAGAAAAGAATCTCTTAGCAGGAGGCCTTAACTTGAAGCCAATTCTGTACCTTTCTGAAACAATGTTTCTGAAACCAGAGAATAAGAACGGAATTGATCCAAATTTCTTTGAAGAAAACGTAATCTGCCCCATACCAGCTGAGCTGGAATAAGGGCCGCACCTTCATAGGTACTTAGGAGCTGGCTATAGGTTTCTATAAGGCTTGGATATATTCCAAACTGGAAATAGTTTCCAAACTGATACCGCTCCTGAGGATGAAGGATCAGGCTTTTGTTCCTTGTGAGGAAAGGAACTAAAATGATTATTTACCCTGGAAAGAAAGGGAAAGCAAAGATGACTTAGAAGACATGTCAGCATTCCAAGTTTAATCTATAAAGCTTCTATAGCTAAAATAGCTAGAGACATATACCTGACATCAACTCTAATGATATCAAAAGATGGTATCACCAATAAAATTATTAGCATGTTATAGAATAATAATAATGCTATAAAATTATGATCTGTTACTTGTTGCGCTAAAGCTTCTAATCAAAAAGTTGAAGCTGCAGCAACATCCGCTAAAAATATAGCAGGTCTAAGAAGATTACCTGAACATAAGTAAGCTTTTCTTAGAAAGGATTCAATTTTCCTATCTAAAGGATCCTTTAATGAAGTACTATCTGCCGTAGGAATAGTAGTACATTAGCAGGAGTAGAGACAGCCCCATAACCTTAGGGATTTTTGTCTCAAAAAACTCTAATCTGTCAGATGGCACAGGATATAATTTGCTTAAACGTCTAGAAGGAGTAAATAAATTACCCAAATTATTCCATTCCCTGGAAATTACTTCAGAAATAGCATCAGGGAGATAAAACACTTCTGGAATAACTACAGGAGATTTAAAAACCTTATTTAAACGTTTACATTTAGAATCAAGAGGACCAGAATCCTCTATTTCTAATGCAAATAACACTTCTTTAAGTAAAGAACGAATAAATTCCATCTTGAACAAATACAAAGATTTATCAGCATCAACCTCTGAGACAGAAACCTCTGAACCAGAAGAACCATTATCAGTATCAGAATGATGATGTTCATTTAAAAATTCATCTGAAAAAAGAGAAGTTTTAAAAGACTTATGTATACTAGAAGGAGAAATAACAGACATAGCCTTCTTAATGGATTTAAAAAAATAAAATCTCTTATGTTATCAGGAACACTCTGAAAATTAGATGTTGACGGAACAGCAACAGGTAATGTAACAGTACTAAAGGAAATTTTATCTGCATTAATAAGTTTGACATGACATGCAATACCAAATAACAGCTGGAGGAAACAGATACCAAAAGTTTATAGCAGATACACTAGCTTGGTAGCTCCAGCACTGTGCAGTGATTTTCCTGAAGTAACTTCTGACTCAGTTGCAACGTGGAAACAATCTTGCAATATGTAAAAAGAAAAAAAAACAACAGTATAAAGGCAAAATTGATCAAATTCCTTAAATGACAGTTTCAAGGAGATGGGAAAAAATGCCAAAGAACAAGCTTCTAGCAACCAGAAGCAATAAAAAATTAGACTTAAATAATGTGGAGACAAAAGTGACGCCCTTATTTTTTCGCGCCAAATAAGACGCCCACATTATTTGGCGCCTAAATGCTTTTTGGCGCCAAAAATGACGCCACATCCGGAACGCCGACATCTTTGGCGCAAAATAACGTCAAAGAATGACGCAACTTCCGGCGACACGTATGACGCCGGAAACGGAAATAGAATTTTTGCGCCAAAAAAGTCCGCGCCAAGAATGACGCAATAAAATGAAGCATTTTCAGCCCCCGCGAGCCTAACAGCCCACAGGGAAAAAGTCAAATTTTAAGGTAAAAAATGTTAAATTAAAATGCATTATCCCAAATATGAAACTGACTGTCTGAAAAATAAGGAAAGTTGAACATTCTGAGTCAAGGCAAATAAATGTTTGAATACATATATTTAGAACTTTATAAACAAAGTGCCCAACCATAGCTAGGAGTGTCACAGAAAATAAGACTTACTTACCCCAGGACACTCATCTACATATAGCAGATAGCCAAACCAGTACTGAAACGAGAATCAGCAGAGGTAATGGTATATATAAGAGTATATCGTCGATCTGAAAAGGGAGGTAAGAGATGAATCTCTACGACCGATAACAGAGAACCTATGAAATAGACCCCTTAGAAGGAGATCACTGCATTCAAATAGGCAATACTCTCCTCACATCCCTCTGACATTCACTGCACGCTGAGAGGAAAACCGGGCTCCAACTTGCTGCGGAGCGCATATCAACGTAGAATCTAGCACAAACTTACTTCACCACCTCCATCGGAGGCAAAGTTTGTAAAACTGAATTGTGGGTGTGGTGAGGGGTGTATTTATAGGCATTTTAAGGTTTGGGAAACTTTGCCCCTCCTGGTAGGAATGTATATCCCATACGTCACTAGCTCATGGACTCTTGCTAATTACATGAAAGAAAAACTAAATTACAAGATTAAAATAACACTAAGAAAAAAAAATTTACAAATTTAAAAAAACCTAACACGATTTGAACAGTCAATATTATTTAAGCCGCTCTCATCCTATTGGCTGATTTGAAATTGTCAGCCAATAGGAATGCAACGGTACCCCAATATAAAAGGGGTACCTTGCATTCAAGCTTCAGAGTGCAGTGGTCGATCACATGAAGAGGACGTTCCACGCTGGATGTTGCAGCCGGTCCTAGACAGCTCCGTACTGCCACAGCTCTGCACCACCTTGATGAAGATAGAAAATGCCCTCGCAATGGAGGAAGATGCCGCCGCCTGGATGAAGACTTCTCGCCACCTACATGAAGATGGATGTCCGGACTTCAGGAACTGTGAGTAGATTTCCTGGGGTTAGTGTGAGGGTTTTTTCGTTTTTTTTATTTTTTTTAGATTAGGGCTTTTTTATTTTAATGGGCAGTAAAAGAGCAGAATGCCCTTACAAATACCCCTTTAGGGGCAATGGGTTACTTTTAAACTTAGGTTTTTTTATTTTGAGGGGTTGGTTGGGTGGGGGGGTTTACTGTTAGGGGGGACTTTGTAAATTTTTAATGTAAAATAGCTGTTTACCTTAGGGCATTGCCCTACAAAAGGCCCTTTTAAGGGCTATTGGTAGTTTATCGTTAGGTTAGGGGGTGTTTTTATTTGGGGGGGGGGCTTTTTTGATTTTATAGGGCTATTAGATTAGGTGTAATTTTTATTATTTTGGATAATTTTATTATTTTTGTAATCTTAGTGTTTTTTTATTTTTCGTAATTTTAGTGTTTGTTTTATTTGGTAATGTTAGATTTTTTTTATTTTTTTGTAGTGTTAGGTTTTTTAAATTTGTAAATTTTTTTATTTTTTTTTATTAGTGTTAGGTTATTTTAATCTTGTAATTCAGGTTTTTTTTATTTGTAGTTTATTAAATTAAAATAGTTATGTTAGGTTTATTTATAGTTTAATCTTAGTTTTTTTTTTATTTACTGCATTTCAAGACAGTTATATTGTAAATTTAATTTAAAGTTAGGGGTTGTTAGGTTTAGGCGTTAATAGTTTAATTTAGTGATTTTCGATGTGGGGGGCCGGTAGTTTAGGGGTTAATAGGTTTATTATAGAAGTAGCAATATGGGGGCTGGCGGTTTAGGGGTTAATAGCTTTATATAGTGTTGGCTATGTGGGTGGTGGATTAGGGGTTAATACGTTTAATATAGCATTTGCGATGCGGGGGTGGCAGTTTAGGGGTTAATAGGTAGTTTATTGGTGTTAGTGTACTTTGTAACATTTTAGTTTTGAGTTTTGTGAAACATTTTTGTTTTGCAAAATCCATAACTACTGGTTTCAGATCGCGGGAATGGATCGTGGCGGTATAGACCATACGCAAGCACTTTAGCTGGAACGTACAACCTGTATTAGGGTGCTATGAAACTCCCGCACTCAAAAGTCATTTTTTGAGTGCGGAATGGAGAGTTGCGTTACAGGCTAAAACGCTTGCGGTATAGCTATACTGCCACGACTTGTAATACAGGAGACCTGCCATTCCACGCGCAATGACCAATTTTTCAGCGGGATAGCCATACCACACCATACCGCAAAACTTGTAATCTAGGTCTATGTAATTTCAGATGAAAACCAAAAATAAACAATTCTGTAGGGAAAATCTGCAAAATAGAATCCATATTTTATCAAAAGAAAAAAAATTTTTTACATTAAACAATGTTGTATACATGTACTGTATATTAAAAATGTGAAACTGCAATAACTATTGCATGATAAATATTGCGGACCAGATTACAAATGGAGCGCTAATTATTGCTTTCATGAAAGCGATAATTGTGCTCCACTGTGAAATACCAGCGCATTACACGTCATCAGCAATGCGTTTGCATTGGCAGCAAATTTAAATATATATGTATGTATATGATTATATTCATATATATGTGTTAATATGTGTATTTACACAGTTCCCATAGACCACATTGTAAAGGCACTTTTCAGTGCCGTTTTTTTTTCTAACACCCCACTCCTGGTTAATTTTATAAGCGCCAATTACTACTGCGAGCTCACAGCAGCAATAAACATCCACTTGTAATGGCTTTAATTATCGCACGCAAGCAAATAGCAAATTTGCCTGTTTGCATGCAGGCAATAATTTAGCGCACCACTTGTAATCTAGCCCCGTGTGTTTTACTAAGGTATTGACTAAGCTGTTCTGATTTTTAGTGGGAACATTGTAATATTGCTTTCTTTTATTGTACTTATAATAAACTGTGCCCTTTTAAGCTACATGCATTAGAAAATACTTATTTCTCAATCAGTGCCATAAAATAAAAATAGACACATTTTCTGTGTGTGAGGCTTTGGCCTATTTGCTCCTTTGATTAAAATTGAGTTTTCCAGCAAGTAGTGGATTTTTGTGGGGCAGATAATTATTCTGCTTTTTTTTATAGCAATTCCAGCTATGTTTGCCTGTATTTTAAAAATGTGCAACTCCATATTGTTTTTTTTGGGTATGTAAAGAGGGTTTTAGCCATAACTGTTGAATAGCAACAAAAAAATAATAATAAATAGATCTGCACAAGGACCTAAGTGTGAGGAGGGAGGGGCAAGCAGTAAAAATGAAATCTATAATGTTTTAGTTAAATAAAACTATTTAAATTGTTATTATTAAGTTAATGATTATTTTTTTTTCCTTCCAGTAATGTACAGCTGAAAAGTTGATAAAATATTGATGATTGGGGGGGCGGAGCTAGCCGTTATACAGATCAGACGCACATCCAGGAGGCTCCTAGGCCAAATAGAATCTTTTAGTCATTAAAGTTGGCAATTCTTGGAAAATAACAATTCAACCTAGCTAGAAACCTGCCAGAGTCCTGATCGGAACACAACATATCAGGCACTAAGTTCCGGTAGCAACTTCAGAGGACAAAGATCTTGCCACGCTACATCGGACCACTATACTACTGATAGAACTCCGGAGGGTCGGGGCTCCGCTCCGGAGTTAGCTCATACTCACTCACAGGTTACATCAGTAACATTGGTCCCTGGAACGTCTAGACTACGATCCTTAAACTTACACATCAGGGGCACAAGTACGCCTACATCGTCGGACCATCCCCGGTGCACAGAGACTCAGACCATAAGCAGCAAAAAGTACAGGTACGGCCAACACATATTGTCTAACTGTCGGCAACACGAAACCTTACAATACCCGGCCATAGTCCAAGTGTAGACCTTACCGATCAGGTGCAAAATTAAGGCGCCCACACAGGAGGCAATTTTCTGTTCCTCGCTCCTACAAGAAGAGCCGCCATATTGTCCAGCTAGTGCGTACTATATTGTAGATGAAGCAGCTGCCACACACACACTTACAGCTGCGTTAAGCAATAACTCCTGTCACACTGATCTCAGCTCAAATTAAGGTTACACGCTGGGGACTGTCTTAGCCTGTCTTAGCCTGCCTAGAGATATAAGTACCGCTAAAGGAAATCTGTGCATACAGTTTAGCAGGTCTCCTCCATCCCACTCCATAACACACTGGTTATATATCAGACAGCGGATGCAGCAACACAGTTAACAGGGGCCAACAATTTTGATTTTTGAAGACACAAGTGACCCCCTTTGCTTTTGTGCCTGATAACCCTGAGTACACTGCATTACCGACCACGATTCCCGGCAACGCTGTGACCCTGAGGCTAACTCCCCGCACTAAGGCTACTTTCCATGCAAAGAGGAAAGACTCTTCCCCTTTGTCAGTCGGTGGCCGCCATATTGCCTTGCTGATGCGTAGTAAGCTCAGGCCGTTAGAAGCCGGTAGCTCCATATACCTACACAGGAACCTAATAAAAACTGCACGGCTCTCTCACAGCTACATGAAGTGAACTTTGTCATTCCACTAACCACTATCCCCCATCAACTCCCTGGAAAGAGAACCTTTACTCAAAGTCCTCCTATAAACAGCTTTACAGGGTCATTTCAGCCTAATTGACTGTGTTCCAGATAACTAGCAGGCTGAGGGGATAACAATTTAGATGACACAGGCCGCCAACTTTAAAACTACAGGAGGTCTTTATTGTATTTGTGCCTGATAACTTCAACCCTGAACAACATTATATCTGTCTGTGCAGATTCAGTGACATTCTGGAGACACACTATATGCCCTAACTCATTATGGAGGATACCATATTAGCCACATACTATTAGACACAGGGTGTACAAGGAATTATACAGTATAATACAGTATTCTTCAGCAACCTGCTTTACGTGTGAAACCAGGGGTGTACCCATTTAACTTCCCTTGAAAAGGGAACCAAAGTGCCTCTCCTCCCCTTTCCCGCTCCCAGTCCTAGAGCGGGTCATATCCCTCCTCCTTTTCCCGGCTGGGCCCAGTGGTGGCAATATCCCTGAGGAGAGACACACCTCCAGGTCTAATAAACTCCAAAGTACACTCTCAACTACATCAGGGCTCCATGTTATTCTCGCCATATCTGTAAAACAAGGCTAAGTCAGCTCACTATCTAACCCAAACTACTGATCTTTAGCCTCCAGTGGAAAACTTGTGGACTATACTCATTGACACTTAGGTTGTACCAGGGTACTCAACAAGGGACCTCCAGGCCTGCCATAGACCACTATCTTCTAATTCCAGACTGCAGCCTCAACACCCTAAAGCTTGAGCGCGGTGTGTCAACACCCCAGGAGGATAGTTGGGGTACAGATTTCTTCGTTTAACTACAGCTCTCTCACAGGTCTCTCCCCTCCCTTTCCCGCCGGCCCAGATTGCCTGCGGGTCATACCCTTATACCTTCTCCCACATCGTCCTAAGGGGGCAACCCCCCAGGGGAGAGACTAGACTAGAATATACACCTTAGTGAAAACCACCTCAGCTCCCAAGCCTTACGACACAGCTCTTAACTAGCTTAGCCTCAATTTATACGTGATGTCAGGAACTGTGTAAACAATGTGCTAGCTCTATGCACTGATGCCATAGCCCCAGTCGGCCTTGAAGCAGATATCTTTATAGTGCAAAACAGTCTTTTCCTTTTCCCACTATTTGCCTTCTATATCTCATGCCACTACAATTGCAAAAGCACAAGATGCCACAATCCTTTAAAAGAAAACAAAATTCCCACAAAACTCCGAAGAGAACAGTGGCAGACCACTTTAGCCAACACACATCCAGACAACAATCTGGTTCGGAAGAGGATGCCTCAGACACAAGCAGCCTTAACGATGCTCGCATCAGAACAACACTATCCCAGGCCACAGGCCGTCTACCACACCAAGATGCTGACACAGATAACAACATAATGGACTCTATCAGGTCGCTCCTAGCCTCGCATCACGACTCCCTCTCCAAGAAGTTTGATAAGGGACATGCTGATCTGAAAAGGGACATAGCCCTTATAGGAGAAAGAACAGATGCGTTGGAACGCAAGCAGGAAGATCTCAGGGTAGACCACGGCAATCTCTTAGATTACTTGCAGAGTCTGGCAGAGCAGATCACTGACCTCGAACTTAAACTTGCAGACCTTGAAGACAGGACTCGCCGCAACAATATTAGGGTGAAGGGTATCCCTGAATCTGTGCCCCCACAGGAGCTTGAAAAATTCCTCCAAGATTTTTTTGTTGCAGTCCTTGGTCCGGAGATTGAGAAAGAGATGCTCCTCGATAGAGCCCATAGAGCCCTGAGGCCGAGGACGGCCGAGGGCGATAAACCAAGAGATGTTGTTGCCCGTCTACATTATTACACATTTCGAGAGAAACTTCTGAGAACCCTGGCGGGGGACAAGTCACTCCCGGAGCAGTATGCTGGCATTCAGGTATTCCAAGATCTCTCTCCCCACACTCTCCAGATAAGAAGACATTACCAACCCTACACTAAAATCTTGAGAGACAAGGGCATTAAATACAGGTGGGGCTTCCCTGTTAAGCTCTACATCAATAAAGATGGACAACAATATGCGGCATCCTCACCTCAACAGGCAAGGGAATTACTCCAAAGATGGAGCCTACTGCCACAAGACCCACTGATACCACCCCAAGCAATCGTACCTGGTAGAGGCCTGAGAGCATCAGCCCCTGAGTGGGGCTCCCTTCCACAGAGACCCAGCAGTGACCAGAGGAATACCTCAATATCTAAGACTAGAGACGCTCCCTCGTGAGATACTCCATCCTGGTCATTGCTCTGATGTGCATATAGTTATCCCCCCAATTGGGGACTTATAATTGAGAGACTCTTTACTACTACAGAGACTGACTCGTGTGTACCGAGGGTACACGAAGATTGGTGAGACTGCTAAGGCATAATGGATGTTTTCTCTTGTTTACATTAATGTTCTCTGGCTATCTCTCCTCCTCGTCTCCCCTCCACTCCCTTCCTGTTTCTCTTTTCTTTTCCTTCTTTACACTACTCTCCTTCTCTTCTTCCTTTTTCCCTCCCTTTCATACTCTACCTCTATGTGCCTGTAATTATTCGTAAATTGTACTTATCTAACTCATTAAGGTCAATCAAGTGATGTTGTAGCTTGTGGCTTACTATGTTCTAGCACTTTACTTTGATGACCACTGCCTAGAGAGGCACATGCCCTAATTACACTAAAGAGATATCCCACGGTAGTAGAGTACATTAACAACAGCTCTACACTCCCACTCTAGACTGCCTACTCCCTCTAGATTAACGAGTGCTACGAAAGGGAGTGAATCCCCACCCCTTTTTACCCCAACGCTTAGGTGTGCGCTATCCAGAGCCGCGCTTGCCTTAATCTTCAGTTGAGAGACACAACTAAGAAGTAACGTGTACAGTAAATAGCTTTACACCCCCGCCTTGGGTAGCATACCGCCTAGAATTAAAAAAGACTACACACGCTTGAATACCCATGCCCCCCTAAACTACAACTATTGAAGCAGCCGTCTTTCTCCTTACTGGGGTAGGCAGGAGTTGGGTCACTTGAACACCTATTTGACATTCATCTCCCATCAAATAGCAGCCTGAGTTCCCAGAACTATATAATCCCTAAGTTGGTTTTTTTTGGGCTGATGGTTATCACTATGTGATGTTATTTGTATCCATGTTGTTACTGTTTACTCTGTTGATGTTTTTTCTGATGTTTATGTATGTACCTCAAGTTATATAAGATGTACAGTAACCAATATCTACCCAGAAACGATATCACCTGTGGTTTAATATGTTTTCGCCTAAAGTGTAGATTGCCGCCACCAAGCGTTGCACATAATTCAACCCCCTCTTGTGACCAATATTGCAAATTTTAAGTACAACGTTTATAGCCACTCACTATCGTCTTCGAATATATACCCTCTTACCTGAGACGATCTTATGCCACTTAAATTACCAACCACCCCCGCCTCTGCCTGACTAATCAGGAATTTGATTAGTCCTCAACCTGGCGACCACCTGTCCCCATGTTGTTGCTGTTCTAACTGATATTTATGTATATACCTCACAAAGGTTAGATGGCTATCGTCAGGAGCTACACACTTTTTAATCCCCACTTGTGACCAATATCCCTAATGTTAAGTACACCATTTATAGCTGTTCATAATCACCTTCAATATATGCCCCATCAACAGTCTTGATCTCATACCATGTATACTAACAGCCCCCCCCACTTGTACCTGACCAACCAGGTATTAGATTAGTTCTCAACCTGGCGACCATCAGACTTACATGAGAAATTAGCGCTAAGGTTCAAGATCGACACCCCCCCCAACCTTAACCCCTGCGAACTGACGATGGCCATCATATATTGTCTGTTTATAAGGATGTTGATGTTGTTTATGGTTGTTTTTCTTTTTAATGCTTTGGACTGTCCATCCTAATACCTCTGTTCACAATAGCGGAAATTTGGGGCCTGGAATGCCTCCCCCCACAAGAGCACCTTGTATGCACATAACCTCCCCTGAGGAGACATTATATACAGAGAACCATTAATACAGTCTAACACACGAGTCTTCCACTCTCTCCCCCAATCTTCATTCTGGCTAAACTGAGACTAGACTTCCCTTACCCCAATTTTTTCTTTTTTTTTTTTCTTCTCTCTTAGCCTTATACCAGAGATAACGATATGCACCCACTACAGTAATATAACATAAGACCCTCGCTTACAGCGAGAAAATTACAATAGTGACTGGAGGCGTGAGAGAGGGGGGGGGAAGAGATTTCTCTTTTTCTCTCTTTCCCTCTCTCTCTCTCTCCCTATTCTTGCACGTTTTAAACTGACTGACTGGGGCTCGGCTATCTCTGCTGGCCTCTCCCCCCCCACACATCTATAGTTGTGCTCTCCAACTGTTAGTTGCGAGATCACTCATTGTGATAGTGTTTATATACACATCGACATACGCTAGTAGTGTTTGAATCTCAAGACATCCTGTTCGTGGCCTGAAGTGCTCCAATACCCGCCTCCCTCCTTTTCCCACCCATACCCCCTCGTCCCCACTTACCTGCGCCACCCGTCTTAAAACCTTTACCCTTACCCGCAACTGAGGTCCTCACTTGTTACCCAGGAGGCGCACGCTCATAACATGGCTCCCGTTTTGGCTGCCACCCTGAACGTCCAGGGACTTAACACACCTACTAAAAGGAGTCTCCTGAATAACTACCTATTCGCCCACAAAATACACTTAATGTTTTTACAGGAGACCCACTGGGAAAGGGGCTCTAAACAGCCCAGGAGTTCCCCTTTATATCCGATCTGTGAAACTGCCTCCTATACGAAAAAAAAAAGAGGAGTTGCCATAATGATCCACCGCGATGTAAGTTGTAAGATAGACCATATTGAACGAGACCCTGAGGGTAGGTTCCTCATTCTAGTTTGCACCCTGAATGGAGCCCTCTACACGTTGGCATCCATCTATGCCCCGAATTCGGGACAGATCCCCTTTCTCCGAAAATTCTTGAACAAGCTAGATCCAATCAAGAGAGGACATCTCTTGGTGGGGGGCGATCTGAATCTGGTCTGGAACCCAGTGCTAGACAAGAAAAAAAACACAAACCACCCAACTGACCGCAACCTAATCTCACTGTCATTGGCCTTTCGTAGGCTAATGTATCAATTTGGGCTGTTTGATGTCTGGAGATGCCTAGCTCCGACCGAACTAGACTACACACACCACTCGGTGCCCCATAATTCATACTCTCGGTTGGATTATCTGCTCTGCGACTCATGGACACTTGACATATTTGCTATGTCAAAAATCAGGCCCTGTCCGTGGTCGGACCATGATATGGTTAGTGCCCAACTCTTAGTCTTGCAGTCCCCTGAATGTAGGCCGTCCTGGAAACTTCCAGACCAGTGTCTCGCGGAAACAGAGATTCCACTCCTAAATGAAATCATCCTAGATTTCTTAGCACACAATGACACTGGGGATACGAGTCTTGAAATAGTCTGGGCCTCCCTTAAGGCGTACCTGAGAGGTCATTTCATAAAGAAAAGGGCCCAATGGAAAGCGGCTCATAAGACTCCCTTATCAAAACTGTATGCCGAACTAAGACTCCTAGAGATGGCCAACAAAAAAGCCCCGGACCCCGCTCTTGCCACCCAGGTGGGCGCGATAAGGTCTGAGATCAACAAACGAGAGCTTTTAAAAGTGCAGACCAACCTATTCAAATTAAAACAAATATACTATAGCAAAGGGAACAAAGCCGATAGGCTTTTGGCCCGCAAACTTCGTAATAGGGCGGTTGCCAGTAGGATCCCGGCCATCAATTCTGTCCGTGGCATGGTCTGCTCTCCTTCTCAGACTATTATGCTGCCCTCTATGATCTAGACAGCGGTTCTAATGGCCCACCGGTGAGCGGTGGGGAGTTGGGGCAGTTCCTAACCAAGTTACCTCTACCACAACTGAGTGAGGAGTCTGTTGCAGACCTGGATAAACCATTCACCCTAGAGGAAGTGAAGGCGGCCGTCCTGTCCCTTAAACCTCACAAGGCCCCTGGTCCGGATGGCTTCTCCACCCTCTTCTATAGAACATTTGTCTCGCTTCTTTCTCCTCTTCTACTCCGAATGTTTAACGAAGTGGCTAAAGGAGGCAAGATGTTAAGGGAATTCTTGGAGGCTAATATTATGACCATCCCTAAAGAAGGGAAGGACCCCAAGGAATGCGGGAGCTATAGACCTATTTCCCTTATCAATGTCGACATCAAGATATATTCTAAAGTTCTTGCGACAAGACTAGGGAAACACCTCCCTTCTATAATCCATCTGGACCAAGTCGGGTTTGTTCAAGGCAGACAGGGCTCTGACAATACCCGTAGACTGCTGAACATCTTCGCTGAATCCCACGACATGGGCTTGCCCCTTCTCACCCTGTCATTAGATGCCGAAAAGGCCTTCGACAGGGTGAGATGGGAGTATATGTTTGAGACTTTGAGAACATTTGGGATCCCGCTCTCTTTCTGTAGGGCTGTTGAGGCCCTATATACCCTTCCCACAGCGGTGGTCAAGGGGTTAGGTTTTTGCTCCCCTAAAATACACATACGAAATGGAACGAGGCAGGGATGCCCCCTGTCGCCGCTCCTCTTTGCGATGGTTATGGAGCCATTAGCGGAAGCCATTAGGCAAGATGCCCAAATCCAGGGTTTGTTACTACATGATTCAGTACAAAAGGTAGCATTATTCGCTGATGATCTTACACTTTTCATTGCCGAGCCGACCTTATCGCTCCCACCGCTGATGGCTCTTATTGAAAGATTCGGTGTACTCTCTAACTACAAAATAAATGTAGCCAAGACGGAGGCGTTCCCGATTCATCTGGACCATCAAGAACAGAGAACTTTGCGACAGCAATACTCCTTCAAATGGTCTACCAGAGGTATCCGGCACCTTGGGGTCTTCTTGTCTCATGACAAGGAGACGGTTCTCCATGAGAACTACCACACCTTGTTGAAGGTAGTTGACAAACACCTGAGAGCAAAGAAATATGACGAACTCTCCTGGATGGGCAGAATTGCAGCCCTGAAAATGATGCTATTACCCAAGCTAACGTACATTATGCGATGTATTCCTCTCCCAGTCCCAGATAAACTTCTGAAAAATTTTCAGACCCTTTTTAATAGATATGTCTGGAACAACAAGAAACCCAGAGTGGCGGCCTCAATCTTACAGTCCCCCTTAGATCAGGGAGGGCTGGGATTGCCAAGCGTGAAGATGTATTATGAGGCGGCAATGATCTCTCATGTCTCAGCTTGGGGACGAGACCTCCCTCCCACGAGATGGAGGGACCTGGAACAGGCATCATTGCCCGCCTATATAGATCTATCTGATTTGCTGTGGTTCCCCCCGCATCTTGCTACCGTACACACCATCTCTAACTCCATTGTTAGAGGATGCCAAATGCTATGGTATAAATTGCGACACCACACTCAGATCGCCCCCCATCCTTCTCCTATCCAACCTGTGCTCCCCATACTCCAGACCCTCCCCAATATGAGACTGAACTGGTGGCGGCAGATCGGAATTTTGACAGTAGGCGACTTTTACGTAGAAGATCGGCTTCTAGCGCAGGACGAGATGGTGGCAAATTTTGAGGTCCCGCGGCAATTGGAATTTGAACTCCTAAGATTAAGATCTCTACTAAATGCCTGGGGGTTCCTGAGAGATGCCCCACGGCCTCTCACGGCTTGGGAAGCTCGATGGAAAACGGGCCTCCAGACCTATAAACCCCTCACGGCACACTATCGATGCCTACTAGTTCCCCCCACAATTCCTAAGACGAGACACATGCTCTCCTGGGAGGCAGAGCTACAGACGGTATACTCCCCTAAGAAATGGACTCTGGCCATCGCCAAGACCAAGGCTGCCTTACATTGCACCACGATGTACGAGCTCTACTTTAAAATGCTCACTAGGTGGCATCTGGTCCCAACCAGGCTGCAGACCCTCTATCCTAATCACCCCCCCTCCTGTTGGAGAAAATGTGGTGGCATTGGCACCCCACTGCACACCTGGTGGACTTGTCCTAACCTAAAGACACTCTGGGGTAAGACCAGTAAGATCTGTTTCTCGATGGGTCTTCCAGAGATAAAGGACCCCGGAATGGCTCTTCTACACTTGGGTATGGAGAAAGTGCCTCCGCACCAGAGAACCCTTCTCATATACATACTCACCTCAGTTAAAATGGCAATTGCCAGGAACTGGAAAAAAGTGCACCCTCCAAAATGGCAGAGTGTAACGGAATACCTGAATTATGTCAAGTCCATGGAAGACTTTGTCTACAGAGTCAGGCGCAAGTCGGATACTTTCTGTCTTGTCTGGGAACCCTGGGAAGCTTACCTACAGAGCCTCAGAGCTAAATCTTAGGATTCCCTGCCCCTTAGTGTCACTGGCCCCTGATACGGGACCAGACGGTCTGTCCACCCCTCCCCCCCTCCACCCCACCCCCCCCTCCACTCAATGAGCCCCTCCCCCCTCCCCCCCCCCTCATCTAATATCCTATCCCCCCTCAAAGGGGGTACTTTAGCCACGACAGCGCAAGGACGGCTGAATTTTGACTTCACTCCTTTGGAGCAGTGGCCCTTGTTGGCCCCCTCGCGTCCGCCCAACTGCCTATATAGGCAATACCCACATAACAACCGACTACTAGCGTAATTCCGCTTTTAAAAAGCAGATCAAAAGGCGGAAAAAACGCCAAAACCTTAACCTATCAACTGACAACGACTCACCTACCCTGTAAACGCTCCTACTCACTCCTCATTTCACCTCCCACTCAGGTATAGTTTGACCTTTGGATCTGTTAAGAATGGAGATGAAAACCTGGTTATATTATGTAATATCTATGTCATATCAATGTAATGCGAGATACCATTCTTGTGATTTCTGTGTTTACTTCATATTTGTAACGTTTGAAAGAGTTGTGATACCCTATGTTTATAATAAAAAAAAAAAAAATATTTAATAAAAAAAAAATATTGATGATTGATGTTTTAAACTATAGAACTCCCAATAATTTGATAATTAGCTATGTATTTCTAATGTATAACTAAATCAGTAATTTTTCTGATAACAAAAAATAATAATCGGAAAAGTTATTATCTTAACAATGAAACCTTTATGTAGAAGTTTTAATTCTAAAAATGAAACCTTTATGCAATTTTGGATTTCACACTTAACTATCAACAGAGACAACAATCATTAAGGTTACTAATTACCTAATTTTAGCAAAATCAAAAGGCCACTTCTCTCTGTTAATCTTCCTCGATCTGTCTGCAGCCTTTGATACTGTTGAACACCTTCTCTTGCACCAAACCCTCCATCCTTAAAGGGGACAGTTTACTCAAATATTTTCTCCCCTTTAATTTGTTCCCAATGATCCACTTTACCTGCTGGAGTGTATTAAATTGTTTACAAGTAGCTCCTTTACCCTTATATTGGCATTTGAAATGGTTAATTTAGCATGTGGTATCCCCACCTATTCTGAAAGTTTGTGGCCGCGCGTACCAGCTATAGATAAGCTTTGTAAACACAGCCAGCAGAAGAAATTACACTCCCAGTGTGATAAAGAAGAGATAAGGTAATAAAATGTTGATTTTCCATTGTTCTCTCAAAGTATTGGTGATTGTTTTAAGGACAGATATAAGATAAGAAGCAGGTATATGTGCACAATGTGATACAGTAATGAGATCTGATTATACCTACAAGCTCAACCTATTTTATTAGGCTGTGGCTTCAAAACACAAAATCAGAGCTTTAATATACACAAATAAACCTTAAAAAGCTAATTTTCATACATTTTTTACTCTGCAGTTGGTAAAAAAAGCAATTGTAAACACATTAAGGGAAAAACTATTTTACAGTATACTGTCCCTGACACAGCCCTCTTGTGGTTTTCCTCCTACCTGTCTAACCGTACCTTTATTGTAGCCTTCTCTGGCGCATCCTCTGCCCCTTCAACACTTTCTGTTGGGGCACCACAAGGCTCTGTCCTTGGTCCCCTTACCTTTTTAATTTATAAATCATCCTTAGGTTCCTTAATAAAGTCCCACATGTTTCAATACCATTTGTATGCTGATGATACCCAAATATACCTCTCTGCACCAGACTTATCCCATTCCTTGCTAACTCATGTCAAAATGTCTTTGTAATATTTCATCCTGGATATCCTCTCACTACCTTAAAGTGAATGTAAATTTTTATGCTAAAGTGCCCAGTTTTTAAAAATTTGATTAAAAACAGGGGCACTTTAATTCATCAAAATTACATTTCACTCGTGTTGTGAAAAAAAACTTACCTTTTAAACTTGACAGCAGCTCCAGCTTCCTCCGGTCGTCGCAAGCCATTTCTGATGTCAGAAATGATAGATAGGTCATCCTCCAATCACGGCTTCCCCCCGGGGGAATCAGTGTCTGATTCAATGCCGTGATTGGAGGAAGCCGGATTCCTCATTTTAGACCCAGGAAGAGGCTTTGCGACGGGTGGAGGAAGCTGGAGCTGCTGTCAAGTTTAAAAGGTAAGTTTTTTTTTTTCAACAGGAGTGAAATGTACATTTTGATGAATTAAAGTGCCCCTGTTTTTAATCGAATTTTTAAAAACCGGGCACTTTAGCATCAAAATTTACATTCACTTTAAAGGGATAGTCTAGTCAAAATTAGACTTTCATGATTCGGATAGAGCATGCAATGTTAAGCAAGTTTCTAATTTACTAATAT
Source organism: Bombina bombina (assembly GCF_027579735.1). Lineage (NCBI taxonomy): Eukaryota > Metazoa > Chordata > Amphibia > Anura > Bombinatoridae > Bombina > Bombina bombina. The sequence goes on along the minus strand of NC_069499.1, from coordinate 1,152,424,743 downwards.
TATCAATATGTCTTTGTTCTCTTTGTATCTTTATTTGAATGTAAACTTAGGAGCCAGCCCATTTTTTATTCAGAACCTGGGTAGCGCTTGCTGATTGGTGGCTACAATTATGGGCCGGCTCCTATGCTTACATTCTTGCTTTTTCAAATAAAGATAAAAAGAGAAGGAAGAAAAATTAATAATAGGAGTAAATTAGAAAGTTGCTTAAAATTGCATTATCTATCTGAATCATGAAAGTTTAATTTTGACTAGACTATTCCTTTAAAGTGAAGGTCAATTTTGATGAATCAGTGCCCGGTTTTTAATAATCCTATTAAAAACAAGGGCACTTTAATTCATCAAAATTGACATTTCACTCGTTTTCTTCAAATAACTTACCTTTTAATCTTCACAGCCGCTCCAGCAATTCCCTGGCGATCGGAAAGTTCTTCATAAAGAAAATGACAAATCATGGCCTGAGGCAATGCCGTGATTGGAGGAAGCCGGATTCGTCATTTTGGACCTGCGAAGAGGGCTTGCGACGGGCGGAGGAAGCGCTGCAGGGGCTGTCAGGATTAAAAGGTAAGTATTTGAAGAAAACGAGTGAAATGGCAATTTTGATGAATTAAAGTGCCCTTGTTTTTTAATAGGATTATTAAAAACCGGGCACCGATTCATCTAAATTGACCTTCACTTTAAGCTAAATCCTATCCCCAATTTTCCATAACATCATTAACTCAACCCCGCATGCCGATGTCTTGGGAGTCACATTTGACTCAGATTTTTCCTTCACTCCCCATATTCAGTCTTTGGTCAATTCCTACCGTTTCCCCCTTAAAAAATCTCCAAAATATGCCGACAACATAAAAACACAGAAGCGCCACATAGCCCAATATTGTAGGAAAAAATTACAAATATTTATGTAGTAGATACACTCACATTGGTGCAGCCCCCCTAATGGTGCGGAAGAAGCAGACCTGGGATCTATTACAGTCACCCAGCAGACTGACTTCTGGTAAACAATCAGCAATCTGTGAGAGATGTAAACACAAGTGAACGCCAATATGGCCTAGTATTGTTTGGGTGCGTGAGATTAGATGTAGTAAAATTGCACTCACATTTAGAAGAGCACCTCCCTTGGTTCATTAGAAGCAAACTGGGATCAAACAGTCACCCAGTAGACTGACACCAGGTGTAGCAGGAACTCTCAGCAGGTTGAGGACCAGATGGTAGATAGGATAATAAAATGTACGGCAGCAGGTGGTAAGTGTAACAACTTACTTTATTAAAATGTATAAAAAATAGCAACGCGTTTCTCAGCCAACTTACGCCTGATAAAACAGCCACTGGTTGGCTGAGAAACGTGCACCTATGTGAGTGTATGTACTACATAAATATTTGTCATTTTTTTCCTACAATATTAGGCCATGTGGTGCTTCTGTCTTTTTATGTTGTCTGCAGATTGTTGATCCAGGATCGTGACTAGGGCTGCAACTAACGATTATTTTCAAAATCGATTAATCGGCCGATTATTTTTTCGATTAATCGACTAATCGGATAAAAAGAGAATCAATAATAGTTTTCTATGTTTTAAATAAAATCCACATAATGAGTGTTACAAATATAAACTTCAGACTAAAACTTTACATTAACACAACTGTTTTTTCAATTTTTAAGCTGCAGAGCACAGTTTTATAATTAAACAAAACCAAACCACAAACTGTTTGAAAAGAGGTAGGACTAGAAAGAGTTAGACTATCACTGTTAATAAAATTCTGTTATTCACTCTTTCAGAAACTTTGCATTGAAATGCAAAAATCTCAACATGTCCACATGCTTCTGGCTAAGGCTGGTTCTCTGTTTGCAGGTATGTTTCCTGCAGCAGAGAAAAGGCTGTTGAGGTGTATAAGTAGGGTTTTGCCAATTTCACCAAAGTGGGATATTTATCTTTGTTAGCTCTTCACCAATGCTAAGTGTTTTCTACCTTGGCAAGGGGCCTCTCAATAAAGTAACCCTTGACTTCATTCTAACATAAAAATATCTTGAATATCTATATGCAATGGTAAATAACCAGCTATAAGGTTAGGGGAAATATCTAGTCCGCTCTAAAAATAACGAATATACACTTATAAAGGTTGAAAAACCGATTAATCGATTATGAGATTCATTGACAACTATTTTCATAATCGATTATTATCGATTATGACAATTAGTTGTTGCAGCTCTAATCGTGACCTTTATCCTTACACAGATAGCTGCCTTGACCTGAGATTTTTCCATTGCCTTTGTGAGCTAATCATCTTTGGATGGGACCTTTACTAATACTAATACTGATATATGTATGTGTTTGTTGGTTCTACTATTATAGTCACACCTGTCTGTATATTATCATTGCAACATTATATATATACAGTATATATACAGTATATATATATATATATATATATATATATATATATTACATATCTCTTTAGCATTTACATTCAGTTGTGGTTGACTGAGGGCGCCCCCTATTTATATTTTTCACTCATCTCCAAAAATTTGTCACTTCCTCACACAAGACACAACTAAGATTTTAATCCACTATCTCATCATCTCTCATCTTTGACTATTGGCAACTCAATCCTTTTCCGGCCTCCCTAGCTGCCGTCTATTTCCCTTACAATCCATAGTAAATGCCTCTGCCAGGCTGATCTTCCTTACACGCCACTCTTCATCTGCTACACCTCTCTGCCAATCCTTTCACTGGCTTCCTCTGTCCTCAACAATAAACACAAAATCCTAATTCACACATTCAATAACAATGCTCTCCCCTATATCTCAGAATTAATCTCCAGATATTCTCCCTCCCGTCCCCTTCGCTCGACTCATAACCTCCTTCTACTTCTCTCTTTTTACCTCCTTACATTCCTGACTACAGGGCTTCTCCAGATTGGCCTATATCTTGTGGAACTCTATGCCTTGCTCCACAAGATTTCCCATGATTTTCAAAGTTTCAAGTGCTCCTTAAAGACTCTACTGATCAGGGATGTATATAATATACACTAACATGTTACCTCAATTCCTCTCCTGCTTCATCCCCTGAACCCCCTTAGCATGTAAGCCTATGAGCCCAGCTGTCTTGTAGCTCACCTTCATGAGAGCTGATTTACAACAGTGCAACTCCTAGCAGGACCCTCTACCTATTTGTCTCCCATAAATTCTACCTTGCATATTAAACCTATGTTTATAGTGCTGTGGAATCTGTTGGCACACTAAAAATAACTGATAATAATAAGTAGAAAACCATGATTTAAATTGAGTCCTACTGAGTAGTGAATTAAATTGTGGTTTAAATGGAATTGATTTAAATCAAATCCACCCTGAGAGCATGTGCACATATTGTTTGTGTTTCTCACAGGTTTTTGCCTATACACTTTTAAATAGCACCGTTATGCAGTGCATAAGTTTATAGAAGTGGAAAACACCCTGGCCCTTGGCACTTAGGACATTATAGAGAAGGGTTACAGATACTATAATAAGCATAAAACCACTTTCCTATGAAATGTGATTTAAGGAAATGAAATACCTTCACCACTAATTGTTACTAGTCCAATTATGTATTTTTACACACACACACACATATATATTATATATATAATATATATATATATATACTAGATATATATATATATATAATATATATATACACACATATACACACAGTAGATATATATATATATATATACACACACATATACACACAGTAGATATATATATATATATATATACACACACACATATACACACAGTAGATATATATATATATATATATATATTCTATATATACACACACACACATATACACACAGTAGATATATAGATAATATATATATATACACACACACATATACACACAGTAGATATATATATATATATATATACACACACATATATACACAGTAGATATATATATATATATATATATATATATACATACACACACACATATACACACAGTAGATATATATATATATATATAATATATACACACACATATACACACAGTAGATATATATATATATACACACCACACACACACATACACACAGTAGATATATATATATATACACACACACACACACATATACACACAGTAGATATATATATATATACACACACACACACATATACACACAGTAGATATATATATATATATATATATACACACACACACATATACACACAGTAGATATATATATATATATATATATACACACACACACACACACATATACACACAGTAGATAGATATATATATATATATATATATATATATATACACACACATATACACACAGTAGATATATAATATAATATATACACACACACACACACACATATACACACAGTAGATAGATATATATATATATATATATATATACACACACATATACACACAGATATATATATATATATATACACACACACATATACACAAAGTAGATATATATATATACACACACATATACACACAGTATATATATATATATATATATATATACACACATATACACACAGTAGATATATATATATATATATATACACACACATATACACACAGTAGATATATATATATATACACACACACATATACACACAGTAGATATATATATATATATATATACAGGTAGCCCTCAGTTTACGCCGGGGTTAGGTTCCAGAAGGAATGGTTGTAAATTGAAACCGTTTGTAAATATGAAACCCAGTATTATAATATAAGTCAATGGGAAGTGAGGGAGATAGGTTCCAGGCCCCTCTCAAAATTGTCATAACACCTAAAACATTATTTTTAAAGCTTTAAAATGAAGACTTTAAATGCTAAACAGCATTATAAACCTAATAAAATAATCACACAACACAGAATATTTAATTAATCTAAGTTAAATGAAAAAAAACATTTGCTAAACAGCATTATAAACCTAATAAAATAATCACACAACACAGACTTCACTTGCATTTTTCTGCAAACAGTTCTTTCTATGCATTTCAATCTGGACTGATTTATAGACAGGAAGATCTTGTTCCTTTGAAATCTGCTCGATAGCTCAGGTCAGGTTAAACTGATTAATTTCAGCTTGCTTGGCTTTGCTGCAACACAAGCGGACAGCTCCACCTACTGGCTATTTTAATAAATGCACTGCTTCTCAATGCTTTTCAATAGCAGTCACATGACTGGAAAAAAAGGGTGTTATTCTGAAACGGTGTAAATTGAACCGTTGTAAAACGAGGGCCACCTGTATATATACACACACACATATACACACAGTAGATATATATATATATATATACACACACACATATACACACAGTAGATATATATATATATATATATATACACACACATATACACACAGTAGATATATATATATATATATATATATATATATACACACACATATACACACAGTAGATATATATATATATATATATATATACACACATATACACACAGTAGATATATATATATATATATATACACACACACACAGTAGATATATATATATATATATATATAAATGCAAGTGTGTGTTAAATTGAAATTTCACTACATTGATACAATGCGGCTATGAAGCTTTGTATTTCCTTTTTTGTTAAAACACAAAACAGCTGTTTAACTGTGATAACTTAATCTTTCTTATTTCAAGCTAATTTAGACAAATACATGTATGTTTTAAGAAAATAAAGAACATCCTATTTCCTATGCACATGCTCATCCTTATCAGAAAAGCTACATTCAGATTCTGTCTCTAAACAAATCCTGTTTTTTTAGCAGATTAGATAGATGGCAGGAAAGAACCAAAATGCTCCTCATGCTGATGATAAAATGCAGTGATATATTATAAGGTATACTATACTGCTGCACCCACAAAATGCATTGTTTGCTTCCTGCCCTCTAAATCCCACTCCTGGATAGTGATAAACCAAAACATACACATACAGACCCCCTAACAAACCTCTGTAAACCATACAGGCTCCAGGTATACAACACCAGAATGCTCTGCAATACACACTGACACATACAGTATACTCCAACCCACACATACTGATACAGTTCACATAGTGATACAGTTTCACTAGTTTCTATTTAATTCCATGTAGCTGATTCACTATATAATAAAGAAAAGTATAAACTTTAGCAAATCAGCCGCCCAGAATAACTTAAGAACTGGTGAAGCTGTGAGACTCGTGAGGACAGTGAATAGACTAGAAAGACATTCTACTGAATTTTACAGAGTGATTCTTTTATGGTATTTGCTATTTCTAGGACCAAAGTGACCTATCAAAAGAACATGTTTAGAGGTTAATGGGACATAGAGAAGAAATAATATGATGCTGTATTTCACTAGTGCATTTTAAGATTGCATTATTGCTTGAAAGGAACAATGTGTTTAATCTCAGCAAAGGGGTTATGCACAGTCAAAGACAGCATTGGAGAAGCAATGCCAATCCTGAGCTGGTGATTGGTGGCTATGCACATATGCCACCCCTGATTGGTTAAGCAGCTTCCTTTAACTCAAAAAAGTAGTGTATTGCTGCCCTTTAAAGGGACACTGAATCCACATTTTTTCTTTCATGATTCAGATAGAGCATGCGATTTTAAGCAACTTCGTAATTTACTCCTAATATCAATTTTTCTTTGTTCCGCTTGCTATCTTTATTTCAAAAGAGAAGGCATCTAAGCTAAGGAGCCAGCAATTTTTTGGTTCAGCATCATGACAGCACTTGTTAATAGGTGCTGTTCAATCAGCAAGGACAACCCTAGTTTGTTCACTCAAATATGGGGGGGCCCCGGGATCTAAACTTACAGTCTTGCTTTTCAAATAAACATAACAAGAGAATGAAGAAAATTTGATAATATGAGTAAATTAGAAAGTTGCTTAAAATTGCATGCTCTATCTGAATCATGAAAGAAAAAAATTGGGTTCAGTGTCCCTTTAAGTTTGCGTTTAACCCTTTAGCGGAACTTAAACAGTTATATGGCATCAATAGTGCAAATAATACAATGATCTATTACAGTAGAGTATTTTATTATTGCTCCTATATGTACCTTTAACTTCTTGCAGCGGGTAAGATGTGCAGTGGCATGCATTAGGGGCCAGTTATTCTACAGAAGTACGTACACGTAGATAGTACTGTTTAAATACCAAATTCTGCAGAACAGAATATACCCAATAAAATTCCATTCAGATCCCTCCCTAACAGATGCAAATTAGCTTTTTGTTACTCTAGGCAGTGACTGCCACCTGATCCCCCCAAAATTTCAGCTGATATTTGTCTCATATACAGCCAGATGCCATGAGCGAGTGGAAAAGTCAAGTATCTCCATTGACGCAATCAGGTATCATTGATTTGTAATGAAATAATTACATCATTTGTAGAGCGCAGGAATGGGAATGCCTCATGCCTTACCCCTAAATCCTGCTGCCAAAATACATCCCACTCACTGAAAATACTACTAATAGTAATTGTAAAAAAAAAAAAAAAACAAATGTATATTGACCTATATTTTCAAAATAATAAATAAATAATACATATGATTGTGGGTGTGAATGCTTTTATCATTTATAGATAATGCTTCCTTGGACATCCTAGGTCATATTACCTCATCAGGCTCCAACATAACTGAGACTTCACTAACTCTTAGAGAGTATGTCTTGCCATTAAGTATTTAGCACGTGGTCCTTGATCGTCAGGACTCTTTTGGCCACTAAAGAAAGAAAAAGAGAATTTATCAACTCAACTATCTCAGCATTTTCTATAATTAATATACTTCTTTTGTTTTCTCCATTCAATTTTTTCTATACTATTTATCCTTTGTATCGCAAAAGTTTTTTTTCCGCTTATTTTCTAACAATGTATTTAAATAGATCCGACATTCAAATTTGGTATCCAGTCGTGATTTATCTCCATAACAAATGACATGCGCTCTAACATACTCATCATTCTTTTTAATAAAAAAATATTCCCCCTAAAAGATGCTTGTAGAGAATTAAAGGGATACTAAACCCTTTTTTTCTTCTTTCGTGATTTAGATAGTGCATGCAATTTGAAGAAACTTTCTAATTTACTCCTATTATCAATTTTTCTTTGTTCTCTTGTTATCTTTATTTGAAAGCAGGAATCTTAGCTTAAGAGTCGGCCCATTTTTGGTTTAGCACCTTGGTAGTGCTTGCTGATTGGTGGCTAAATAAAGATAGCAAGAGAACAAATAGAAATTTGATAATAGGAGTAAATTAGAAAGTTGCTTAAAGTGAAGGTAAAGTGAAAGGCTCTATTCTACATAATTACTGTTATCAAGCAAAATAAATATAACTTTCATTCATCAATTTTTACAAATCTTTAGATTAACCTGAGATATCGGATATTATTTTTCGTGTAGTCGGCTTTCCGAAAATCAACCCGTGCAATTCTTTTTTTTTATAAACAACGATCACGTTGTTGAGCCATCCAATTGATTCTTAGCCGTTAGGCGGCCGTCAATTTACGTCATCATTACATGGCTCTTGATGCGCATGCGTGACATCTTCTACTTCGCATTTGCCAAGCGCGCGTCCACGTTTTGCGCAATGCGCAGTAAAAACTTGAGTTTGTGGGCAGATTTTGTACAGCATAGGAACTCAGACGGCAACTAATTTGAAGCATTTTGTAGCGCTCCGATTACCGCAAGCATCTCTTTTTTATTGTAAGTCTAAAACAATCAATGATCAATTCAAAGATCAATTGTAAAAAAATGATGCGCATGGCGCGATTGTTCCATGCTCGATGTGCACGAGCTTAGTAGAACACATATAGAGCGGGTTGGACCGCTCTATACGTCACAGAAACCCGGAAATGGAGGATGGGAGGAGAATCAACAGGGGAACGGTAATAGAAATATAGTTTGAAAAATACCCAAATAAATAATTATTTTTTAAAATAAACCTAGCGACTGTTCTTGATTTAGTAAAAGGATCATAAATATGATTGCTGGTTAACAAAACTTTACCTTCACTTTAAAATGGCATGCTCTATCTGAATCATGAAAGAAAAAAAAATTGGGTTTAGTGTCCCTTTAATCTTCATAGACTCCATTTTTTTTTTTATTTAGACATTATTTTACCTTTGTCTTCTTCAAATGTTACAAAAGCATAACTTGGAGGTCCATGCATGATGTCAATCTTCTCAATCTCTCCACCTCCATTCCGATTCCTCAAGAAGTGGATGGTGAGTTTATCTCTGACCCGCTCGGCTGGAATATCCTCTGGAATTCCATCAACTTGTATCATATTGCTGTCCATGGATCTAAAATATAGGACATAACAGTGAGAGCAGATCAGTTTATGTTTCCATTTTGTTCTAGACATTTACTTCTATAACTACAAGTAAGCAGTAGACTGTAAGTTAGATTTTCACATTATTATCTGGAATTAAAAATGACAACCATTTTTGATGAAATTGGATTGGGTTGGCTCTTTATCTCCCAATAAAAAAATAACTTGTAATTACAATATTTTATGAAGCCTTGTAATAAATTAGCATACAAAGACAGAGATTACAAGTTGTGCGGCATAGCCGTAGCGTACACACTATGCGAAATGGGTCAGTACCGCTATTTCTATACCACAGCAATTACAAGTTACAAAAAAATTTTTTTATCTTTTGTTGTGCGTTATGGTGCGGTAAGCCCCATACCAAACAAAAAAAAGTTTTGACTTTGCATGCTTGTGCACGTTTTCCCCATAGAGATCAATGGAGAAAAAGTGCTGGACAAAAAACCTTACACCTGCGATTGTGAAATGGCGATCTCTTTAACGCACTCCCCATTGAAGTCTACGGAGAAAGGAAAGTTGTTTAAAAACCTAACACCCTACCATAAACCCCTAGTCTAATAACCCCTAATTCTCTGTCGCCCCACAAGCGCCAACACTAAATAAACCTATTAACCCCTAAACCGCCGCCCCCACATCATTACTACTAAAATAAACCTATTAACCTCTAAACCGCCGGCCCCCACATCGCCAACACTAAATAAACCCATTAACCCCAAAACCGCCGACCCCCCACATCGCAACCATCTAAATTAAACTATTACCCCTAAATTTAACACCCGCTAACTTTAAATTAAAGTTACAATATAACTACCTTAAAATAAATAAATACTTACCTGTGAACACTACGAAAAAACAAACAAACCTAACAGTCCCTTTAATGAAGACACTCCCTCATTAGTTTATGAAAAAATTAAGAAGACTAAAGCTGCTAGCTGCATCACCCCCAAGGATTTAAAGGGATATGAAACCCAAAAATGTTATTTTGTGATTCAGATAGAACATACACTTTTTAAAAGTTTCAAATTTATTTCTATTATCAGATTTGCTTTGTTCTCATTGTAGTCTTTGTTGAAGAGATACCTAGCTAGGCATCTGGAGCACTACATGTCAGGAAATAGTGCTGCCATCTAGTGCTCTTGCAAATGGATAACATTCTTGCAAAACTGCTGCCTTATAGTGCCCCAGAAATGGTCCGGCTCCTAAGCTTACGTCTTTGCTTTTCAACAAAACATACCAAGAGAATGAAGAAAAAATTATAATAAAAGTAAATTAAAAAGTTGTTTAAAATCGCATGTTCTATCTGAATCATGAAAGAAAAATGTGGGGTTTCATATCCCTTTAAGATATTACTTAGCTGAAAGCTGAGTCTTAAATTTTTGGGTAATAAACTGTTTCCAAATAAACATCATTTAAATCTATATGTCTCTGCCTTGTTCATTTTCATATAATAACGTTCTTTAAAAAGACAGAGTAAAGTCAAAATGAAGAGTTCATGATTCAGATAGAACATGCAGTTTTAAACAACTTTCCAATTTACTTCTATTATCAAATATACTTTGTACTCTTGATATCCTTTGTTGAAGATTAAACCTAAGTGTGTCACAACTATGGCCTCTAGTTATCAAGCCGTCAACCACAAATACGCTGGAATTCCGCAGCGTATTTGTGGCAAGGCTGATTCGCTGTAGTTATCAAGCCCTACAGACCGGCAAAAGTAGAATTTAGTGACGTAACATACGATCCGCCGGACTCAGTCCGACACAGATCGATGGTTACGTCACTACAGATGTTCCGAACGCAAGTTACGCACAATCTGACTACTTTTGCTAGTTATCAAAGAACTAGAAGGTACGCTCGCCACTATTCCGGGCCAGCGTACCTGGTTTTCAATCCGCCGCCCTGGAGGCGGTGGATCCCATAGGAATCAATGGGAGTCTGACAGCAGCGAAAGCTCATGTTCGCTGCTGCCCGATATCCCATTGATTTTATGGGAAGTGTCTGCACCTAACACCCTAACATGTACCCCGAGTCTAAACACCCCTAATCTTCCCCCCCTACACCGCCGCCACCTACTTTATACTTATTACCCCCTAAACCGCCACTCCCGGACCCTGCCGCAACTATAATAAATATATGAACCCCTAAACCGCCGCTCCCAGATCCCGCCGCCACTATAATAAATATATGAACCCCTAAACCGCCGCTACCGGACCCCGCCGCCACCTACATTATACCTATTAACCCCTAATCTGCCGCCCCCTACATAAAGTTATTAACCCCTCTCCTGCCGATCTCGGACCCCGCCGCAAATAAATTAATTGTTTAACCCCTAAACCGCCGCACCCGGAGCCCTCCGCCACCTACATTACATTTATTAACCCCATATCCTGCCCCCCCCCACACCGCCGCCACCTACAGTACATTGATTAACCCCTAATCTACCCCCCTACAACCGCCGGCCAATATATTAAATTGAATTAACCCCTAAACCTAAGTCTAAACCCTAACCCTAACACCCCCTAACTTAAATATTATTTACATTAATCTAAATAAATATTCCTATAATTAAATAAATTAATCCTATTTAAAACTAAATACTTACCTATAAAATAAACCCTAAGATAGCTACAATATAATTAATAATTACATTGTAGCTATTTTAGGGTTTATTTTTATTTTACAGGCAACTTTGTATTTATTTTAACTAGGTACAATAGCTATTAAATAGTTAATAACTATTTAATAGCTACCTAGTTAAAATAATTACAAATTTACCTGTAAAATAAATCCTAACCTAAGTTACAAATACACCTAACACTACACTATCAATAAATTAATTAAATAAATTAACTACAATGATCTAAATTAAAATACAATTAAATAAACTAAACTATATTACAAAAAAGAAAACACTAAATTACAAAAAATAAAAAAATATTACAAGAAGTTTAATCTAATTACACCTAATCTAAGCCGCCTAATAAAATAAAAAAGCCCCCCAAAATAATAATATTCCCTACCCTAAATTAAATTACAAATAGCCCTTAAAAGGGCCTTTTGCGGGGCATTGCCCCAAAGTAACCAGCTCTTTTACCAGCCCTTAAAAGGGCTTTTTGCGGGGCATTGCCCCAAAGTAATCAGCTCTTTAACCTGTAAAAAAAAAAATACAATACCCCCCAACATTACAACCCACCACCCACACACTCCTACTCTAAAACCCACCCGATCCCCCCTTAAAAAACCTAACACTACCCCATTGAAGATCACCCTACCTTGAGCCGTCTTCACCCAGCCGGGCCGAACTCTTCATCCGATCCGGGCATAAGTGGTCCTCCAGCTGGGCAGAAGTCTTCATCCGATCGGGGCAGAAGAGGTCCTCCATCCAGCAGAAGTCTTCATCCAAGCGGCATCTTCTATCTTCATCCTTCCGGCGATGAGCGGCTCCATCTTGAAGACCTCCAGCGCGGAGCATCCTTCCAGCACGACGGACTAACGACGAATGACGGTTCCTTTAAAATATTTCCATTTTTCCTACCTTAATTCCGATTGGCTGATAGAATCCTATCAGCCAATCGGAATTCGAGGGACGCCATCTTGGATGACATCATTTAAAGGAACCGTCATTCGTCGTTAGTCCGTCGTGCTGGAAGGATGCTCCGCGCCGGAGGTCTTCAAGATGGAGCCGCTCATCGCCGGAAGGATGAAGATAGAAGATGCCGCTTGGATGAAGACTTCTGCTGGATGGAGGACCTCTTCTGCCCGATCGGATGAAGACTTCTGCCTGGCTGGAGGGACCACTTGTGCCCGGATCGGATGAAGACGGCTCAAGGTAGGGTGATCTTCAATGGGTAGTGTTAGTTTTTTTAAGGGGGGATCGGGTGGGTTTTAGAGTAGGGGTGTGTGGGTGGTGGGTTGTAATGTTGGGGGGGGGGAAGGTATTGTATTTATTTTTTTTACAGGTAAAAGAGCTGATTACTTTGGGGCAATGCCCCGCAAAAAGCCCTTTTAAGGGCTGGTAAAAGAGCTGGTTACTTTGGGGGCAATGCCCCGCAAAAGGCCCATTTAAGGGCTATTTGTAATTTAGTTTAGGGTAGGGAATTTTATTATTTTGGGGGCTTTTTTATTTTATTAGGGGGCTTAGATTAGGTGTAATTAGATTAAACTTCTTGTAATATTTTTTTATTTTTTGTAATTTAGTGTTTGTTTTTTTGTAATAAAGATTAGTTTATTTAATTGTATTTTAATTTAGATCATTGCAGTTAATTTATTTAATTAATTTATTGATAGTGTAGTGTTAGGTGTATTTGTAACTTAGGTTAGGATTTCTTTTACAGGTAAATTTGTAATTATTTTAACTAGGTAGCTATTAAATAGTTATTAACTATTTAATAGCTATTGTACCTAGTTAAAATAAATACAAAGTTGCCTGTAAAATAAAAATAAACCATAAAATAGCTACAATGTAATTATTAATTATATTGTAGCTATCTTAGGGTTTATTTTATAGGTAAGTATTTAGTTTAAATAATATTTAAGTTAGGGGAGTGTTAGGGTTAGACTTAGGTTTTGGGGTTAATTAATTTAATATATTGCTGCAGTGTAGGGGGGGGTAGATTAGGGGTTAATCAATGTACTGTAGGTGGCGGCGGTGTAGGGGGGGCAGGATAGGGGTTAATAAATGTAATGTAGGTGGCGGAGGGCTCCGGGTGTGGCGGTTTAGGGGTTAAACAATTAATTTATTTGGGATCGGCAGGATAGGGGTTAATAACTTTATGTAGGGGCGGCGGTATAGGGGGCGGCAGATTAGGGGTTAATAGGTATAATGTAGGTGGCGGTGGGGTCCAGGAGCGGCAGTTTAGGGGTTCATATATTTATTATAGTGGCGGCGGGATCCGGGAGCGACGGTTTAGGGGTTAATATATTTATTATAGTTGCGGCGGGGTCCGGGAGCGGCGGTTTAGGGGCTAATAAGTTTATTTAGTTGCCCCTCAGTATAGTATAGTGTGGGTGTTTAGTGACAGGCTAGCAAGAAAGCTGCCAAGAAGCCGATGAGCAGCGAGATCGATGACTGTCAGTTAACAACAGCCCGTGCTCATCGCTCCGTACTTGGTGCGCGGCTTCTTGACAGCTTTTTTGATAACTATGGCGAACGTATTCAGGTTTGCGGCGGCGGCGATGTTAGGCGAGCGTATTGGGGCCGTCGAATGCAGGTAAGTTGACGGCTTGATACATAGGCCTATGTATAACATTGCTATACACATTGTTGCAAACACTGCTGCCAGATGGCTAAAGACACGTGCACTCTCCTGAGCTCACCTAAAATTACTCTTACAAAAACTAAGGACAATTTATAGTACAAGTACATTGGGAAGTTATTTAAAACTGCATGATCTTTCCAATCCATTTAAGTTTCCATTTAAGGTGTCTGTCCCTTTGAGTTTAAGAAATGTATCTACTTTATGCAGCCTTTTTTAATTCTCTTAAAGGGATACTGAACCCAATTTTTTTATTTCATGATTCTGATAGAGCATGCAATTTTAAGCAACTTTCTAATTTACTCCTATTATCAATTTTTCTTTGTTCTCTTGCTATCTTTATCTGAAAAAAGAAGGCTTCTAAGCTAAGGAGCCAGCCAATTTTAGTTCAGACCCTGGACAGCACTTGTTTATTGGTGGGTGATTTTATCCACCAATCAGCAAGAACAGCCCAGGTTGTTCACCAAAAATGGGCCGGCATCTAAACTTACATTCTTGCTTTTCAAATAAAGATACCAAGAGGATGAAGACAATTTTATAATAGGAGTAAGTTAGAAAGTTGCTAAAAATTGCATACTCTATCTGAATCACGAAAAAACATTTTACGTCCCTTTAAGAAAAATCCAGTTATAGTTATTGTGAATTCTGTCAATAGAGAGTTGATAGGTGCTGCAAATATCTCTAAGTAAGTAATGGAAGATAAACAAGAATCTAAGCATTTCACTATTTCCCTAATGCTTGCTTCAAACGGTGTGTTTACCCCCTAGGAGTAACTAGTGCAAAAAATAAAGGTACTTTCTGTATGCGTGTTTTATACTTAATGACAGAAAGTCAACTTTATGTATAGCACCGGTAAATCCTAGCATTTATCGTTACTTTAAATGCATAGTTAAAGAACCTCAGCACGACAGCTGCCAAGCTGGTTCTGAAAAGACGTAACTATATATTTAACCCCTTTGCAGTTCATCTGGTTTGGTTTGTGTGCGTCTTATTTTCTGCTGAAATTGTCATCCAGTCATGGATGTTTTGTTAAAGGGATATGAAACCTGAAATTTTTCTTTGGCGATTCAGATAGAGCACTGGTTTTCAAACCTTTCCTCGGGTCTCCCTAACAGGCCAGGTTTTGAGTATTACCTTGGATGAGAGCAGGTGAAATAACTAGGTTTACTAATCAGCTGATTTTATTCACCTGTACTCCAGTTCAGATATCCTCAAAATGTGCCCTGAGGACAAGTTTGAAAACCAGTGAGATAGAGCATGTGATTTTAAAAAACGTTCTAATTTACTAATATCACATTTTCTTAGTTCTCTTTATATCTTTTGTTTAAAAGCAGGGATGTATGCTTGGGAGCCGGCCCATTTGTGGAGCACTATATGGCAGCAGTTTTGCAAGAATGTTATCCATATGCAAGATGAGTACTAGATGGCAGCACTATTTCCTGCCAAGTAGTGGTCCAGATACCAACCTAGGTATCTCTTCAATACAGAATATCATGGGAACAAAGCAACTTTGATAATAGAAGTAATTTGGAAACTTTTTTTAAATGGTATGATTTGTCTGAATCCCACAAGTTTTGGGTTTCATATCCCTTTAATAGGATAAGCGCAACGTAACATTGGCACAAACACGTATGTGTCTGTACATTCTAACATTAGAGTTTGCATTTACGCATTGCAGCTTTAATGCTCATGTGATAACGCACTTTTATTATTTATTTTGCCTGTTTTTGCTGCAATTTAAATCTGAAAATTGTAGTTTGTTTTTACACTTCCCCTGGAGTGCATTCAGTGGAATTAAGAACTCTGACCCTCCACCAGAGACTGCTTGATGTCTACAGGAGCCATTTATATCCGTCCCTAATCAGACCCACAGCAAAGAAGGCATGAGAAACAAAACTTGAGAGGTTTTTTTAAGGGGTATGCCCATGGAGTGCAAACAAATTCAAACAGTAAGTATTCAATGGTTATAAAACATTGATTTTGTATGCAGATAGTTTGTAATGCATAGATTCCGTAATGATGCACATATGCTATATGACTTTAAAGGGACATTAAACACAAAATAAATGCTAGATAGAATGATGTTTAGTCGGATAATATTATGTGTTAGATGTAATTTTTAAAATGTAATTTGCTGTTTAAATATTGACAAAGCAAGTGTAAGGTTTTAGCTACATTAAAACAATGGGAGCTGCCATGTTGTGACTTAGGTTGCATTCTCTGCTGTGGCCAATTAGGGACAGTTATAAAACATAAATTATGCTTACCTGATAATTTCATTTCCATCGAGGGGAGGAGAGTCCACGGCTTCATTCATTACTGTTGGGAATTAAGAACCTGGCCACTAGGAGGAGGCAGACACCCCAGCCAAAGGCTTAAATACCTCCCCCCACTTCCCTCATCCTCCAGTCATTCTGCCGAAGGAACAGTAGGAGAAATATCAGGGTATAAATGGTGCCAGAAGATTAATTCAATTTAGGTCCGCCCACCCGAGATATGGGTGGGAGCCGTGGACTCTCCTCCCCTTGATGGAAATGAAATTATCAGGTAAGCATAATTTATGTTTTCCACGGCTTCATTCATTACTGTTGGGAATATATACCGAAGCTCTATAGGACACTGAATGATACTGGGAGGGCTAAAGGCAGATCCTAATCTGAGGGCACTACAGCCTGCAAAACCTTTCTCCCAAAAACAGCTTCCGCAGAAGCAAAAACGTCAAATTTGTAAAACTTTGTAAAAGTGTGTAAGGAGGACCAGGTAGCCGCCTTACAAATTTGCTCCATAGAGGCCTCATTCTTGAAGGCCCAAGACGAAGCCACAGTTCTAGTAGAATGAGCCGTGATCCTCTGAGGAGGCTTATGTCCCGCTGTATCATAGGCCAAGCGAATCAAGCTCCTCAACCAAAAGGACAAAGAAGTAGAAGAGGCTTTCTGCCCCTTGCACTTCCCAGAATACACCACAAAAAGAGATGTAGAATGACGGAAATCCTTTGTAGCCTGAAGATAGAACTTTAAGGCATGAACCACATCCAGGTTATGAAGTAACCTCTCCTTAGAAGAAGAAGGATTAGGACACAAAGAAGGAACAACTATTTCCTGATTGATGTTACGGTTAGACACCACCTTGGGAAGAAATCCCAAACCAGTGCGAAGCACAGCCTTATCCGCATGAAAAACCAGATAAGGAGGCTCACATTACAAGGCAGCCAGTTCAGATACTCTGCGTGCCGATACAATGGCCAACAGTTAGAGAACTTTCCAGGACAGAATCTTAATGTCAATGGAATGCATAGGCTCAAACGGAACCCTCTGCAATACCTTAAGGACCAAGTTCCATGGGGGAGCAGACTGTCTAAAAACAGGCCTGATTCTAGACAGAGCCTGAACAAAAGATTGTATATCAGGGAGCTCAGCAAGTCTCCTATGCAACAATACTGATAATGCCGAAATCTTTCCCTTTAAGGAACTGGCAGCAAGACCCTTCTCCAAACCCTCCTGGAGAAAGGAGAAAGGACAGAATCCTGGATACCTTCACCTTATGCCAAGGATATCCATACTTCTCACACCAGGACAAGTAAGTCCTCCACACCTTATGGTAGATGCGACGAGTGACTGGATTCCTTGCCTGAATTAGCGTATCAATCACACTTTCAGAAAAGTCTCTCTTGGCCAAGACTAGGCGTTCAATCTCCACCCAGTCAGCCTCAGAGAATCGAGATTTTGATGTTGAAAAGGACCCTGTTCCAGCAGATCCCTGCGACAGGGTAACCTCCACGGCGGAGAGGATGACATCCCCACCAGATCCGCAAACCACGTCCTCCGCGGCCACTATGGAGCAATCAGAATGGCCGAAGCTCTCTCCTGTTTGATGCGTGCCACTACATGAGGTAGAAAAGGTAATGGTGGAAAAATGTAAGCTAGGCTGAACCACCAAGGCACCACCAAGGCATCTATCAGCTCTGCCTGGGGATCCCTGGACCTCGACCCGTATCGGGGTAGCTTGCAATTGATCCGAGACACCTCCCTCATGTCTAGGGAGCTCCTCGTACCCCCCCTTATGGTTGATGTAAGCCACCGAGGTAATGTTGTCGGTCTGGAATATGATGAAGCTGAACGACCCCAGAGGAGGCCAAGCCTTCAGAGCATTGTGAATTGCTCGGAGTTCCAGAATATTTATCGGAAGGTCCATTTTCCTTGTGCTATCCTGGCACCCCAAACCGCTCCCCATCCTGCCAGACTCGCGTCCGTGGTCACAATCTCCCAGGACGGTGTCAAGAAAGATGTCCCCATGGACAGTTGCTCCGGATGGATCCACCAAAAGAGGTAGATCCGAGTCCGAGCATCCATGGATATCTGCTGTGATAGATCTGAATGATCACCGTTCCACTGTCTCAACATGCACAATTGAAGAGGTCTGAGATGGAACCTGGTGAATGGAATGACGTTTATGCTGGAAACCATGAGTCCAATCACCTCCATACACTGAGGGGCTTGAGGAGGACTGAAGGGCAAGACAAGAGGACACAATCTTCCTGCGTCGTTGGTCTGTGAAAAATATCGTCATGGACATAGAGTCTATGATCGTGCCCAGGAACTCCACCCTGTTGCTGGGAAGCAGGGAACTCTTTCCTGAGTTGATCATCCAACCCTGAGTTTGGAGCAAAAGAAGAAGAGTCCTCGAATGATCCTCTGTGAGACTGAACACGGCACCTGGACTAGGATGTCGTCCAAATAGGGCACCACAGCAATGCCTCTGGCTCTGGCCACTGCAAGTAGCGCCCCCAGAACCTTTGTGAAGACTCTCGGGGCCATCGCCAGACCAAAGGGGAGGGCCACAAACTGGAAGTGTTGGTTCAGAAACGCAAATCTTAGGAACTTGAAGTGGTCCCTGTGAATTGGCACATGAAGGTAAGTGTCCTTCAAGTCTATAGTTGTCATGAACTGTCCCTCTTGAACTAGGGGTAGAATAGATCTGATCGTTTCCATTTTGAACGATGGAACACTCAGAAACTTGTTTAAACACCTTAGGTCCAGAATCGAGCGGAACGTGCCCTCCTTCTTTGGAACCACAAAAAAGATTTGAATAGTACCCTAGACCCCTTTCTGCTTGGGATACTGGTACGATAACACAGAGAGAGGAGAGATCCCTCACACACTCTAGAAAGGCTATTCTCTTTTCCGGTTTTGAAGACAGGTTTGACAGGAGGAATCTGCCCCTGGGCGGATGGGATTTAAACCCTATCCTGTAACCCTGGGAGACAACCTCCAGAACCCAAGGGTCCTGAACGTCCTGTAACCAGGCTTCTGAGAAGAGAGATAATCTGCCCCCTACTTGGTGCAGAGACCGGTCAGGGGCCGCCCCTTCATGACAATTTTGTCTCAGCGGGCTTCTTGTTCTGCTTAGACTTGTTCCAAGAATGAGCCGGCTTCCAAGTTCCCTTGGACTGGTCTGCTTTTGCGGCGGGCTGCTGACGCTGGGCCTTGTCCACACGAAAGGGACAAAAAGTAGATCCTTTAGGCTTAACCTTCTTATCCTGCGGTAGGTAGACTCCCTTGCCTCCCGTAACCGTGGATATGATCGAATCAAATCCTGGACCGAACAGAATCTTTCCTTGAAAAGGCAGGGACAACAGCCTCGACTTAGAGGTCATGTCCGCACACCAAGACTTTAGCCACTGAGCCCTGTGCGCTAAAACGGAAAAACCTGACACCTTAGCGTTCAGGCGAATAATTTGCATATTGGCATCACAGATGAAAGAATTGGCGACCTTCAACACCTTAATCTTATCCTTTATCTCGTCGATGGAAGTCTCCCCCTCAACCATTTCACACAGGGATACACACCAATATGTCACAGCTCCGGCAACTGCGGCTACGGCTGCTGCCGGCTAAAAAACAAACCCCGTGTGTTGAAACATCTTCCTTAACATGTTTTCCAACTTTTTATCAATGGACTCTTCAAACGACAAACTATCCTCGAGGGGAATAGTTGTCCGCTTTGCGAGCCTGGAGATAGCACCATCCACCTTAGGGACAGTACCCCACAGCTCAAGCTGAGAGACCGGAACGGAGAACAGTTTCTTAAAGGAAGAAGAAGGGGAGAAGGAAGAACCTAATTGCTCCCATTCATTCTTAATAATAGGCACCACCCTGTCCTCATATACCTTATCAAGCTTAGGAATCACAGGTTCCTCCGGAAGCTTTGGTTCCGGAACCTCCAGAGTAGCAAGCACTTGCTTTAGCAAAAAGCGCAAATTCTCTATCCTGAACCTAAAGTCAGGCTCCTCCGCAGTCCAGAAGGGGCCTCCTCCAAAGAGTCGGAGTGGGCCTCGTCATCGTATAACGCCTCTGATATTTCCATAGGCGTAGACAACCCCTGGGCCAGGCCGCCATGATACGCCCTACACTTGCACTTAGCAGAACGTGGTAAGGCATGGGTCACTTTCGATACCGCCGTTTGCAGTTGATCCGCAAAATCTGATGGCCAACGAATCTCTCCCGCAGGAGTAATGGTTGGAACCTGGGGCGCTGCATGTGCAATTGGAGATGAATGCAGGGAACGCACCTCATGGGACGGGGAACCCTCAGAGGTGGACGGCTCAGTAGTACTAGACATCCGTTTATTTTTAGATGTCGTAACTTTATTAAGGCATGTAGAACATAGTTGAGCAGGCTGTTCTACCATAACCTCCTCACAATAAACACAGGAATGAGACCTTGTTGAAGAGGGAGAACCCTCTAACGCGTCAGAGTCCTCCATAGCTTGCACTGTTATTACAGACTATAATAACTTAATAAATAGGCACCTTTATACCTCCAATGGCCGGGGCACTCACCACCTCCTATGACCCGGACTACAGAAACCATTTTGTCTCCTGTGCCGCTGATCAACAGAGGAAGAGAGATAGCCACATCTGGTCACATGGAATGCCTGGCAGGACCGCCCCTGCCTAAGGAGAAAACGAGCCAAAAAAGGGCCGCGCAATACTCCCGTAAGTCACCTGAAAATTCCACACATAGCCAGAGCCTCATCTCGCACATAACGCAGCAATGACACAATAAAAAATATCATGTATAAACCCCCCTGTTCAATAATCCCCTTTCCAGGAATATTAACCCTTGATTCTTTAAAGATAAAAGGCGTCACACTGTGACCATGTCTTCCGTGTTTCATTACATAATAAAAAATTAAACAATCTTACCAGAATCTACACCGTGGGACAGGAACAGGGCCCTTCAAGTGTGACAGGTTAGTAGCTTCGCTCCTGACATGGACTTGAGTGTGAAAAGCAGGCAGCGAAAATTGTCAACGCTGATTGCTTGTGGAGCTGTTAATATGAGTTAGGATGGTTTCGCAGAAAGACTCTCCCTGCATCTCCGGACTCTAACTTTCACCCAAGCTCTCACTGACAGGCTGACAGGACTACTTAAAACTCCAGTCCCAATGCGAAGAGTACTACCCTCCATAAGAAACTACTCCGATCTTCAGGCACTTCTCTGCCCTCCTCCTGTGAAGAAAGGCAAAGAATGACTGTGTGATATACCTTTAAGGTATATCCCGCCTACCTTTCCTCCACCCTATATCAAGCACACCTGAACCATCATTCCTTGCCTGAAAATTGTTTTCTCTTTGGAACTTATCTGATCGCATCCCTCATGCTGTGATTCTACTTTTGATATTTCCTAACTTGCTTCATTGTTTCTTTCTCTCTGAAACAGCAGTAGTAAGTGAGGATCTTTTGCTGTACACTTTACTTTCAAAAGTATTTCATTATTTCTCCAATTCTACCGGAATCCTATTATTTCATCAAACCGGATCAAGGAGCCACCGGATCTACTTGCAGCGTCCCGGAAGCCGCACTCACACCAACACAGTATACCGGTCACAGAGGTAAAACCGTTCTCCTCAAACCTAAGGTAATATTTAATCCATTTACAAAGGATCCGTTCTTACCTTGTCACTCTCTGGAAAGCATCCGCATTACCATGCTAAATCTACCGGTTACTACCATAGTCTGACTGTGCTGTATATATTTTATGTATGATTGTGTGAGTGCGTGAAGTCATTCCTGAAGAATTGTTACAATAAGGATACAACTACTGATGTTTTACTAAGTGTAACTAAATACACATTTACTCTATCATATCTCTGAACTGATTGCTTTATGTTCCTTACCTATATTGCAACAATTGTTTCTACTCAAGTATTCCTTGCTTCTGCTTGGCATCTACGAAGTTTTCTTTCAGTAAAAGTCTCACCAGTGATTTAACAGGAAGTTCAAACCATACTGCCTGTTTTATTCATTAAAAGAGCAACAAACCCTTAGCTTAAAAACACTGCATAAGTTCCTGCATAAAACAGGACATCACATAATTTTCAGGCCACAGTGTTCTAAGGGTTTGTTACTGGTAAACAAAACTTTGTTATTATGGATGCAAATGAAATTAAAACTGAGTTCTCTAACATACAAAGAAAATTAGATTATCTTGCACAAGGCTTAACAGAAGTACAAGCAGATAATACCGCATTAAAAGCTATTGTTAAAGAATATATGTCTCACAAAAGTACTGATGTACCTGAACCCCATATTCAATACCCTCAACCTTTCACTGGTAAAAGACATGAATTCAGAGATTTCAAGACTGCTTGTAAACTTCTTTTTACCATGAGACCCCGCACATATTATTCAGACCGCATCAGGGTTTGCACCACTATTTCATTTCTACAGGGAGAGCCCAGAACCTGGGCTAACAGGTTTTATGAAAATAATGACCCAATTTTGGATTCACTACAGGATTTCTTTCAAGCTATGTCTAATCTATATGAAGATACAGATACACAAATAACTGCAGATTCTAAACTACGCGCACTCAAACAGGGTAAGCGCACGGTGGAGGAGTACACAACTGAATTTCAAATGTGGGCAACAGACTCACTATGGAACCAAGTTAGCCTTAAGAATCAGTTTAGGCTGGGCCTATCTGAAAACCTTAAGGATGAACTGTCTCGCCAGGAAATGCCTGATTCTCTTCCAGCACTTATTAAATTAAGCACATCCATAGATAGAAGACTCAGGGAACGGCGAGCAGAGAGATCCACTTCAGACACAATACCCAGACGTCAGGTCACTTATCCTACAACATCTGAGAAATCTCAACAAGTAGACAACAAATCAGAATTATTTCCTGTAGCTTATTATTCAAGAAGATTCACACCTGCAGAAAATAATTATAGTATAGGAGATAAAGAACTCCTTGCTATCAAAGTATCCCTTGAACAATGGAGGCACTTACTGGAAGGTACACAAAAACCATTTAAAATCTTCACAGATCATAAGAATCTGGAATATTTGAAGAAAAGCAAAACTCTAACTTCCAGACAAGTAAGGTGGTCATTATTCTTAGATAGGTTCAATTTCTTGATCACTTATCGACCAGGAAGCCTGAATACCAAGGCTGATGCATTATCCAGAGTACAGGAAATGAAACCTCAAGAGACCCTGACTCCAATAGTACCAATCGAAAAATTTATTGGAGTCCTAACACCTTTAGAGGAAGAGATTAAAAGGGCACAAGAAAAAGAAACCAATACACCTGTCACAAAAACCTAAATACTGGTTTAATAAACCATAAAGATCAATTGTATATACCCTGTTCATTAAGAAAACAAATATTGAAACACACTCATGATGAACCTTTATCCGGTCATACCGGAATACAAAAAACCATTGGAAAAACAAGAAGAAACTTTTGGTGGCCCCAAATGAATCAAACCATCCAAGATTATGTCAATTCCTGTGACACTTGTGATAGAAATAAAATAGATCATAAAGGGCCCATCGGATTGTTGACCCCATTGCCAGTTCCGGATAAACCCTGGTCCATGATCTCGATGGACTTTATTGTAGAGCTACCAAAATCAAGGAACTTTAACACTATATTAGTTGTCATAGATCATCTAACAAAATTGGGACATTTTATACCCCTAAAAAGGTTACCCTCAGCTTTTACTACAGCAAATGTTTTCCTTAACCACATAGTGAAACTCCACGGACTACCCACTGATATAATAACAGATAGAGGTACACAATTCACCTCATCCTTTTGGAGATCATTATGCAAATTGTTAAAAATCACACCAAGATATTCAACAGCCTTCCATCCCCAAACCAATGGGATGACTGAGAAACTAAATCAAACATTAGAACAATATCTTCGTTGTTACATTTCCCATTTGCAGGATGATTGGATAGATTATTTATCAATGGCGGAATTCTCTTACAACAATTCGGTATCATCCTCAACAAAAATGACACCGTTCTATGTAACCTATGGCTATCATCCGACAACTTTGACACTATCTAAAACTGACGTAAACTCACCAGCTGCTAAAGACTATTCTTTACAACTTGAAGCAAGACTAGCCCTAGTCAAAAAACATTTATCTGATGCAAAGAATTATCAGAAAGCTTATTATGATAAACGTCACAGACCCAGTCCAGTCTATAAAGTGGGTGACAAAGTGTTATTATCTGTAAAGAATTTAAAACTACATGTACCCTCTAAGAAATTGGCGAACCAATACATTGGACCTTTTGTAATCAATAAAATTTTGAACCCTATGACGGTATGTTTAACTCTTCCTGCAGCTTATAGGATTCATCCCACTATACATGTGTCTCTGATAAAACCTTATAATTCTACTGTACAAACCAGTCTTCAGACTCCAACTGCGTTACAAATAGATGACCACGACGAATTTGAGGTGGACCGTATTCTAGATTCTAGGATCAAGAATCGTCACCTAGAGTACTTGTTAAAATGGAAAGGTTTTGGTCCTGAGGACAATTCTTGGCATCGTAGCGCTGACATTTCTGCTCCCCGTCTGATTAGATCCTTTCATCGCAGGTATCCTTTGAAGCCATCCCTCTCGTCAATTGGGGGACCCCTTAGCGGGGGGAGTGTGTGATATACCTTTAAGGTATATCCCGCCTACCTTTCCTCCACCCTATATCAAGCACACCTGAACCATCATTCCTTGCCTGAAAATTGTTTTCTCTTTGGAACTTATCTGATCGCATCCATCATGCTGTGATTCTACTTTTGATATTTCCTAACTTGCTTCATTGTTTCTTTCTCTCTGAAACAGCAGTAGTAAGTGAGGATCTTTTGCTGTACACTTTACTTTCAAAAGTATTTCATTATTTCTCCAATTCTACCGGAATCCTATTATTTCATCAAACCGGATCAAGGAGCCACCGGATCTACTTGCAGCGTCCCGGAAGCCGCACTCACACCAACACAGTATACCGGTCACAGAGGTAAAACCGTTCTCCTCAAACCTAAGGTAATATTTAATCCATTTACAAAGGATCCGTTCTTACCTTGTCACTCTCTGGAAAGCATCCGCATTACCATGCTAAATCTACCGGTTACTACCATAGTCTGACTGTGCTGTATATATTTTATGTATGATTGTGTGAGTGCGTGAAGTCATTCCTGAAGAATTGTTACAATAAGGATACAACTACTGATGTTTTACTAAGTGTAACTAAATACACATTTACTCTATCATATCTCTGAACTGATTGCTTTATGTTCCTTACCTATATTGCAACAATTGTTTCTACTCAAGTATTCCTTGCTTCTGCTTGGCATCTACGAAGTTTTCTTTCAGTAAAAGTCTCACCAGTGATTTAAAGTGAAAGTAAACTTAAGTAGACTGCAATATATGTTGATATAAATCATTAAAAATTAATATCACTTTCATTCATCATTTTTTTTCCAATTAAATTATAGACCTGTTTATTCTAATGAAACCCATCTGTCTTGTTAGCCGACTCTCCTCCCGCATTATAAAAAAAATTCTGTTCGTTGTGACGATTTACTATTGCCTAAATCTAATTGGTCCCCCATGGGCGTCTAAAACTGTTAGTTTCACGCCCACATGTTGCTATGCGCATGTGGCAATCCTTGAATTTTAATCCTGTATCGGATGCGCGTTCACAACAGCCGCATGCGCATAGGAAGGCACAACTTGATTGATGATATATATTTTATACTAATTACTCATTGCTCGTTAGAGTCATCGGGGAATGCACAGCATGCAAACTGCTTATACGATCCTAACTATGATACTAAACAATGAATCCAGTGTTTAGTATCGTAGCGTAGCTCGTGTTATCGCGCATGCGCAAAAAATTGGGCTCACGAGAACGAGCACGGCTAATGACGTATAGAGCGGGTGGGACCGCTCTTACGCGTAACAGTAAAAAACCTGGTATCGAGCAGGGGGCGGAGGAAGCCATGAAAAGGTGCACATAATAAAATATAAAATATATTCTTTACTGAACATTTTTAAGAAATATAAAGTTAGCGACTGTAATATATGCAAGTAGGAGAATCTATAACTGGCTTGGGGTATTGCAAAATTTACTTTCACTTTAACAGGTAGTTCAAACCATACTGCCTGTTTTATTCATTAAAAGAGCAACAAACCCTTAGCTTAAAAACACTGCATAAGTTCCTGCATAAAACAGGACATCACAGACTGGGGGATGAGGGAAGTGAGGGAGGTATTTAAGCATTTGGCTGCAGTGTCTTTGCCTCCTCCTGGTGGCCAGGTTCTTAATTCCCAACAGTAATGAATGAAGCTGTGGACTCTCCTCCCCTTTCGATGGAAATAGTTTACTAGAGTGCGCAGCCAATGGCTGTGTGGAATATAACAGTGTTCTGCACTTTCAGTTCTAATGATAGCGCACACAATAAAGAGGCTCGCTTGTTGTGACACTTTCATATTACAAGTCCATGGTAAGGCTTGTCTGGTTAGTGTGGCCGACTTTGCTCGAATGAAGCCTATACTTTTAAATGGAGATTGTGACCTCGCTAACTTGAGCTGGTATTACAAGTTGAAAGTTATAGTTTGCGCTTGAGCGCAAGCCAAAGCTGAAAAAAATAAAGTATTACACACACATATATATATATATATATATATATATATATATACACACACACACACACACACTTTTTAACTCCTTCACCACCAAAACTTTCAGAGAAGAATTTGCCCAAAATACGGGAGAATGTTTATTATTTTTGCTATCACTCCTTTTAAACAGAAACCTATCGGCTAGATTACGAGTTTTGTCGGTAAGGCTGTGTGGTGCTAATGCTCCTTTTTTTCTTACCGCTCCCTTTAAACAACACTGGTATTACAGGTTTTCTGTAAACCGGCGTTAGCCTCAGAAAAGTGAGCAAAATTTAGCTCCACATCTCACTGTAATACCAGCGCTGCTTACGGTAGCGGTGAGCTGGCTAAACGTGCTCGTGCACGATTTCCCCATAGGAAACAAGGGGCTGAGCTGGCTGAAAAAAAAACCTAATACCTGCAAATAAGCAGCGTTCAGCTCCTAACGCAGCCCCATTGTTTCCTATGGGAAAATGAAATTTATGTCTGCACCTAACACCCTAACATGAACCCCGAGTCTAAACACCCCTAATCTTACACTTATTAACCCCTAATCTGCCGCCCCCGACATCGCCGCCATCTGCATTATATTATTAACCCCTAATCTGCCACTCCGGACACCGCCGCCACCTACATTATACTTATGAACCCCTAATCTACTGCCCCCTACATCGCCGACACCTACATTATATTTATTAACCCCTAATCTGCCCCCCCCAACGTCGCCGCAACTATATTAAATTTATTAACCCCTAATCTGCCGCGGCCAACACTATAATAAAGGTATTAACCCCTAAACCTAAGTCTAACTTAAATATAATTTTAATTAAACAAAATAAATTTAACATAATTAAATTAATCCTATTTAAAACTAAATACTTACCGATAAAATAAACCATAAGCTAACTACAATATAACTAATAGTTACATTGTAGCTAGCTTAGGATTTATATTTATTTTACAGGCAACTTTGTATTTATTTTAACTAGGTACAATAGTTATTAAATATTTAACTATTTAATAACTTCCTAGTTAAAATAAGTACAAAATAACCTGTAAAATAAACCCTACCCTAAGTTACAATTATACCTAACACTACACTATCATTAAACTAATTACCTAAACTACCTACAATTAATTACAATTAAATTAAATAAACAAAATTACGGGGGGAAAAAACACTAAATTACAGAAAATAAAAAAAGAATTACAAGAATTTTAAACTAATTACACCTACTCTAATCCCCCAAATAAAATAACAAAGCCCCCTAAAATAATAAAATTCCCTACCCTATACTAAATTACAAATAGCCCTTAAAAGGGCCTTTTGCGGGGCATTGCCCCAAAGTAATCAGCTCTTTCACCTGTAAAAAAAAATACAATACCCCCCCCCAACATTAAAACCCACCACCCACACACCCAACCCTACTCTAAAACCCACCCAATCCCCCCTTAAAAAAACTAACACTAACCCCTTGAAGATCACCCTACCTTGAGACGTCTTCACCCAGCCGGGCACAAGTGGTCCTCCAGAGGGTCCGAAGTCTTCATCCTATCCGGCCAGAAGATGACATCCAGACCGCCAGAAGGCTTCATCCAGGCGGTGAAGTTCAATCCTATTGGCTGATCCAATCAGCCAATAGGATTAAGCGGTCAATCCTATTGGCTGATTGCATCAGCCAATAGGATTTTTCCTACCTTAATTCCGATTGGCTGATAGGATTCTATCAGCCAATCGGAATTCAAGGGACGCCATCTTGGATGACGTCACGTAAAGGACCAGTCATTCAGTCGTCAGCCGTCGGATGAAGAGGATGCTCCGCGTCGGATGTCTTGAAGATGGACCCTTTCCGCTCCGGAAGGATGAACATAGAAGATGCCGCCTGGATGAAGCCTTCTGCCGCTTGAAGGACCACTTCTGGCCGGATCGGATGAAGAATTCTGCCCCTCTGGAGGTCCACTTGTGCCCGGCTGGGTGAAGACGTCTCAAGGTAGGGTGATCTTCAAGGGGTTAGTGTTAAGTTTCTTAAAGGGGGGATTGGGTGGGTTTTAGAGTAAGGTTAGGTGTGTGGGTGGTGGGTTTTAATGTTGGGGGGGTATTGTATTTTTTTAAAGTAGTAAATTTATTTCGTTTTATTAGGGTTAGGGTTAGACTTAGGTTTAGGGGTTAATAAATTTAATATAGTAGCGGCGATGTTGGGGTCGGCAGATTAAGGGTTAATAAATGTAGGTAGGTGTCGGCGATGTTAGGGACGGCAGATTAGGGGTTAATAAAATTTAACTAGTGTTTGCGAGGCGGGAGTGCGGCGGTTTAGGGGTTAATAAATTTATTAAAGTGGCGGCGATGTCCGGTCGGCAGATTAGGGGTTAAATAATTTTATTATAGTGTTTGCGATGTGGGGGGGCCTCGGTTTAGGGGTTAATAGGTAGTTTATGGGTGTTAGTGTACTTTGTAGCACTTTAGTTAAGAGCTTTATGTTACGGCGTTAGCCCATAAAACTAAAAAATGCAGTAGGAGTCTTGGAGGTAGAGGGTGTACCGCTCACTTTTTAAAGCGATCGTAATACCGGCGTTAGGCACATCCCATTAAAAAGATAGGATACGCAATTGACGTAAGAGGATTTGCGGTATGCTAAAATCGCGGAAAAAAAGTGAGCGGTACACCTGTACCTGCCTGACTCGTAATACCAGCGGGCGTTAAAAAGCAGCGTTAGGACCCCTTAACGCTGCTTTTTAGGCTAACGCAAGACTCGTAATCTAGCCGTATATTTGTTAAAACTATATATATATTTTTTAAATAGACAACCCAAGGTACTGATCTAGGCCTATTTTGGTATATTTCATGCCCCTATTTCACCGCCAAATGCTATCATATAAAATAAATCAAAAATATATTTATATATTATATTCAAAATTTAAAAAAAAATCGTTAAGTTTTTACAAACTTTGGATTTCCCACTGAAATTTATTTACATATCTTGCTTGTGCATTCATAGCACAAAAGATTGTAAAAGTTTCTCTTGGATACCCTTTGTTCAGAAATAGCAAACATACGTGGCTTTGCCATTGCATTTTGGTAATTAGAATGCTGCTAATTGCAGCTGCACACCACACTTCTATTATTCCCGGAAGTGAAGAGGTTAATCAGATAGCTTGTAAAGTTAATTGAAGCTTTAGTGTAGAGATTACCCTCTCACCTGACACTTCCCACACCCTGAGCCCTACCCGATTCCTCCCTCACCCTGCACTGGTCACAACAATCTAAGGTACTGGCAGACAATCTGCCAATATGAAGATTTAAGGCCTTGTTTTAAATAAAATTATTTTATTCAATGTAATTGTGTTTTAATGTCTTTTGAATAGAAATACTTTAAATTCCAATATTCTTGACTTAGGTGAAAAAAATATTTTTATTTTAAAATAAATATTTATATCTGTATATACTGTACTATATATTTCTATATGTGTATATATTCATATAGATATATAGGTACAGATACATATATATATTTATTTTTAATTTTAAATAATCAAAAATATATAGAAATATATATAATTTAAAATAAAAAAAAACATTTTCTTTTATATAAAGAACATTGGAATGTATTCATAACTACGTTCGGCTGTAGCACGGTTGGTCTAACGCGGTGATGGGTTATCACACGAACAATAAGTGTTAGGGTTTTTAACAGCGCTCCCCATAGAAGGGGAGAAGTTAGCGTGGTCACGATATAAGAAGTCCTGAAGTTAGTGCACATCAGTCTTTCACTCTTGAGCTAACTTTATACTTGCAAATTTGTAATAAGCGCAAAAACATGGCAGTGTTAAAATTTTGCTTTGAGTAGAGTTAGCACGCCACTTGTAATCTGGCTCTTATTGTTTAACTTACCTTTACTGTAAGTCCTCTGCAAGGAAAGTTAAACCATGTTTGACAGCTGTGTTTCTGTTTGGAGCTGAAATCACGATTATCTACACTGCAACATTACTGTAGTTTATTTCTGTGTAACAGAAGCATCACTTACTACCTGTGACAGGAAATGGAAAGCTAACTTTTCACAATATCATGGGTTAAAGTACTTACATAGGTTAAAATGCTATTTAATTATTTTGATGCAGTGGGTTATATATAAGGACAATGAGAAGTTTGATATCTTATAATTAATTTATGGAAAATGTCTCCTGATGGGTAACTAAATTAAAAACACAAACTGTATGATGGTTTGCTGAAGAACAATATGTTTGCTGACACCATGTGACCTTATAGAACTCTATTATAGATTGCATATCCTGAGGGGTTTTACAGCACTGACCTAAACAGGTGGGAAGAACTGATAGAGTTGTTCATAGCTGCTTTGATGTCAGAGCTCTGGCAGTTTTATGACCACCTAAAAATATTGTAATCCCATGAAAGTTCAACCAGTTGTATAAATAACGAATTGCACTGTCTAAAAATATTGTGACAATGATATTATGGTTTAAGGTCTGTGCAGTTAGTATGCAAATATATCCATAACTTCTTCCTGTTTATTTTTATCTAACGTCTCTGAAACTTGCTATTTGCATGGACGTACAAAGATGTCGTTTAATGGTTTAGCATTACAAATTTCCTCATGCAACGTTTCTAAAAATTTAAGTATTAATTCTTAAATATTTTTCAGTAGTATTTGTTGAGTGAATGCTCTTGGTTTTCAGGTTGCAACGATTTGTAAACTTTCCTCTGTCTAAACAGGAAGTAATCCTTATACTACGTTTTTTTACCAAAATGGGTTACACTAACACTTAACACATGATTATTATATTACAAAGAAATAATTATTTATATTTTACATACCTTTTAGAATGCAGATTTGTTTTTCTGTTGTAATACCAGGAGGTTCTCTGACGTAAATGTGAAATTTCAAAGTTCCATGATTCTTTCTCCTATTATCTGCTGCACCACTTTTTCTCTCTCTACCTCTCACACTACTTATTTTTCTGTTATGTTTTAGTTTTATTTTATGTTTTTGCTCCGTCTCTTTGTATCTTCTTCGTTTTCTTCAAGGAGGAGCAAAAATCAGTGAATTCAGAAATGAAAGTGAAAGATATTAACAGTGCAGTACTACTCTTCTGCCACAGGGTGGGGACGGTGCAATGAGAGTGATTTTTTTTTTATTTTTTTTTTGTATTGTGACACGCCTGGCATAGTATACATTTTTTTTTGTATTGTGACACGCCTGGCATAGTATACATTTTTTTTTTGTATTGTGACACGCCTGGCATAGTATACATTTTTTTTTTGTATTGTGACACGCCTGGCATAGTATACATTTTTTTTTTTGTATTGTGACACGCCTGGCATAGTATACATTTATTTGTTTGTATTGTGACACGCCTGGTATAGTATACATTTATTTGTTATTTATTTGTTTGTATTGTGACACGCCTGGTATAGTATACATTTATTTGTTATTTATTTGTTTGTATTGTGACACGTCTGATATAGTATACACTTATTTGTTTGTATTGTGACACGCCTGGCATAGTATACACTTATTTGTTTGTATTGTGACACGCCTGGCATAGTATACACTTATTTGTTTGTTTTGTGACACGTCTGGCATAGTATACATTTTTTGTTTGTATTGTGACACGTCTGATATAGTATACATTTATTTGTTTGTATTGTGACACGTCTGATATAGTATACATTTATTTGTTTGTATTGTGACACGTCTGATATAGTATACATTTATTTGTTTGTATTGTGACACGTCTGATATAGTATACATTTATTTGTTTGTATTGTGACACGTCTGGTATAGTATACATTTATTTGTTTGTATTGTGACACGTCTGATATAGTATACATTTATTTGTTTGTATTGTGACACGTCTGATATAGTATACACTTATTTGTTTGTATTGTGACACGTCTGGCATAGTATACATTTATTTGTTTGTATTGTGACACGTCTGATATAGTATACATTTATTTGTTTGTATTGTGACACGTCTGATATAGTATACATTTATTTGTTTGTATTGTGACACGTCTGATATAGTATACACTTATTTGTTTGTATTGTGACACGTCTGGTATAGTATACACTTATTTGTTTGTATTGTGACACGTCTGATATAGTATACATTTATTTGTTTGTATTGTGACACGTCTGATATAGTATACACTTATTTGTTTGTATTGTGACACGTCTGGCATAGTATACATTTTTTGTTTGTATTGTGACACGTCTGGCATAGTATACATTTGTTTTTTTTATTGTGACACGTCTGATATAGTATACATTTATTTGTTTGTATTGTGACACGTCTGATATAGTATACATTTATTTGTTTGTATTGTGACACGTCTGATATAGTATACACTTATTTGTTTGTATTGTGACACGCCTGGCATAGTATACATTTTTTGTTTGTATTGTGACACGCCTGGCATAGTATACATTTATTTGTTTGTATTGTGACACGTCTGGTATAGTATACACTTATTTGTTTGTATTGTGACACGTCTGATATAGTATACATTTATTTGTTTGTATTGTGACACGTCTGATATAGTATACACTTATTTGTTTGTATTGTGACACGTCTGGCATAGTATACCTTGTTTGTTTGTATTGTGACACGCCTGGCATAGTATACATTTATTTGTTTGTATTGTGACACGTCTGGTATAGTATACACTTATTTGTTTGTATTGTGACACGTCTGATATAGTATACAATTATTTGTTTGTATTGTGACACGTCTGATATAGTATACATTTATTTGTTTGTATTGTGACACGTCTGATATAGTATACACTTATTTGTTTGTGTTGTGACACGTCTGATATCCAGGGATAGGCACAGACAAAGGCTTTGGCAGACATTTTCCAAAGTACAGACTTTAGTGAAGGACACCAAGGTACATTTGGTGTTATTATACTGATGCAGATACCACTGATCCTATAACCAGCCCTCCTCTGGCTATACCCATGTGCCAGTGTCACTACTGTGTCATTATATAGCACTGGGTGTTATTATACTGATGCAGATACCACTGACCCTATAACCAGCCCTCCTCTGGCTATACCCATGTGCCAGTGTCACTACTGTGTCATTATATAGCACTGGGTGTTATTATACTGATGCAGATAGTACTGACCCTATAACCAGCCCTTGTCTGGCTATACGCATGTGCAAGTGTCACTACTGTGTCTTTGTATAGAGCTGGGTGTTATTATACTGATGCAGATACACATCCAGTATTTCACTCAGGCTTTATTTATTCCATAACTTATCACCCAATATCGCTAGCAGTCTCTTTACAAGCCACTAACTTTATTCACACTACATATTTTTTTTATTCCTATTATTTAATCAGAAAGAAAATATATACTAAGGTTGTGGCGGACACTGCAAGGGCTAGTCACGGACACCAGTGTCCATGTACGGAAACACCTTGCCTATCCCTGCTGATATAGTATACATTTTTTTGTTTGTATTGTGACACGCCTGGCATAGTATACATTTATTTGTTTGTATTGTGACACGTCTGATATAGAAAGAGAGAGTACTGGCCCTGCGCCAACCAAGCCCCTACTGGCCTGAGGGTGGTGGTACCTAGTTACCACCGGGTAAGTGTAATCTAATAATGTGGAGTCCCTCAGGCGCCTAACCGAAAGGCAGAGGGGAATAAAATAGGATCATCTAGCCCACGGAGAAAATGCAACGATAAGCAATAATAACGATATGCAATAATAAAATATGCAATGGATAATCAAAATGGAATATTAAATACGGGATATAAAAAATTGTTACAATTTATTATAAACAATCTATCTGCACATATTAAATTCATGGATCCATGATACAAAATACACAATAGCATAAAACAATAGGAAATTAAAACAATGTATAAAATCAATGGGCTATCAAATTACAATAATATCTAGAATATAAAAATAAAAACCAAATACAAATATCTAAAATTGTGTAGTAATGTGAGTGACGACTTGTGATAAAATATCTGTCAAATTCTTCTTTGATGAATAATTCCTCTAGTTGTGAATAAGCTTCAAAAATAAGTGTCAAAATAAAGTCCCCAAAATTAAGTCCAAAAGTGATAGATTTGATTGAAGATAATCCCAAAATAAAAAGTGAGGTAGTGTTAAAAAACAATAGAAAATGCGATATTGCACAAAAAAGGCAGTGAAAAAATTATTTGGAGTGCAAAAAATAAAAAAATGTGTCCAATCAAAAAATGTATCAAAATATATCCAACACTTTAAGTATAGTAGAAAAAGAGTCAAACCAAAGAATGAAAAAAGTGTGTCCAACCAAAACAGTGTGTTTCAAATATATCCAGCAGTCAAATGTGTGGTTTGAGGAGTGTGTCCTGCGGTGTAAAACAATGAGACCACAATAAACAGTGAATGTATATAACTGAAAGTGCTGTCACAATTCCTCTAGTGGTTTAAAATGTCCCAAAAGTGATAAAAACGTCCAAAAACGATACCTATAAAAAGACAAATAAAGAAAACATAGCTCAATAACGTCTTTACAATGATAGTAATGTTGAAATATAGCTTACCAATCAGCCAACGCGTTTCGGCCCATAGTAGGCCTTTATCAAGAGTCAAAATGCGTTGGCTGATTGGTAAGCTATATTTCAACATTACTATCATTGTAAAGACGTTATTGCGCTATGTTTT
Source organism: Bombina bombina (assembly GCF_027579735.1). NCBI lineage: Eukaryota > Metazoa > Chordata > Amphibia > Anura > Bombinatoridae > Bombina > Bombina bombina. Next base: position 1,152,388,492 of record NC_069499.1, on the reverse strand, counting down.
CTTTATTTGTCTTTTTATAGGTATCGTTTTTGGACGTTTTTATCACTTTTGGGACATTTTAAACCACTAGAGGAATTGTGACAGCACTTTCAGTTATATACATTCACTGTTTATTGTGGTCTCATTGTTTTGCACCGCAGGACACACTCGTCAAACCACACATTTGACTGCTGGATATATTTGAAACACACTGTTTTGGTTGGACACACTTTTTTCATTCTTTGGTTTGACTCTTTTTCTACTATACTTAAAGTGTTGGATATATTTTGATACATTTTTTGATTGGACACATTTTTTATTTTTTGCACTCCAAATCATTTTTTCACTGCCTTTTTTGCGCAATATCGCATTTTCTATTGTTTTTTAACACTACCCCACTTTTTATTTTGGGATTATCTTCAATCAAATCTATAACTTTTGGACTTAATTTTGGGGACTTTATTTTGACACTTATTTTTGAAGCTTATTCACAACTAGAGGAATTATTCATCAAAGAAGAATTTGACAGATATTTTATCACAAGTCGTCACTCACATTACTACACGATTTTAGATATTTGTATTTGGTTTTTATTTTTATATTCTAGATATTATTGTAATTTGATAGCCCATTGATTTTATACATTGTTTTAATTTCCTATTGTTTTATGCTATTGTGTATTTTGTATCATGGATCCATGAATTTAATATGTGCAGATAGATTGTTTATAATAAATTGTAACAATTTTTTATATCCCGTATTTAATATTCCATTTTGATTATCCATTGCATATTTTATTATTGCATATCGTTATTATTGCTTATCGTTGCATTTTCTCCGTGGGCTAGATCATCCTATTTTATTCCCCTCTGCCTTTCGGTTAGGCGCCTGAGGGACTCCACACGTCTGATATAGTATACATTTTTTTGTTTGTATTGTGACACGCCTTGCATAGTATACATTTATTTGTTTGTATTGTGACACGTCTGGCATAGTATACATTTATTTGTTTGTATTGTGACACGTCTGATATAGTATACATTTATTTGTTTGTATTGTGACACGCCTGGCATAGTATACATTTTTTTGTTTGTATTGTGACACGCCTGGCATAGTATTCATTTATTTGTTTGTATTGTGACACGCCTGGCATAGTATACATTTATTTGTTTGTATTGACACGTCTGGTATAGTATACATTTATTTGTTTGTATTGAAACGTCTGGTATAGTATACATTTATTTGTTTGTATTGTGACACGTCTGGTATAGTATACATTTATTTGTTTGTATTGTGACATGTCTGGCATAGTATACATTTATTTGTTTGTATTGTGACACGTCTGGTATAGTATACATTTATTTGTTTGTATTGTGACACGTCTGGCATAGTATACATTTATTTGTTTGTATTGTGACACGCCTGGCATAGTATACATTTATTTGTTTGTATTGTGACACGTCTGGCATAGTATACATTTATTTGTTTGTATTGTGACACGTCTGGCATAGTATACATTTATTTGTTTGTATTGTGACACGTCTGGCATAGTATACATTTATTTGTTTGTATTGTGACACGTCTGGCATAGTATACATTTATTTGTTTGTATTGTGACACGTCTGGCATAGTATACATTTATTTGTTTGTATTGTGACACGTCTGGCATAGTATACATTTATTTGTTTGTATTGACACTTCTGGTATATGATACATTTATTTGTTTGTATTGTGACACGTCTGGCATAGTATACATTTATTTGTTTGTATTGTGACACGTCTGGCATAGTATACATTTATTTGTTTGTATTGTGACTCGCCTGGCATAGTATACATTTATTTGTTTGTATTGTGACACACCTGGCATAGTATACATTTATTTGTTTGTATTGACACGTCTGGTATAGTATACATTTATTTGTTTGTATTGTGACACGTCTGGCATAGTATACATTTATTTGTTTGTATTGTGACACGTCTGGTATAGTATACATTTATTTGTTTGTATTGTGACACGTCTGGCATAGTATACATTTATTTGTTTGTATTGTGACACGCCTGGCATAGTATACATTTATTTGTTTGTATTGTGACACGTCTGGCATAGTATACATTTATTTGTTTGTATTGTGACACGTCTGGCATAGTATACATTTATTTGTTTGTATTGTGACACGTCTGGCATAGTATACATTTATTTGTTTGTATTGACACGTCTGGTATAGTATACATTTATTTGTTTGTATTGTGACACGTCTGGCATAGTATACATTTATTTATTTGTTTGTATTGTGACACGTCTGGCATAGTATACATTTATTTGTTTGTATTGTGACTCGCCTGGCATAGTATACATTTATTTGTTTGTATTGTGACACACCTGGCATAGTATACATTTATTTGTTTGTATTGACACGTCTGGTATAGTATACATTTATTTGTTTGTATTGTGACACGTCTGGCATAGTATACATTTATTTGTTTGTATTGTGACACGCCTGGCATAGTATACATTTATTTGTTTGTATTGTGACACGTCTGGCATAGTATACATTTATTTGTTTGTATTGTGACACGTCTGGCATAGTATACATTTATTTGTTTGTATTGTGACACGTCTGGCATAGTATACATTTATTTGTTTGTATTGACACGTCTGGTATAGTATACATTTATTTGTTTGTATTGTGACACGTCTGGCATAGTATACATTTATTTGTTTGTATTGTGACACGTCTGGCATAGTATACATTTATTTGTTTGTATTGTGACACGTCTGGCATAGTATACATTTATTTGTTTGTATTGTGACACGCCTGGCATAGTATACATTTATTTGTTTGTATTGTGACACGTCTGGTATAGTATACATTTTTTGTTTGTATTGTGACACGCCTGGCATAGTATACATTTATTTGTTTGTATTGTGACACGTCTGGTATAGTATACATTTATTTGTTTGTATTGTGACACGTCTGGTATAGTATACACTTATTTGTTTGTATTGTGACACGTCTGATATAGTATAAATTTTTTTGTTTGTATTGTGACACGCCTGGCATAGTATACATTTTTTTGTTTGTATTGTGACACGTCTGGTATGTTTTTGTTTTTTGGGGTAATTTTGGATACACTGTAGGAAACCATCAGCCTATATGTTGTTATACATTTCTACAGGTTTTTATACATTTGTAACGGTTTACAGTACACAGCTGCTCAACCTCAGTCAGTAACTACTGTACAAACTGCTGAGAAAATAATGTGCACACATCACCACAGCAGCCCTAAATGGCAGCTCAATGCCTAGTCACACTGTCTTAAAGGGACAGGCAAAAGCCCACACAGCATTTAAAGGGTCAACTCCCACCACACGCACACAATCTTAAAGGGACAGATCACAGTAATCTTCTTAAAGGGCAGCTCAGCACCTTCTAACTGTCTTAAATGGGCAGGCACACACACAACCATTGGTGAGTAAACTTACACCACATGCACAGTCTTAAAGGGAGAGTATGCATCCTTACGCAATGCACAGAGTCTTAAAGAGACGCTCTGTCTTAAAGAGACAGAGGCACGTGCGCACACAGCATTTACAGCCTTTAAAGGGACAACTTGCACCACACACACACACACACAGTCTTAAAAGAACAGCTCACACCATACACAACCAGTGCAGCCTTAAAGGACAGCTCACCGCCTGCTCACACAGTCTGAACCCCTTAGTGACCAGAGCACTTTTCCATTTGTTGACCGTTTGGGACCAGGGCTATTTTTACATTTCTACTGTGTTTGTGTTTAGCTGTACTTTTCCTCTTACTCATTTACTGTACCCACACATATTATATACTGTTTTTCTCGCCATTAAATGGACTTTCTAAAGATACCATTATTTTCATCATATCTTATAAACTACTATAAAAGAACTTATAAAATATGATGAAAAAATTGAAAAAAAAAACCACATTTTTTCTAACTTTGACCCCCAAAATCTGTTACATATCTACAACCATAAAACACCCATGCTAAATAGTTTCTAAATTTTCTCCTGAGTTTAGAAATACCCAATGTTTACATGTTCTTTGCTTTTTTTGCAAGTTATAGGGTAATAAATACAAGTAGCACTTTGCTATTTCCAAACTATTTTTTTTTACTCAAAATTAGTGATAGTTACATTGGAACACTGATATCTGTCAGGAATCCCTGAATAACCCTTCACATGTATATATTTTGTTTAGTAGACAGCCCAAAGTATTGATCTAGGCCCATTTTGGTATATTTCATGCCACCATTTCACTGCCAAATGTGATCAAATAAAAAAATCATTCACTTTTTCACTAACTTTAGGGTTCTCACTGAAATTATTTACAAACAGCTTGTGCAATTATGGCACAAATGGTTGTAAATGCTTCTCTGGGATCCCCTTTGTTCAGAAATAACAGAGATATATGGCTTTAGCATTGCTTTTTGGTAATTAGAAGGTCGCTAAATGCTGCTGCGCACCACACTTATTACGTATTATGCCCAGCAGTTAAGGGGTTAATTAGGTAGCTTGTAGGATTAATTTTTGCTTTAGTGTAGAGATCAGCCTCCCACCTGACACATCCCACCCCCTGATCCCTCCCTGACCCCCCTTAAACAGCTCTGTACCCTCCCCCACCTCACAATTGTTACAGCCATCTTAAGTACTGGCAAAAAGTCTGCCAGTACTAAAATACCTAGTTGCCACCATATTGGGTACTGGCACCTGTCTGCCAGTACCCAATTTGTTGAAAAAATTTGCCTTTTTTAAATAAATAAAATCCCCAATTTTCTGTAGTGTTGCCTCCCCCCCCCCCCCCCTCAATACCCTGCACTCAACACACACACCGCTTTAAAGGGACACTCTGTCTTAAAGGGACAGGGGTGTGTGCAAACACACAGCAAACATTTTTAATGGTACAGGGGCACAAAAACAGGGCACACAGCCTTAAAGGCACAGATCACATCACACTTGCACAGCCTTAAAGGCACGGACACACTCACAAAATACACACAGCCTTAAAGCACACCCAAATGTGCTCCCAAAGGGAGCATGTCACAGGAATGTGACAGGAAAACATACACAACACACACCAAGGAACAGCTCACACCATGTACACACAGTCCTTAAGGCACTGTCACACACACAACTCACACAGCGGGACAGTCCAAAAAAACTTTCATGTTTCAAATAGGGCATGTAATTTTAAACAACTTTCCAATTTACTTTTATCACCAATGTTGCTTTGTTCTCTTGGTATTCTTAGTTGAAAGCTAAACCTAGGAGGTTCATATGCTAATTTCTTAGACCTTGAAGGCCGCCTCTAATCTAAATGCATTTTGATAGTTTTTCACCACTAGAGGGTATTAGTTTACGTGTTTCATATAGATAACATTGAGCTCATGCACGTGAATTTACCATGGAGACAGCTTTGATTGGCTAAAATGCAAGTCTGTCAAAAGAACTGAAATAAGGGGGCAGTCTGCAGAGGCTTAGATACAAGGTAATAACAGAGGTAAAACGTGTATAATTATAACTGTGTTGGTTATGCAAAACTGGGGAATTGGTAATTAAGGGATTATCTATCTTTCAAAAAACAACAACAATTCTGATGTTGACTGTCCCTACTCCCTTTAAATAAATTGAGATAGCCCATGCTATATGCACAGCACACAGACTTAAAGGGACAGATCACAGCACTCTCACAATAAACACAGATTTAAAGTCTTAAAGGGACAGCTCATAGCATGCAGACAACACATAAGATAAGCTCATAGCAAGTATACATTCAATTAAAAAATGCATTATTTGATTTGTTTTGTGCAAAAAAACATGTTCACAACAACCTAAAGCATTTGGTGCAGTTCTTGTGTGTGTTGTGTATGTTTTCCTGAATACTGTGACCTGCCCCCTTTAAATCTGTGTTTGGTGTGCATGTGGAGTGATCTGTCCCTTTAAAGGCTTTGTGTGTTGTGTATGCTTGTACCTTTAAGACTGTGTGCATGTGGTGGGGATTTTTAAGACTCTTTGTATGTGTGTGAGAGCCTGTAGCTTTAAGACTTAAGGGACAAGCTGTCCCTTTAAGGCTGTGTATGATGTGTTTGTTTATAAGTTCTGTATTTGGTCCATGTGTTTTGTATGCTGCGGCAATGGTGCAAGGATTATATTAAGAAATCACAAGTGAAATTCTTAGATCCCAGCACGCACCTATCCCTGACTTGGTGGCTGAATCACTAGTCTATTATTCAGGGGGATTCTTTTGCTCGTCCTATCTGGTCTGTGATCACCCCAGATGCAAGTATTTCAGCTTGGGGAGCTAATTGGGGGTCCCTAACAGCACAGGGGGTTTGGAATCCTCGGGAGGCGAGGTTACCAATCAATATTTTAGAACTCTGTACAATTTTCAAGACCCTTCAGGCTTGGCCTCTATTGAAAAGGGAGCCTTATCTCCGTTTTCAGACAGACAATGTTACAGCAGTAGCTTACGTTAATCATCAAGGGGGAAACTCACAGTTCCCTGGCTATGATAGAAGTGTCTCGAATCCTCTCTTGGGTGGAAGCAAATTCTTTCCATATAACTGTGATTGATTCACATCCCAGGAGTGGACAACTGGGAGGCAGATTACCTCAGTTGTCAGTCTCTACATCTGGGAGAGTGGTCTCTTCACCAGGATGTGTTTTATCTGATTGTGAAATTATGGGGCCTACCAAAAATAGATTTGATGGCCTCTTGTTTGAACAACAAACTTCCCAGGTATGTACCCTGCGAGGTCCAGGGATCCTACGGCAGAGGTAGCAGGTGTTTTAGTAGTTCCTTGGTCTTTCCAGCATGCTTAAAAGGACAGTCTAGCATAAATTAAAATTTCATTATTCATATAGGACTTTTAATTTTAATCAACTTTCCAATTTACTTTTATCATCAAATTTGCTTTTTTCTCTTGGTATTCTTAGTTTAAACTAAACATAGGTAGGCTCATATGCTAATTTCTAAGCCTTTAAGGGCTGCCTCTTATCACATGCTTTTTAAATCTCTTTTAAACACAAAGAGACAGAAAGTACACGTGGGCCATAAAGATAACACTGTGTTCAGGCACAGGGGGTTATTTAAGATTTAGCACAAAACAATGCAAAATTTAAGACAATAGATAATAAACAGTCATGTGATCGGGGGCTGGAAGAAGGTTCCTAGATACAAGGTAATCACAGAGGTAAAAAGTATATTAATATAACTGTGTTGGTTATGCAAAACTGGGGAATGGGTAATAAAGGGATTATCTATCTTTTAAAACAATAACAATTCTATGGTAGACTGTCCCTTTAACTATTTCCTCCTCTGATCCTACTTTCCAGAGTAATTTCCAAGATAAAATTGGAACAATCATTTGCAATCCTGATTGCCCCAGCATGGCCTCACAGGATTTCGTTTGTGGATCTTGTTTGAATGTCCAGTTGCCTGCCATGGCCTCTTCCTCTAAGGCCAGACCTTCTGTCTCAAGGACATTTTTTCCATCCAGATCTAAAGTCTCTGTACTTGATGGCGTGGAAATTGAAAGCTTAGTTCTAATTCATAGAGGATTCTAAGATTCTGTGATTGACGCTCTGATTCAGTTTCTAGGAAAATGTATCATTCTTGGTGTATTGACCATGATTTTTCCTGGCATTCTTTTAGAATTCCTAGGATTCTTCAGTTTTTGCAGGATGGTTTATATAAGGGCTTATCTGCCAGTTCATTGAAAGGAAAATTTCTGCTATTTCTGTGTTATTTTATAGGAAAATTGCTAATCTTCTTGATATTCATTGTTTCATTCAGGCTTTAGACCAAATTAAACCTGTTATTAGGCTTATTTCTCCCCCCTTGGAGTCTTAACCTAATGTTAAGGGTTTTGCAGGCTCCTCCTTTTTAGCCTATGTAGCCTATGTATACATTTTACATTAAACTACTTTCATGTAAAGTGTTGTTATTTCTTTTGGCTATCTCTTCTGCTAGAAGAGTTTCTGAATTGTCTGCTCTCTCCTGTGAGTCTCCTTATTTGATATTCCAGCAGGACAAGGCTGTTTTGCAAACTACTATTACATTCTTACCTTAAGTTGCCTCCTTATGTCCTAACCCGAAAAATGCTTCTGAAAGATATTTGCATCTTTTGGACATTGTTAGAGCATTGAAATATTATGTTGATGCTACTAAAGATTTCAGACACACTTCCGGTCTGTTTGTTCTTTTTTTCTAGTCCTAGGAAAGGTCATAAGACCTCTGCAATTGCTTTAGCCTCTTGTATAAAACTTTTTAATCACAGAGCTTATTTGGTGGTGGGCCAGCCTCTGCCACAGAGAATTACAGCTCATTTTACTAGATCAGTTGCCAAATATGAGGCTTCATTTGATAAAAATTGCAAGGCAGCCACTTGGTCTTCTTTGCATACCTTTACTTTAATTAATGTAATTCATGGTGGCGAGAGTCTACGAGCCCCACCCTTTTGGGGTTAATTTGTTTTAAGCACATCCTTTTTCTTTGATCCTTTGGTTCTTACTCCTTAAACCTCACCGCTTGGCTATACAGCAAACTAAGGTATGTGTGAGTTGGGAGGGGTTTTATAGTTTTTTGGGGTCGGGAAACGTTGCCTCCTCCTAGTACTAATGTATATCTCATACGTAACGGATCGTGGACTCTTGCCACCATGAAAGAAATTAATTTATCTGATGAGATATCATTTATGTTATATGTCAACATTCTTCAACCAAGCAATGCTATACCTAGATATATAAAATAATTTGGGTTTGCAAAAGTACCAGTAGCTACCTGACAACATCATGCAGACAGGAATAAAGGCCAATAGCTGTCCTTAAACGTTGCCCTTTGTTACCTTGGACCCCAAATGCAGTGAGAAGGTAAAGGTCTATTTTATCTATAAAAAAGGAACATCAAACACTACATTTTTCTTTCCTGATTAAGATAGATCACTGGTTTTCAAACCTATCCTCAGGGCTCCCCAACAGGCCAGGTTTTCAGGATTACATTGGATAAAAGCAGGTAAATTAACCATTTACTAATCAGCTGACTGTTTCACCTGTGCTCTAGATCAGATATCCTCAAAATCTGGCCTCTTAGGGAGGCCTGCGAAAAGGTCTGAAACCAGTGAGATAGATGATGCAATTTACACAAGTTTCCAATTTACTTCTTTTAATACATTTGGTACATTCTATTAGTATCCTTTGCTGAAGAAGCAGCACTCCACTATTGGGAGTTAGGTGAAAATATTGAGTGAGCCAGTGAAAAGAGACATATATGTGCAGCCACCAATGAGTAGCTAGTTCTCACAAGTGCATTGCTGTACATGAGCCTACCAAGGTATGCTTTTTAACGAAGGATACCAGGGGAACAAAGCAAATTAGATATCTGAAGTAAATATGAAAGTTATTTAAAACTACATGCTCTATCTGAATAATGAAAGTTTAATTTTGCAGATTTTAGCACTCCCTTTAGCCCTAAGAAATAACTTTGCGCTATTGAATGCGTTAGAGCACTGGTTTTCAAACCTGTCCTCAAGTCTCCCTTACAGGCCACATTTTGAGGATATCTGAACTAGGTTAGTAAAGTTAGTTTTGCGTTAGAGGCTATGCGGTGCTAACGAGCAGTTTTCCCTCACCGCTCACTTACCTGCAGCACTGGTATTCCGAGTTTTTACAAACCATCGTTAAAAGACAAGAAGTGAGCGTTGAGCAAAATATTGCTCATTACCGCACTCCAATACCAGCACTGCTTAAGTCAGCTGTTAGCTGGTCGTACGTGCTTGTGCACGATTTCCCCATAGAAATCAACGGGGAGAGCCGGCTGAAAAAAAGTCTAACACCTGCAAAAAAGCAGCGTAAAGCTCCCTAACGCAGCCCCATTGATTCCTATGGGGAAATAAAAGTTATGTTTACACCTAACACCCTAACATGAACCCCGAGTCTAAACACCCCTAATCTTACACTTATTAACCCCTAATCTGCCGCCCCCGACATCGCCGACACCTACATTATTTTTATTAAACCCTAATCTGCCGCTCCGGACACCGCCGCCACCTACATTATATTTATGAACCCCTAATCTGCTGCCCCCAACATCACTGACACCTACATTATATTTATTAACCCCTAATCTGCCGCCCCCAATGTCGCCGCCACCTACCTACACTTATTAACCCCTAATCTGCCGCCCCAAACGTCGCCGCCACTATATTAACCCCTTAATGACCGGACCATTTTTCAATTTTCTTACCCTTAATGACAATGGCTATTTTTACATTTCTGCAGTGTTTGTGTTTAGCTGTAATTTTCCTCTTACTCATTTACTGTACCCACACATATTATATACCGTTTTTCTCGCCATAAAATGGACTTTCTAAAGATACCATTATTTTCATCATATCTTATAATTTACTAAAAAAAAAAGATAAAATATGAGGAAAAAATGGAAAAAAACACGCTTTTTATAACTTTGACCCCCAAAATCTGTTACATATCTACAACCACCAAAAAACACCCATGCTAAATAGTTTCTAAATTTTGTCCTGAGTTTAGAAATACCCAATGTTTACACGTTCTTTGCTTTTTTTGCAATTTATGGAGCAATAAATACAAGTAGCACTTTGCTATTTCCAAACTACTTTTTTTCAAAATTAGCGCTAGTTACATTGGAACCCTGATATCTGTCAGGAATACCTGAATATCCATTGACATGTATATATTTTTTTTTAGAAGACAACCCAAAGTATTGATCTAGGCCCATTTTGGTATATTTCATGCCACAATTTCACTGCCAAATGCGATAAAAAAAAAAAAAAAGTTAACTATTTCATAAATTTTGTCACAAACTTTAGGTTTCCCACTGAAATTATTTACAAACAGCTTCTGCAATTATGGCACAAATGGTTGTAAATGCTTCTCTGGGATCCCCTTTTTTCAGAAATAACAGACTTATATGGCTTTGGGGTTGCTTTTTGGTAATTAGAAGGCAGCTAAATGCCGCTGCGCACCACACGTGTTTTATGCCCAGGAGTGAAGGGGTTAATTAGGGAGCTTGTAGGGAGCTTGTAGGGTTAATTTTAGCTTTAGTGTAGTGTAGTAGACAACCCCAAGTATTGATCTAGGCCCATTTTGGTATATTTTATGCCACCATTTCACCGCCAAATGCGAGCAAATAAAAAAAAAAAACTTTACATTTTTCACAATTTTAGGTTTCTCACTGAAATAATTTACAAACAGCTTGTGCTATTATGGCAGAAATTGTTGTAAAAGCTTCTCTTGGATACCCTTTGTTCAGAAATAGCAGACTTATATGGCTTTGGCGTTGCTTTTTGGTAATTAGAAGGCCGCTAAATGCTGCTGCGCACCACACGTGAATTATGCCCAGCAGTGAAGGGGTTAAATTAGGTAGCTTTTAGGGAGCTTGCAGGGTTAATTTTAGAGATCAGCCTCCCACCTTACACATCCCACCCCCTGATCCCTCCCAAACAGCTCTCTTCCCTCCCCCACCCCACAATTATTACCGCCATCTTAAGTACTGGCAGAAAGTCTGCCAGTACTAAATAAGAGGGGTTTTTTTTTTTTTTTAATAAAAATAATAAAATATTTTAGCTGGGATGGACCCCTGCCTTAGCCCCAACCTCCCTGATCCCCCCTCCAGCTCTCTAACCCTCTCCCCTACCTAATTACCGCCATCTTGGGTACTGTCTGCCAGTACCCACTTTGGCCCCAAAAAACAAAGTATTTTTATTTTATTTTTCAATTAACTCTTTCTGTAGTGTAGCAGCCCCTCCACAATACCCCCACAATAACCCCACCCCCCTCCCCCTCCCAGATCCATTTATATTTTTAAAAAAAATTTTTACCTTTTCCTGGCTTTTTGCCCTCATTGGTGTCAGTGTGGCTTATGCGCGCGTGCACATGCACGCGTGCCTCGTGCACGCGCGCATCGTGCACACACACCGTGCACGCACACTATTTTCACGTGCACACGCGCGCACGCTCCCTCCCACCCGGAAAACGGCACCATCACTACCGGTGCAGAGAGGGCCACAAAGTGGCTCTCTCTGCATCGGAGGCTTGTAAAGGGGTATTGCAGGATGCCTCCATATTGAGGCATCACTGCAATACCCTCAGAGCTGCTGGAAGCGATTGTGATCTCTTCCAGCACTCTGTTAGACAACTGACGTACCAGGTACGTCCATTGTCATTAACTGCTTGTTAATGCATGACGTACCTGGTACGTCAGTTGTCATTAAGGGGTTAAAGTTATTAACCCCTAAATCTAAGTCTAGCCCTAACCCTAACACCCCCTAACTTAAATATAATTTAAATAAGTCTAAATAAAATTCCTATCATTAACTAAATTATTCCTATTTAAAACTAAATACTTACCTATAAAATAAACCATAAGCTAGCTACAATATAACTAATAGTTACATTGTATCTAGCTTAGGGTTTATTTTTATTTTACAGGCAAGTTTGTATTTATTTTAACTAGGTACAATAGTTATTAAATAGTTATTAACTATTTAATAACTAAATAGCTAAAATAAATACAAAAGTACCTGTAAAATAAAACCTAACCTAAGTTACAATAACACCTAACACTACACTATAATTAAATAAATTAACTAAATTAACAACAATTAAATCAATTAAATTAAATTAGCTAAAGTACAAAAAAAACCCACTAAATTACAGAAAATAATAAACAAATTACAAGATATTTAAACTAATTACACCTAATCTAAGAGCCCTGTCAAAATAAAAAAAAAACCTAGCCTAAACTAAACTACCAATAGCCCTTAAAAGGGCCTTTTGCGGGGCATTGCCCCAAAGTAATCAGCTCTTTTACCTGAAAAAAAATAATACAAACAACCCCCCAAACAGTAAAACCCACCACCCACACAACCAACCCCCCAAATAAAATACTAACTAAAAAAAACTAAGCTCCCCATTGCCCTGAAAAGGGCATTTGGATGGGCATTGCCCTTAAAAGGGCAGTTAGCTCTTTTGCAAGCCCAAAGTCCCTAACCTAAAAATAAAACCCACCCAATACACCCTTAAAAAAAACCTAACACTAACCCCCTGAAGATTAACTTACCGGGAGAAGTCTTCATCCAAGCCGGGCCAAAGTCCTCAACGAAGCCGGGAGAAGTCTTCATCCAAGCCGGGCGAAGTGGTCCTCCAGACGGGCAGAAGTCTTCATCCAGACGGCATCTTCTATCTTCATCCATCCGGCATGGAGCAGGTCCATCTTCAAGACATCCGGCGTGGAGCATCCTCTTCCAATGAAGTCTTCTTACCAAATGACGGTTCCTTTAAGTGACATCATCCAAGATGGCGTCCCATAGATTCCAATTGGCTGATAGAATTCTATCAGCCAATCGGAATTAAGGTAGAAAAAATCCTATTGGCTGATGCAATCAGCCAATAGGATTGAAGTTCAATCCTATTGGCTGATCCAATCAGCCAATAGGATTGAGCTTGCATTCTATTGGCTGATTGGAACAGCCAATAGAATGCAAGCTAAATCCTATTGGCTGATTGCATCAGCCAATAGGATTTTTTCTACCTTAATTCCGATTGGCTGATAGAATTCTATCAGCCAATCGGAATCTAAGGGACGCCATATTAGATGACGTCACTTAAAGGAACCATCATTTAGTAAGAAGACGTTGATTGAAGAGGATGCTCCGCGCCGGATGTCTTGAAGTTGGTCCTGATCCGTGTCGGATGGATGAAGATAGAAGATGCCGTCTGGATGAAGACTTCTGCCCGTCTGGAGGACAACTTCGCCCGGCTTGGATGAAAACTTCTCCCGGCTTTGTTGAGGACTTCGGCCCGGCTTGGATGAAGACTTTTCCTGGTAAGTCGATCTTCAGGGGGTTAGTGTTAGGTTTTTTTAAGGGTGTATTGGGTGGGTTTTATTTTTAGGTTAGGGACTTTGGGCTTGCAAAAGAGCTAACTGCCCTTTAAGGGCAATGCCTATCCAAATGCCCTTTTCAGGGCAATGGGGAGCTTAGGTTATTTTAGTTAGTATTTTATTTGGGGGGTTGGTTGTGTGGCTGGTGGGTTTTACTGTTGGGGGGGTTGTTTGTATTTTTTTTTTTCAGGTAAAAGAGCTGATTACTTTGGGGCAATGCCCCGCAAAAGGCCATTTCTTCTGTTAAGTGTGATCAGTCCACGGGTCATCATTACTTCTGGGATATTACTCCTCCCCAACAGGAAGTGCAAGAGGATTCACCCAGCAGAGCTGCATATAGCTCCTCCCCTCTACGTCACTCCCAGTCATTCTCTTGCACCCAACGACTAGATAGGATGTGTGAGAGGACTATGGTGATTATACTTAGTTTTATATCTTCAATCAAAAGTTTGTTATTTTAAAATAGCACCGGAGTGTGTTATTATCTCTCTGGCAGAGTTTGAAGAAGAATCTACCAGAGTTTTTGTTATGATTTTAGCCGGAGTAGTTAAGATCATATTGCTGTTTCTCGGCCATCTGAGGAGAGGTAAACTTCAGATCAGGGGACAGCGGGCAGATGAATCTGCATAGAGGTATGTAGCAGTTTTTATTTTCTGACAATGGAATTGATGAGAAAATCCTGCCATACCGATATAATGTCATGTATGTATACTTTACACTTCAGTATTCTGGGGAATGGTACTTCACTAGAATTACACTGTAAGAAATACATAAAGCTGTTTAATAACTAGAGATTATGTTTAACGTTTTTGCTGGAATGTAAAATCGTTTTCATTTACTGAGGTACTGAGTGAATAAATGTTTGGGCACTATTTTTCCACTTGGCAGTTGCTTAATCTGTTTTCTGACAGTTTCTGTTCTCCCTCACTGCTGTGTGTGAGGGGGAGGGGCCGTTTTTTGGCGCTTTTTCTACACATCAAATATTTCAGTCAGCAACTCATTGTATTCCCTGCATGATCCGGTTCATCTCTACAGAGCTCAGGGGTCTTCAAAACTTATTTTGAGGGAGGTAATTTCTCTCAGCAGAGCTGTGAGAATTATAGTTTGACTGAGATAAAAAACGTTTATTCTGTAATTTGTTTCCTGCTTTCAGAATTTGTTATCTTTGCTAATGGGATTAAACCTTTGCTAAAGTTGTGTTATTTACAAGGATTGAGGCTATAACTGTTTCAATTTATTAATTTTCAACTGTCATAGATCTTCTGTGCTTCTTAAAGGCACAGTACGTTTTAATATTATTCTAATTGAATTGTATTTCCAAGTTACAAGTTTATTTGCTAGTGTGTTAAACATGTCTGATTCAGAGGATGATACCTGTGTCATTTGTTGCAATGCCAAAGTGGAGCCCAATAGAAATTTATGTACTAACTGTATTGATGCTACTTTAAATAAAAGTCAATCTGTACAAATTGAACAAATTTCACCAAACAACGAGGGGAGAGTTATGCCGACTAACTCGCCTCACGTGTCAGTACCTACATCTCCCGCTCAGAGGGAGGTGCGTGATATTGTAGCGCCGAGTACATCTGGGCGGCCATTACAAATCACATTACAGGATATGGCTACTGTTATGACTGAGGTTTTGGCTAAATTACCAGAGCTAAGAGGTAAGCGTGATCACTCTGGGGTGAGAACAGAGTGCGCTGATAATATTAGGGCCATGTCAGACACTGCGGCACAGGTGGCAGAACATGAGGACGGAGAGCTTCATTCTGTGGGTGACGGTTCTGATCCAAACAGACTGGATTCAGATATTTCAAATTTTAAATTTAAACTGGAAAACCTCCGTGTATTACTAGGGGAGGTGTTAGCGGCTCTGAATGATTGTAACACAGTTGCAATACCAGAGAAAATGTGTAGGTTGGATAAATATTTTGCGGTACCGACGAGTACTGAGGTTTTTCCTATACCTAAGAGACTTACTGAAATTGTTACTAAGGAGTGGGATAGACCCGGTGTGCCATTCTCACCCCCTCCGATATTTAGAAAAATGTTTCCAATAGACGCCACCACAAGGGACTTATGGCAAACGGTCCCTAAGGTGGAGGGAGCAGTTTCTACCTTAGCTAAGCGTACCACTATCCCGGTGGAGGATAGCTGTGCTTTTTCAGATCCAATGGATAAAAAATTAGAGGGTTACCTTAAGAAAATGTTTGTTCAACAAGGTTTTATATTGCAACCCCTTGCATGCATTGCGCCGATCACGGCTGCAGCGGCATTCTGGATTGAGTCTCTGGAAGAGAACATTGGTTCAGCTACTCTGGACGACATTACGGACAGGCTTAGAGTCCTTAAACTAGCTAATTCATTTCGGAGGCCGTAGTACATCTTACTAAACTTACGGCGAAGAATTCAGGATTCGCCATTCAGGCACGCAGGGCGCTGTGGCTAAAATCCTGGTCAGCTGATGTTACTTCTAAGTCTAAATTGCTTAATATACCTTTCAAAGGGCAGACCTTATTCGGGCCCGGGTTGAAAGAGATTATCGCTGACATTACAGGAGGTAAAGGCCATGCCCTGCCTCAGGACAAAGCCAAAGCCAAGACTAGACAGTCTAATTTTCGTTCCTTTCGTAATTTCAAAGCAGGAGCAGCATCAACTTCCTCTGCACCAAAACAGGAAGGAGCTGTTGCTCGCTACAGACAAGGCTGGAAACCTAACCAGTCCTGGAACAAGGGCAAGCAGACTAGGAAACCTGCTGCTGCCCCTAAAACAGCATGAATTGAGGGCCCCCGATCCGGGATCGGATCTAGTGGGGGGCAGACTTTCTCTCTTCGCCCAGGCTTGGGCAAGAGATGTTCAGGATCCCTGGGCGCTAGAGATAATATCTCAGGGATACCTTCTGGACTTCAAATACTCTCCTCCAAGAGAGAGATTTCATCTGTCAAGATTGTCAACAATCCAGACAAAGAAAGAGGCGTTTCTACGCTGCGTACAAGAGCTCTTGTTAATGGGAGTAATCCATCCAGTTCCACGATCGGAACAGGGACAGGGGTTTTACTCAAATCTGTTTGTGGTTCCCAAAAAAGAGGGAACTTTCAGACCAATCCTGGACTTAAAGATCCTAAACAAATTCCTAAGAGTTCCATCGTTCAAGATGGAGACTATTCGGACAATTTTACCTATGATCCAAGAGGGTCAGTACATGACCACTGTAGATTTAAAAGATGCTTACCTTCACATACCGATTCACAAAGATCATTATCGGTACCTAAGGTTTGCCTTCCTAGACAGGCATTACCAGTTTGTGGCTCTTCCATTCGGATTGGCTACAGCTCCAAGAATCTTCACAAAGGTTCTGGGTGCTCTTCTGGCGGTACTAAGACCGCGGGGAATCTCGGTAGCTCCATACCTAGACGACATTCTGATACAAGCTTCAAGCTTTCAAACTGCCAAGTCTCATACAGAGTTAGTGCTGGCATTTCTAAGGTCACATGGATGGAAGGTGAACGAAAAGAAAAGTTCACTCGTTCCACTCACAAGAGTTCCCTTCCTGGGGACTCTTATAGATTCTGTAGAAATGAAGATTTACCTGACAGAGGACAGGCTAACAAGACTTCAAAGTGCTTGCCGCACCCTTCATTCCATTCAACACCCGTCAGTGGCTCAATGCATGGAGGTAATCGGCTTAATGGTAGCGGCAATGGACATAGTACCCTTTGCACGCTTACACCTCAGACCACTGCAACTGTGCATGCTAAGTCAGTGGAATGGGGATTACTCAGACTTATCCCCTTCTCTGAATCTGGATCAAGAGACCAGAAATTCTCTTCTATGGTGGCTTTCTCGGCCACATCTGTCCAGGGGGATGCCATTCAGCAGACCAGACTGGACAATTGTAACAACAGACGCCAGCCTTCTAGGTTGGGGTGCCGTCTGGAATTCTCTGAAGGCTCAGGGACAATGGAGTCAGGAGGAGAGTCTCCTGCCAATAAACATTCTGGAATTGAGAGCAGTTCTCAATGCCCTCCTGGCTTGGCCCCAGTTGACAACTCGGGGGTTCATCAGGTTTCAGTCGGACAACATCACGACTGTAGCTTACATCAACCATCAGGGAGGGACAAGAAGCTCCCTAGCTATGATGGAAGTATCAAAGATAATTCGCTGGGCAGAGTCTCACTCTTGCCACCTGTCAGCAATCCACATCCCGGGAGTGGAGAACTGGGAGGCGGATTTCTTAAGTCGTCAGACTTTTCATCCGGGGGAGTGGGAACTTCATCCGGAGGTCTTTGCCCAAATACTTCGACGTTGGGGCAAACCAGAGATAGATCTCATGGCGTCTCGACAGAACGCCAAGCTTCCTCGTTACGGGTCCAGATCCAGGGATCCAGGAGCAGTCCTGATAGATGCTCTGACAGCACCTTGGGACTTCAGGATGGCTTACGTGTTTCCACCCTTCCCGTTACTTCCTCGATTGATTGCCAGAATCAAACAAGAGAGAGCATCAGTGATTCTAATAGCACCTGCGTGGCCACGCAGGACTTGGTATGCAGACCTGGTGGACTTGTCATCCTGTCCACCTTGGTCTCTACCTCTGAAACAGGACCTTCTGATACAGGGTCCCTTCAAACATCAAAATCTAACTTCTCTGAAGCTGACTGCTTGGAAATTGAACGCTTGATTTTATCAAGACGTGGGTTTTCTGAGTCAGTTATTGATACCTTAATACAGGCTAGGAAACCTGTTACCAGAAAGATTTACCATAAGATATGGCGTAAATACCTATATTGGTGTGAATCCAAAGGTTACTCTTGGAGTAAGGTTAGGATTCCTAGGATATTGTCTTTTCTACAAGAAGGTTTAGAAAAGGGTTTATCTGCTAGTTCATTAAAGGGACAGATCTCAGCTCTGTCCATTCTGTTACACAAACGTCTGTCAGAAGTTCCTGACGTCCAGGCTTTTTGTCAGGCTTTGGCCAGGATTAAGCCTGTGTTTAAAACTGTTGCTCCACCATGGAGTTTAAACCTTGTTCTTAATGTTTTACAGGGCGTTCCGTTTGAACCCCTTCATTCCATTGATATAAAGTTGTTATCTTGGAAAGTTCTATTTTTAATGGCTATTTCCTCGACTCGAAGAGTCTCTGAATTATCAGCCTTACATTGTGATTCTCCTTATTTGATTTTTCATTCGGATAAGGTAGTCCTGCGTACTAAACCTGGGTTCTTACCTAAGGTAGTTACTAACAGGAATATCAATCAAGAGATTGTTGTTCCTTCTTTATGCCCAAATCCTTCTTCAAAGAAGGAACGTCTACTGCACAACCTGGATGTAGTCCGTGCTCTAAAATTTTACTTACAGGCAACTAAGGAATTTCGACAAACGTCTTCGCTGTTTGTCATTTACTCTGGGCAGAGGAGAGGTCAAAAAGCTTCCGCTACCTCTCTTTCTTTTTGGCTTCGTAGCATAATTCGTTTAGCTTATGAGACTGCTGGACAGCAGCCTCCTGAAAGAATTACAGCTCATTCTACTAGAGCTGTGGCTTCCACTTGGGCCTTCAAGAATGAGGCCTCTGTTGAACAGATTTGCAAGGCTGCAACTTGGTCTTCGCTTCATACTTTTTCCAAATTTTACAAATTTGACACTTTTGCTTCCTCGGAGGCTATTTTTGGGAGAAAGGTTCTTCAGGCAGTGGTTCCTTCTGTATAAAGAGCCTGCCTATCCCTCCCGTCATCCGTGTACTTTTGCTTTGGTATTGGTATCCCACAAGTAATGATGACCCGTGGACTGATCACACTTAACAGAAGAAAACATAATTTATGCTTACCTGATAAATTCCTTTCTTCTGTAGTGTGATCAGTCCATGACCCGCCCTGTTTTTAAGGCAGGTAAATATTTTTTAATTTATACTCCAGTCACCACTTCACCCTTGGCTTTTCCTTTCTCGTTGGTCCTTGGTCGAATGACTGGGAGTGACGTAGAGGGGAGGAGCTATATGCAGCTCTGCTGGGTGAATCCTCTTGCACTTCCTGTTGGGGAGGAGTAATATCCCAGAAGTAATGATGACCCGTGGACTGATCACACTACAGAAGAAAGGAATTTATCAGGTAAGCATAAATTATGTTTTTAAGGGCTATTGTAGTTTAGGCTAGGGGTTTCTTTATTTTGGGGGGCTTTTTTTATTTTGATAGGGCTATTAGATTAGGTGTAATTAGTTTAAATATCTTGTAATTTGTTTATTATTTTCTGTAATTTAGTGGGGGGGTTTTGTACTTTTGCTAATTTAATTTAATTGATTTAATTGTATTTAATTTAGTTAATTTATTTAATTATAGTGTAGTGTTAGGTGTTATTGTAACTTAGGTTAGGTTTAATTTTACAGGTACTTTTGTATTTATTTTAGCTAGGTAGTTATTAAATAGTTAATAACTATTTAATAACTATTGTACCTAGTTAAAATAAATACAAACTTGCCTGTAAAATAAAAATAAAACCTAAGCTAGATACAATGTAACTATTAGTTATATTGTAGCTTGCTTAGGGTTTATTTTATAGGTAAGTATTTAGTTTTAAATAGGAATAATGTAGTTAATGATAGGAATTTTATTTAGACTTATTTAAATTATATTTAAGTTAGGGGGTGTTAGGGTTAGACTTAAATTTAGGGGTTAATACATTTAGTATAGTGGCGGCGACGTTGGGGGCGGCAGATTAGGGGTTAATAAATGTAGGTAGGTGGCATCGATGTTAGGGACAGCAGATTAGGGGTTAATCATATTTAACAAATGTTTGCGAGGCGGGAGTGCGGAGGTTTAGGGGTTAATATTATTATAGTGGCGGCGACGTTAGGGGCGGCAGATTAGGGGTTAATAAGTGTAGGTAAGTGGCGGCGACATTGGGGTGGCAGATTAGGGGTTAATAAATATAATGTAGGTGTCGGCGATGTTGGGGCAGCAGATTGGGGGTTCATAAATATAATGTAGATGGCGGCGGTGTCCGGAGCGGCAGATTAGGGGTTAAAAAAATTATTATATCGTTTGCGATGCGGGAGGGCCACGGTTTAGGGGTCAATAGGTAGTTTATGGGTGTTAGTGTACGTTTTAGCACTTTAGTTATGAGTTTTATGTTACGGCGTTGCACCATAAAACTCTTAACTACTGACTTTAAAATGTGTTAGGGATCTTGGAGGTATAGGGCGTACCACTCACTTTTTGGCCTCCCAGGACTTACTCGTAATACCGGCGCTATGGAAGTCCCATAGAAAAAAGACTTTACAAAGTATCCGTAAGTCGTTTTGCGGTAAGGCCAAAGAAGTGTGCGGTGACCATAAACCTTCAAGACTTGTATTAGGACCTGTTAACGCTGCTTTTTCAGCCTAACGCACAACTTGTAATCTAGCCGCTAGTTATTTTACTTGCTCTCATCCAAGGTAATTCTGAAAACTTGGCCTGTTGGAGCGGCCTGAGGACAGGTTTGAAAATCAGTGCGTTAGAGTGATGTTAACTCACAATGATGCTAATTGTAATCTAATAATAATATTACCACTCAAGCACAAAATTACCTGCTTAATCTCCCAATTTTAAAATCCAAAAACTAATTCAGAGAATTAACAAATACAAGGGCAAGTGTATGTTTGAAGCAAAAGAGCTGTAAGGGCTATTGGTAGTTTATTTTTAGAATAGGACTTTTTTTTTAAGGGGTATTAGAATAGTATTATTATTTTTTTATTTGGTAATGTCGTTTGATATTTTTTGTAAGGGTAGATTTTTTTATTTTTTGTAATGGTAGGGTTTTTTGTATTTTTTTTTGTAATTGTTAGTTTTGTTTTTTGTAATATAGTTTTTTTTATTTTTTGTAATGTTTTTATGTTGTTGTTTTTAAGTAATGGTAGGTCTTTTTTAGGGTAAGCTTAGGTTGTTTTACAGGTATTTTTTTTAAGGTAGTTAGAATATTTTTAGTTAATTTATGGGTATTTGAATTGGGGTTAAGTTAGGGGGTGTAGATGTTAATGACTTTGAGTTGTGGGGGGAAGTGGTTTAGGGGTTAATAGTTTAGTTAGTTTGCGTTGTGGGGGGATGGCGGTTTAGAGGTTAATAGTTTTATTTAGGGTTGGCGATGTGGGGGGATGGCGGATTAGGGGTTATTAGGCTAGGCGCTTATGATAGGGTGTTAGTTTTTTTTCAATTTTGTTGTCGTTTTCAAAAGTAGGGTGTTAGTTTTTTTTTTTCTCCATTGATTTCTATGGGGGAACACATGCACACACAAAAATCAGCTAGCGATTTTTGCGCTTCTTGGGCTACCGCTAGTGCAAAATAAGGATTTTTTTTAACTTGTAATATGAGCAGATCCCGAGCATTTCACTAGTGGTGTTTTCACTAGCGAAAAATCAAATTGCAAGTCACTACAAGTGGGGTTAAATGTTGATTACATCAGAGGATGATAGTCACATTGTAGTCATATAGTGATAGCTTAAGGGGAATCTTAATATTGCAGAATATTCAGGCAACATGTTAAGAATCCCTTTATTAAAAGGACAGGAAACCCAACTTTTTTTTTCATGATTCAGAAAGAAAAACATAATTTATGCTTTCCAGATAAATTCATCTCCTTCCGGATAGGGAGAGTCCACGGCTTCATTCCTTACTGTTGGGAAATACAACACCTGGCCACCAGGAGGAGTCAAAGACACCCCAGCCAAAGGCTTAAATATCCCTCCCACTTCCTCATTACCCCAGTCATTCTGCCGAGGAAACAAGGAAAAGTAGGAGAAACATTAGGGTATAAATGGTGCCAGAAGAATAACATAAATAATAGGGGACGGCCCATAGACAAGAAAAATACGGACGGGGTCGTGGACTCTCCCTATCTAGAAGGAAAGGAATTTATTCGGTAAGCATAAATTATGTTTTGCTTCCTAAGATAGGGAGAGTCCACGGCTTTATTCCTTACTGTTGGGAAAACTATACCCAAGCTCCAGAGGATACTGAATGAATAATGGGAGGGAACAAAAAGGAAGAGCAGGAACCTATTCTGAGGGCAGCACAGCCTGCAAAACGTTTCTCCTGAAAGCTGCTTCAGCCGAAGCAAAAACATCAAACTTGTAAAATTTTGAAAAATTATGTAAGTAGGACAAGGTAGCCACCTTCCAAATCTTATCCATAGAGGCCTCGTCTTAAAGGCCCAAGAGGAAGCCACTGCTCTAGTGGAATGAGCCGTTGTTTTGTAAGTTAAGTGGATGACACTCCTTAACCAAAAAGATAGGGAAGTCGAAGTAGCCTTCTGCCCCTTACACTTCCCCGAATAGACAACAAACATAGAGAAAGATTGTCTAAACACCTTAGTAGCCTCAAGAAAGACTTTCAAGGTGTGAACCACATCCAAATTGTGAAGTAAGCGTTCCTTCAATGAAGAAGGATTATGACACAAGGAAGGAACCACAATCTCCTGATTGATATTGCGATCTGACACAACCTTAGGAAGAAAACCTAATTAAGTACGTAAAACTGCCTTAGCTGCATGAAAAATCAGATAAGGAGGCTCACATTGTAAAGCAGAGATCTCAGAAACTCTGTGCGCAGAGGCAATAGCCAATAAAAAGAGAACTTTCCAAGATAACAATTTAATGTCAACAGAATGCAGAGACTCAAACAGAACCTGTTGCAAAACCTGAAGAAAAAGATTTAGGCTCCAAGGAGAAGCCCCAGATCTAAACACAGGTCTGATCATAATCAGAGCCTTAACAAAGGACTGCACGTCTGGAAGCTCAGCCAGTCTCTTCTGCAATAAAACCGACAGGGCCGAAATCTGTCCCCTCAGGGAACTAGAAGAAAGGCCCTTCTCCAGCCCATCCTGGGGAAAAGATAAGATCCTGGCAACCTTAACTCTGTGCCAGGAAAAAAAACACGCTCTTCACACCAAAATAAGTAGGTCCTCAACACCTTGTGGTAGATACGCCGATGACCGGTTTACGAGCTTGAATAAAAGTATCAATGACATTATCAGAGAAATCTCTCTTGGCTAAAACTAAGCGTTCAATCTCCACGCAGTCAGCCTCAGAGAATCTAGATTTTGATGAACAAATGGGCCTTGTGTCAGCAGGTCTCTGCGACAAGGTAACTTCCACGGAGTAGATAAGGACATCCCCACTAGATCCACAAACCACGTCCTTCGCGACCACGATGGAGCAATCAGGATTACTGATACCGGCTCCTGCTTGATGCGGGCCACCACTCGAGGAAGAAGCGGTAATGGAGGAAAAAGATATGAGTTTGAACCTCCAGGGCGCACCCTAGAAAGGCATCCCTCTTTTCTGGTCTGGTAGACAGATTTGAGAGAAGAAATCTGCCCCTTGGCAGATAAGATTTGAAGCCTATCTTGTATATCTGATATACCATCTCCGGGACCCACAGATCCTGTACGTCCTTGAACCAGGTGTCTGAAAAAAGAGATAGTCTGCCCCCTACACTATCCGATCCCGGATCGGGGGCTGCCCCTTCATGCTGATTTGTTTTCGGCGGGCTTCTTATTCTGCTTGGATTTATTCCAGGACTGAGCCGGTTTCCAAGTAATCTTGAGTTGCTCTGTCTTGGAGGAGGATTGTTGTTGTTCAGAACGAAAGGAACGAAAATTAGAAGATTGTCGTCCCTTAGACTTGTTCTTCTTATCTTGCGGTAGGAAGGTACCCTTTCTTCCGGTAACCGTAGAAATAATGGAGTTCAGGCCTGGACCAAAAAAAAATCTTTCCCTTGAAGGGAAGAGAAAGGAGTCTGGACTTAGAAGTCATATCCGCGGACCAAGACTTCAACCACAGCGCCTGGCGGGCTAGGACCGCAAAGCCAGAGGCCTTTGCATTTAGGCGAATAATTTGCCATGTTCGTATCACAGGTAAAAGAATTAACAATTCGCGGAGCTTTAATTCTGTCTTGAATATCCTCGAGGGGAGACTCCACCTCAATGAGTTCCGACAAAGAGTCGCACCAGTAGGTAGCCGCTTCAGCAACCACAGCAATTGCAGCCGCCGGTTGAAACAAAAATCCTGTATGTTGAAACATCTTTCTCAGAAAGGTTTCCATTTTCTTATTCATCAGCTCTCTGTACAAAGAACTATCCTCAAGAGGTATAGTAGTACGTTTAGCAAGCGTAGAGATAGCACCATCCACCTTAGGAATGGAGCCCCACAAATCCAGTTGAGAGTCCAGGACCGGAAACAACTTTTTAAAAGTAGACAAGGGCGAAAAGGAAGAATCAATTCTTTCCCATTTGTTCTTAATAATGTTCGTCATCTTAACCGGCACAGGAAAAGTCAAAGGAACTTTCCTATCTACGTAAACTCTGTCTAATTTAGGAATCATAGGTTCTTCAGGCAGTGCGGCCTCTGGAACCTCTCATGTAGACAGAACCTCCTTTAATAAAAAACGCAAGTGCTCAATTTTAAATCTAAAGGACGGTTCCTCAGCAGCAGGAGGTTTAGACGCTAAGGACTCCGACCCAGAAACTTCACCCTCTGAAGCTACAGAGGTTAACTCATCATCGGATAACTGGGATAGCTAAATCCAATAAATATTTAAATGACTCAGGGTCAGGAGAGCTATGTTCAGGACCGTCTTTAACACAGGGCAAAAGGGGCAGCTGCCCAGGGCCCAGTCTCTGCTGATGTGACATGGGGAACACACACATTCAGTCCTAATACTGTCACAGTCAAAAGTACTCTGCTTATATTTAAAAAAAAAACCTGTGCCAGATCGTGCCGGTGTCATGTGTCATGCCAAGCTATTGCCATGTGCTGTTTTAGATGTGCACTGTGCAGCACTGAATGCAAAGCCCTAACTCGGCATCCAGCCATTCCCACTGCATCAGAAAAGGTCCTACTGGAGTTACCACTGTTACCAGGTAACTGCTCTGGTTGTGGGGATTGTTTCTGGGTAGGGCTGACTGTAGGCGCATGCAGCAAAAAGCTGGAGTGGCAGGCACGTGAGGATTTGAGCATCTGTGCAGCTGCATACACTGCTCTCTTCAGTCTTGAGGCTGTGTGACTCATCTCACACTGTATCCATGCAGCCATGGACAGACAGCATCCAGTCTGCTGGTCCCCTTAGCCCTGCTCTTTCTGCTGTGGCCCTAAGATCAACTAACTGAAGTTTGTTAGGGGAACAGTGCTTTGTAGAAAGGTGTCAGTGGGAAGAATAAGTGAGTGCACACACGCCCCTCCCCATGCAGCATTGTCTAGTGCAGGGTGAGAGGGAACTTGTTCCTAGCAAAGAAGTGACATGTGCTGTTGTGGCTGATGTATAGTGTCATGCTGATACTTCACACATTAATGTAAGGTTTATTTTTATAGTTTTTATTTTCTCTCTGTCTCAGATTTTACAGCTTCCCATAGTAGTTCTGCTGTTCTAGTCAGTAAACTTATATTTGTCTGCACCTCCATGCTTCCTCCTCAGTCTTTACTTTGCTTTGTTCCTGTTGGCTGCCCTAAATCTCTTTAACCAGCTAACCTCACACCAGAATCACATTCAAAAGAATATTAAATGAATCCACAGTGGAGGAATTTATATATTTATTTACTTATTAGTACTGCTTAGGTCAAGTTTCACATATTGCAATTTATTTCATTTTTTAAATGATTAGCCCAGCAGTGGATGATCCACCGCTGGGCTAATAATAATAATAAAAAAAAATTGATTTAGTTGTTTTTTGGGATGTTGGGTTGGAGAGCGAAATTGCATGGGGTAGGGGGGGGCCAAGAATTTTTTTGCCCAGGGTCCAGTCAATATTAAAGACGGCCCTGGCTATGTTTAACCTTTCTCTTGCGTTTGTTAGAGCGAGGTAATGCACTGAGGGCCGCAGACACCGCCGTTTGTAACTGCGTGGCAAAGTCTGCAGGAAGAAGGCCACCTCCGGAAGGAGGATTAGATGTGCTACGGGGGAACTGCATGTGGAGTGGATAATGTATCAAGGGTAGTAAAAGGAGCTGTGCAACACTTTCAAGAACGAAAGTGAAACTTAAAAGTGAAACCTGTTTGTTCCAGCCAAAAACACACAGTCTATCAGCCCAGGAAAAAAATCACACAAAGCAGCATGTAAATAATTAATACACTGATTAATTAACCCCAACTGTTCAATAAACCCCCTTCAGCGGATATTAACCCTGGATCCTATCAAGGTATAAAGGAGCCACACTGTGACCCTGTTATAGCCTTTTATTTTTAAATTTAAATTATCTTACCTCCAGGATCCATGCTGTGGAACAGAACACAGCCTCTCAAGTGTGACAGTCTTATAGCAGCGCTCCTGACATGGACTTGAGTGAGAGAAAGCAGGCAGTGAAACTCGTCAACACTGATTTCTTAGGAGCTGTTAGCAGTAGTCTGTATGGTTTCGAGTAAAAAACTTTTCCTGCATCTCCAGAATCTAGCTTTCACCAATACTCACACTGAGAGGTTGACATGACTACTTAAAACTCCAGTCCTATCTCGAAGGGCAGATACCCTTTTCTTCTGTTAAGTGTGATC
Source organism: Bombina bombina (assembly GCF_027579735.1). Lineage (NCBI taxonomy): Eukaryota > Metazoa > Chordata > Amphibia > Anura > Bombinatoridae > Bombina > Bombina bombina. The sequence continues at coordinate 1,152,361,053 of NC_069499.1, read as the reverse complement.
AGTCCACGGGTCATCATTACTTGTGGGATATTAACTGCTCCCCTACAGGAAGTGCAAGAGGATTCACCCAGCAGAGTTGCTATATAGCTCCTCCCCTCTACGTCACCTCCAGTCATTCTCTTGCACCCAACGACTAGATAGGATGTGTGAGAGGACTATGGTGATATATTTAGTTTTTATATCTTCAATCAAAAGTTTGTTATTTTATAATAGCACCGGAGTGTGTTATTCCTTCTCTGGTAGAATTTGAAGAAGAATCTACCTGAGTTTTTCTATGATTTTAGCCGGAGTAGTTAAGATCATATTGCTGTTTCTCGGCCATCTGAGGAGAGGTAAACTTCAGATCAGGGGACAGCAGGCAGATTAATCTGCAAAGAGGTATGTAGCAGTTTATTATTTTCTGACATGGAATTGATGAGAAAATCCTGCCATACCGTTATAATGTAAACTCAGCCTTGAATGCAGTAGATGTAGCTGATATCAGGCTGTCATGTATGTATATTTTACACTTCAGTTTTCTGGGAAATGGTACTTCTCTGGCTTTTAAACTGTATAAATAGACTTAACCTATTTTGCAGGGACTTGCAATAGGTTTTAAATGACAATTAATTATTGAGGTAAAACGTTTTTTTGCTGGCATGTAAAAACGTTTTTTTCTCTGAGGTACTGGGTGAAAAAATGTTTTGGGCACTTTTTTTCCACTTGGCAATAGTTTTGATTTAAATTAGAGCAGTTCACTGATCCCTCTCACTGTTATGTGTGTGGGGGAGGGGCCATTTTGGTGCTTTCACTATGCATCAGAAAAACTCAGTCAGAGGTTCATTTTCTTCCTGCATGATCCGGTTCATCTCTACAGAGTTCAGGGATCTCAAGAGTCTTTTTTGAGGGAAGTAATCATTCACAGCAGAGCTGTGCTGATTGTATTGACTGTGATATAAAAAACGTTTATTTGTGTATTTTTTTCTGCTGCCTGGGTTAGTTATCATTTGCTGAGGGGAACAATCCTTTGCTAAAACTGTATATTCTGACAAAGATTGATGCTATAACTTAATTATTTTATCTGTTATAATATTTTCTGTGCTTCTTAAAGGCACAGTTCGTTTTCATATTATTTGTAAATTACTTTGAAAAGTATTTCCAAGTTGCTGTTTATTTGCTAGTGTGTTAAACATGTCTGATTCAGAGGAATATCTCTGTGCTATATGTGTTAATGCCAAAGTGGAACCCAATAGAAATTTATGTACTAAATGTATTGATGCTACTTTAAAAAATAGTCAATCTGTACAAATTGAACATATTTCACCAAACAACGAGGGGAGAGTTATGCCGACTAACTCGCCTCACGTGTCAGTACCTGCATCTCCCGCTCAGGAGGTGCGTGATATTGTAGCGCTGAGTGCATCTGGGCGGCCATTACAAATCACATTACAAGATATGGCTACTGTTATGACTGAAGTTTTGGCTAAACTACCAGAACTAAGAGGTAAACGTGATCACTCTGGGATGAGAACAGAGTGCGCTGATAATGCAAGGGCCATGTCTGATACTGCGTCACAGTTTGCAGAACGTGAAGACGGAGAGCTTCATTCTGTGGGTGACGGTTCTGATCCAAATAAACTGGACTCAGACATTTCAAATTTTAAATTTAAGCTTGAGAACCTCCGTGTGTTACTAGGGGAGGTATTAGCGGCTCTGAATGATTGTAACACAGTTGCAATCCCAGAAAAAATGTGTAGGTTGGATAAATATTTTGCGGTACCGACGAGTACTGACGTTTTTCCTATACCTAAGAGACTTACTGACATTGTTACTAAGGAGTGGGATAGACCCGGTGTGCCTTTCTCACCCCCTCCTATATTCAGAAAAATGTTTCCAATAGACGCCGCCACACGGGACTTATGGCAAATGGTCCCTAAGGTGGAGGGAGCAGTTTCTACTTTAGCTAAGCGTACCACTATCCCAGTGGAGGATAGCTGTGCTTTTTCAGATCCAATGGATAAAAAATTAGAGGGTTACCTTAAGAAAATGTTTGTTCAACAAGGGTTTATATTGCAACCTCTTGCATGTATTGCGCCTGTCACGGCTGCAGCAGCATTTTGGTTTGAGTCTCTGGAAGAGACACTTCAATCATCCACACTAGATGACATCACACACAAACTTAAATTCCTTAAGTTAGCTAATTCATTTATTTCAGATGCCATAGTACATTTAACTAAACTTGCGGCTAAAAATTCAGGATTCGCCATTCAGGCACGCAGAGCTCTGTGGCTAAAATCCTGGTCAGCTGATGTTACGTCTAAATCTAAATTGCTTAATATTCCTTTCAAAGGGCAGACCTTATTCGGGCCCGGCTTGAAAGAGATTATTGATGACATTACAGGAGGTAAAGGTCATGCCCTGCCTCAGGACAAGGCCAAAGCCAAGGCTAGACAGTCCAATTTTCGTTCCTTTCGTAATTTCAAAGCAGGAGCAGCATCAACTTCCTCTGCACCAAAACAGGAAGGAGCTGTTGCTCGCTACAGACAAGGCTGGAAACCTAACCAGTCCTGGAACAGGGGCAAACAGGCCAGAAAACCTGCTGCTGCCCCTAAGACAGCATGAATTGAGGGCCCCCGATCCGGGACCGGATCTAGTGGGGGGCAGACTTTCCCTCTTCGCCCAGGCTTGGGCAAGAGATGTTCAGGATCCCTGGGCGTTAGAGATCATATCTCAGGGATACCTTCTGGACTTCAAATCCTCTCCCCCAAGAGGGAGATTTCATCTGTCAAGGTTGTCAACAAACCTAACAAAGAAGGAAGCGTTTCTACGCTGCGTACAAGATCTTTTATTAATGGGAGTGATCCATCCAGTTCCGCGGTTGGAACAAGGACAAGGGTTTTACTCAAATCTGTTTGTAGTTCCCAAAAAGAGGGAACCTTCAGGCCAATCTTGGATTTAAAGATCCTAAACAAATTCCTAAGAGTTCCATCGTTCAAGATGGAAACTATTCGAACAATTTTGCCCATGATCCAAGAGGGTCAGTACTTGACCACAGTGGATTTAAAGGATGCTTACCTTCACATACCGATTCACAGAAGTCATTACCGGTATCTAAGGTTTGCCTTTTTAGACAGGCATTACCAGTTTGTAGCTCTTCCATTCGGACTGGCTACGGCTCCAAGAATCTTCACAAAGGTTCTGGGCACTCTTCTGGCGGTACTAAGACCGCGAGGAATTTCAGTAGCTCCGTACTTAGACGACATACTGATACAAGCTTCAAGCTTTCAAACTGCCAAATCTCATACAGAGATAGTACTGGCATTTCTAAGGTCGCATGGATGGAAAGTGAACGAAGAGAAAAGTTCTCTCTTTCCACTCACAAGAGTTCCCTTCCTGGGGACTCTGATAGATTCTGTAGAAATGAAGATTTACCTGACAGAGGACAGGTTAACAAAACTTCAAAATGCATGCCGTGTCCTTCATTCCATTCAAGAGACCAGAAATTCTCTTCTATGGTGGCTTTATCGGCCACATCTGTCCAGGGGAATGCCATTCAGCAGGCCAGACTGGTCAATTGTAACAACAGACGCCAGCCTACTAGGTTGGGGCGCTGTCTGGAATTCTCTGAAGGCTCAGGGACTATGGAATCAGGAGGAGAGTCTTCTTCCAATAAACATTCTGGAATTGAGAGCAGTCCTCAATGCTCTTCTGGCTTGGCCCCAGTTAGCAACTCGGGGGTTCATCAGGTTCCAGTCGGACAACATCACGACTGTAGCTTATATCAACCATCAGGGAGGGACAAGAAGCTCCCTAGCAATGATGGAAGTATCGAAGATAATTCGCTGGGCAGAGTCTCACTCTTGCCACCTGTCTGCAATCCACATCCCGGGAGTGGAGAACTGGGAGGCGGATTTCTTAAGTTGTCAGACTTTTCATCCGGGGGAGTGGGAACTTCATCCAGAGGTCTTTGCCCAAATACTTCCACGTTGGGGCAAACCAGAGATAGATCTCATGGCGTCTCGACAGAACACCAAGCTTCCGCGCTACGGGTCCAGATCCAGGGATCCGGGAGCGGTCCTGATAGATGCCTTGACAGCACCATGGACCTTCAGGATGGCTTATGTGTTTCCACCTTTCCCGATGCTTCCTCGATTGATTGCCAGAATCAAACAGGAGAAAGCATCAGTGATTCTAATAGCGCCTGCATGGCCACGCAGGACTTGGTATACAGATCTGGTGGACATGTCATTCTGTCCACCTTGGTCGTTACCTCTGAAACAGGACCATCTGATTCAGGGTCCTTTCAAACATCAAAATCTAACTTCTCTGAAGCTGACTGCTTGGAAATTGAACGCTTGATCTTATCAAAGCGTGGTTTTTCTGAGTCAGTTATTGATACCTTAATACAGGCTAGGAAGCCTGTCACCAGAAAGATTTACCATAAAATATGGCGTAAATACCTATATTGGTGCGAATCCAAAGGTTACTCTTGGAGTAAGGTTAGGATTCCTAGGATATTGTCTTTTCTACAAGAAGGTTTAGAAAAGGGGTTATCCGCTAGTTCCTTAAAGGGACAGATCTCAGCTCTGTCCATTCTGTTACACAAGCGTCTGTCAGAAGTTCCAGACGTTCAGGCTTTTTGTCAGGCTTTGGCCAGGATTAAACCTGTGTTTAAAGCTGTGGCTCCACCATGGAGTTTAAACCTTGTTCTTAACGTTTTACAGGGTGTTCCGTTTGAACCCCTTCATTCCATTGATATAAAGTTGTTATCTTGGAAAGTTCTATTTTTAATGGCTATTTCCTCGGCTCGAAGAGTCTCTGAGTTATCAGCCTTACATTGTGATTCTCCTTATTTGATTTTTCACTCGGATAAGGTAGTTCTGCGTACTAAGCCTGGGTTCTTACCTAAGGTAGTCACTAACAGGAATATCAATCAGGAGATTGTTGTTCCATCCTTGTGCCCAAATCCTTCTTCGAGGAAGGAACGTCTTTTGCACAATCTGGATGTAGTTCGTGCCCTTAAATTTTATTTACAGGCAACTAAAGATTTTCGACAAACGTCTTCCCTGTTTGTCGTTTACTCTGGTCAGAGGAGAGGTCAAAAAGCTTCTGCTACCTCTCTCTCTTTTTGGCTTCGTAGCATAATTCGTTTAGCTTATGAGACTGCTGGACAGCAGCCTCCTGAAAGAATTACAGCTCATTCCACTAGAGCTGTGGCTTCCACTTGGGCCTTTAAGAATGAGGCCTCTGTTGAACAGATTTGCAAGGCTGCAACTTGGTCTTCGCTTCATACTTTTTCCAAATTTTACAAATTTGACACTTTTGCTTCCTCGGAGGCTATTTTTGGGAGAAAGGTTCTTCAGGCAGTGGTTCCTTCTGTATAAAGAGCCTGCCTATCCCTCCCGTCATCCGTGTACTTTTGCTTTGGTATTGGTATCCCACAAGTAATGATGACCCGTGGACTGATCACACTTAACAGAAGAAAACATAATTTATGCTTACCTGATAAATTCCTTTCTTCTGTAGTGTGATCAGTCCACGGCCCGCCCTGTTTTTTAAGGCAGGTAAATATTTTTTAAATTATACTCCAGTCACCACTACACCCTTGGCTTCTCCTTTCTCGTTGGTCCTTGGTCGAATGACTGGAGGTGACGTAGAGGGGAGGAGCTATATAGCAACTCTGCTGGGTGAATCCTCTTGCACTTCCTGTAGGGGAGCAGTTAATATCCCACAAGTAATGATGACCCGTGGACTGATCACACTACAGAAGAAAGGAATTTATCAGGTAAGCATAAATTATGTTTTTCAGGACTTTCCGAATCTTCTGACACTTCTCTGCCACCTCCTAACGTGACGAAAGGCAAAGAATGACTGGGGTAATGAGGAAGTGGAGGGATATTTAAGCTTTTGGCTGGGGTGTCTTTGCCTCCTCCTGGTGGCCAGGTATTTCCTAATAGTAAGAAATGAAGCCGTGGACTCTCCCTATCTTAGCTAGGAAATACAATTTTAAAATAGTTTCCAATTTACTTCTATTATCAATTTTCCTTTGTGCTCCTGTTATTCTATGTTTATGAGATATCTAGATAGGTAGTAGGTGTTATTCTATGTTTATGAGATATCTAGATAGGAGTTAAGTGCACATGTCTGGAGCACTACATGACAGGAAATCTAGTACTCTTGCTAATGTATAACATTGTTGCAAAACTTCCACCATATAGTGCTGCAGACAAGTGCACACTCCTGAGCTTACCTTCCTGCTTTTCAACAAAGGATAACACAAAAATGGGAAAAAAATGATGATAGAAGTAAATTGTAAAGTTGTTTAAAATATTACTGTATGTTTTGTCTGAATCATGAAATATTTTTTTTGTCACTTTAAATAAAACAACAACATACAAACTGCTACTATCACCAACAGCATCTGATGCATTTTGTGTGAGAAAAAGAAAATAGACGCACTAAACTGAGACAGAACAAAAGCTAGAAAAACGTCCATGCTTGTCCACAAGGCCAGTGCCACTCAGTGTGCAGTCTCTTTTAGCACACTATACCTTTCACAGAGAAAAAATATCCTGTAGCATCAGTCTGACCCTGCCCAATGACAGTCCAGCGCCGAAATGCTAGGCAATTCTTCTCTGAGCAAGAGAAAACAACAAACCCCAGACGTTTGTTTCGGCCTCTCTTGGGCCTCATCAGTAGTGTGCAGTTGCATCTCTCTAGGGCATATGTGCAAGGAGTCCACGTCTGGTTTACCCTTTTTACTTATAGGGAGACCTAAGAGTAATTTGCATAAAAACAAGAAAAAGTAAATTTATGCTTACCTGATAAATTAATTTCTTCTATGGTACGAAGAGTCCACGGATTTCATCCTGCTAACAGCAAGTGGCAAAGAGCACCACAGCAGAGCTGTCTATATAGCTCCTCCCTTAACTCCACCCCCCAGTCATTTGAACGAAGGTACAGGAAGAAAAAGGAGAAACTACAAGGTGCAGAGGTGACTGAAGTTTAAAATAAAAAAATATAATCTGTCTTAAAATGACAGGGCGGGCCGTGGACTCGTCGTACCATAGAAGAAATGAATTTATCAGGTAAGCATAAATTTACTTTTCTTCTATAAGGTACGACGAGTCCACGGATTCATCCTTTACTTGTGGGATACAATACCAAAGCTACAGGACACGGATGAACGGGAGGGACAAGACAGATGGTTAAACAGAAGGCACCACTGCTTGAAGAACTTTTCTCCCAAAAATAGCCTCCGAAGAAGCAAAAGTATAAAATTTGTAAAATTTGGAAAAGGTATGAAGCGAAGACCAAGTCGCAGCCTTACAAATCTGTTCAACAGAAGCATCATTTTTAAAAGCCCATGTGGAAGCAACCGCTCTAGTAGAGTGAGCTGTAATCTTTTCAGGAGGCTGCTGTCCACCAGTCTCGTATGCCAAACGGATGATGCTTTTCAGCCAAAAAGAAAGAGAGGTAGCCGTAGCTTTTTGACCTCTACGTTTTCCAGAATAGACAACAAAGATGTTTGACGAAAATCTTTGGTTGCTTGCAAGTAAAACTTCAAAGCACGAACCACGTCCAAGTTGTGCAACAGACGCTCCTTCTTAGAGGAAGGATTAGGACACAGAGAAGGAACAACAATTTCCTGATTGATATTCCTATTAGTAACAACCTTAGGAAGGAATCCAGGTTTGGTACGCAAAACCACCTTATCAGCATGGAAAACAAGATAAGGCGAGTCGCATTGCAATGCAGATAGTTCAGAAACTCTTCGAGCCGAAGACATAGCAACTAAAAACAGAACTAAATTCAAACTCCATGGCGGAGCAACAGGTTTAAACACAGGCTTGATTCTAACTAAAGCCTGACAGAACGACTGAACGTCTGGAACATCTGCCCGACACTTGTGCAGAAGAATTGATAAAGCAGATATCTGTCCCTTTAAGGAACTAGCTGATAGCCCCTTCTCCAATCCTTCTTGGAGAAAGGACAAAATCCTAGGAATCCTGATCTTACTCCATGAGTAGCCTTTGGATTCGCACCAATTAAGATATTTACGCCATATCTTATGATAAATTTTCCTGGTGGAGCCTGAATCAAGGTATCTATGACCGACTCAGAGAACCCCCGCTTGGATAAGATCAAGCGTTCAATCTCCAAGCAGTCAGTCGCAGAGAAACTAGATTTGGATGCTGGAACAGACCTTGAATCAGAAGGTCCTATCTCAGTGGCAGAGTCCATGGTGGAAGAGATGACATGTCCACCAGGTCTGCATACCAAGTCCTGCATGGCCACGCAGGTGCTATCAAAATCGCGAAGCTCTCTCCTGTTTGATTCTGTCAATCAAACGAGGAAGGAGAGGAAATGGTGGAAACACATAAGCCATGTTGAACGACCAGGGTACTGCTAGAGCATCTATCAGTACTGCCTGAGGATCTTGACCTGGACCCGTAACGAGGAAGTTTGGCGTTCTGACGAGACGCCATCAGATCTAATTCTGGTGTGCCCCATTGCTGAATCAATTGTGCAAACACCTCCGGATGGAGTTCCTACTCCCCCGGATGAAAAGTCTGACGACTTAGAAAATCCGCTTCCCAGTTCTCCACTCCTGGGATATAGATTGCTGATAGATGGCAAGAGTGAGTCTCTGCCCATCGAATTATTTTGGTAACCTCTATCATCGCTAGAGAACTCTTTGTTCCCCCCTGATGATTGATATATGCTACAGTCGTGATATTGTCCGACTGGAATCTTATGAATCTGGCCGACGCCAGCTGAGGCCACGCCTGAGGCACGTTGAATATCGCTCTCAGTTCTAGAATATTTATCGGGAGGAGAGCCTCCTCCTGAGTCCACAAACCCTGTGCTCAGGGAATTCCAGACTGCACCCCAGCCCAGTAGGGCTGGCGTCCGTCGTCACTATGACCCACGCTGGCCTGCAGAAACACATTCCCTTGGACAGATGATCCTGTGACAACCACCAAAGAAGAGAGTCTCTGGTCTCTTGCTCCAGATTTATCTGAGGAGATAAATCTGCATAATCCCCATTCCACTGTTTGAGCATGCATAGTTGCAGTGGTCTGAGATGCAAGCGAGCAAACGGAACTATGTCCATTGCCGCTACCATTAAGCCGATTACCTCCATACACTGAGCCACTGACGGCCGAGGAATGGAATGAAGAGCTCGGCAGATGGATAAAATTTTTGATTTCCTGACCTCCGTCAGAAAAATTTTCATGTCCACCGAATCTATCAGAGTTCCCAGGAATGGAACTCTTGTGAGAGGGATAAGTGAACTTTTTCTTACGTTCACCTTCCACCTGTGAGATCTTAGAAAAGCCAACACGATGTCCGTGTGAGACTTGGCTAGTTGGTAAGTCGATGCCTGGATTAAGATATCGTCCAGATAAGGCGCCACAGCTATGCCCCGCGGCCTTAGAACCGCCAGAAGGGACCCTAGCACCTTTGTGAAAATTCTGGGAGCCGTGGCCAACCCAAAGGGAAGAGCCACAAACTGGTAATGCTTGTCCAGAAAGGCGAACCTGAGGAACTGGTGATGATCTTTGTGGATAGGAATGTGTAGATACGCATCCTTTAAGTCCACGGTGGTCATATATTGACCCTCCTGGATCATCGGCAAAATAGTCCGAATGGTCTCCATGCTTGTCCACAAGGCCAGTGCCACTCAGTGTGCAGTCTCTTTTAGCACATTATGCCTTTCACAGAGAAAAAATATCCTGTAGCATATCAGTCTGACCCTGTCCAATGACAGTCCAGTGCCGAAATACCAGGCAATTCTTCTCTGAGCATTTTGTGTGAGAAAATCATGCACTGCCTAACAGACTGATTCACCTCTTCAGTGAGACAGTATTTAAAGGGACATGAAATCCAAAAATTTTGTTTCATGATTTATGTTGAACATACAATTTTAAACAACTTTCCAGTTTATTTCTATAATCAAATTTGTTTTATTCTCTTGGTATCATTTGTTGAAGGAGCAGCAATGCACTACTGGTTTCTAACTAAACACATGGGTGAGCCAATGACAATCTGCATATATATATATATATATATATATATATATATATATATATATGCAGCCACTAATCAGCAGCTAGAACCTAGGTTTTTTTTCTGCTCCTGAGCTTACCTAGATAAACGTTTCAGCAAATGATAACAAGAGAAGGAAGCAAATTAAATAATAGAAGTAAATTGGAAAGTTGTTTAAAATTGTATGTTCTACCTAAACCATGAAAGAAAAATGTTGGGTTTCATGTCCCTTTAAGAGTCGTAATATATGAAAGAGCAACATTTAACATGAGCATTAGTAGGAAGTAGTAATTTTTAGCCAATGAGCATTAGCAGTATGCTGCTGTATGGAATGCAATGGCTCAAACAGAGGGGCAACATATTTAAACACAGGCCTAATACTGACCAAGGCCTGACAAAAAGATTGCATATCTGGCATGTCCGCCAGACGCTTGTGCAGCAAAAAAGGTAATGCAGAACTCTCTGACCCTTCAGAGAACTGACTGAGAAAACCTCTCTCTAGACCTTCCTGTGGAAAGGACAACATTCTAAGAATCCTGACCCTACTCCAAGAGTAGCCCTTGGATTCACACCAATAAAGATATTTACGCCATATCTTATGGTAAATCTTTTCCGTAACAGGCTTGCAAGCCTGAATCATGGTCTCAATCATGACTCAGAAAAACCACGCTTAGACAGAACAAATCGTTCAATCTCCAAGCAGTCAGCATCAGAGAAACAAAATTTGGATGAAAGAAGGGACCCTGAATCAGAAGGTCCTTCCTCAGAGGAAGTCTCTAAGGTAGAAGAGATGACATCTCCTCTAGGTCTGCATACCAGATCCTGTGAGGCCACGCAGGGACTATTAGAATAACCGACCCTCTTCTACTGTTTGATACAAGCAATGACTCGTGGAAGGAGAGCAAACGGAAGAAACAGGTATACCAGCCTGAAATCCCAAGGAACCGCCAAAGCATCCATCAGAGCAGCCTGAATATCTCTTGACTTCGAATCGTACCTTGGCAGCTTGGCATTCTGCCGAGACACCATCAGATCCAACACAGGCACCCATTTGGGGGTTAAATCGGATGGGGTTCCCACTCCTCAGAATGAAAAATCTGCTCAGGAAATCTGCTTCCCAGTTGTTTCTTGGAATGTGGATGGTAGATAGACAACAATTGTGAGCTTCCACCCACTGAACAATCCAAGTCACCTCCTACATGGCTAAGGAACTCAGAGTTCCTCCCTAGTGGTTGATGTAAACCATTGAGGTGAAATAGTCTGATTGGAATCAAGCTGACGACTGAGACCAGGTCATCAGAGCATTGAAAATCGCTCTCAACTTCAAAATGTTTACGAGGAGAGCAGACACTTCCAAGTCCATAATCCCTGCGCCTTAAACAAGACCCAGACTGCTTCCCAGCCCAGCAGGTAGGCGTCCGTGGTCGCATCACCCAGGAATGTCTCTAGAAGCATGCGCCCAGAGACAGATACTCCTGAAACATTTTATAGAACACAGTAAAGGGAAGGATGTCCATGGTTAACCATCAAACCTCCTAGATAGAAAATCTATTAAGGTCCCCAAATAATCACCCTTGTAGATGGAATAAGGGAACTCTTCTACAGATTTATTTTCCATCAATGGGAAAGTAGATTGGACAAGATCTCTAGAAAGAGAGTTTGCCTGAAGTAAGGATGATACCTGAACCATATATTGTCCAGAAAAACACCCTTGCAATACCCCAAGACTTAAAAGTCTGTCTAGGATGACGAAAACTCAAAAACTTGAGAAGATCCCAATCAAGGGAACAATAAAACCTTCAGGTCTATGTTCGATATGAACAGGCCCTCTTAAAACAAAGGAGAAAGGATACTACGTTGAAGGTCAGAATCTGAGTTACTAAAGGTAATTACCTAGATCCCATTCCCAAACTGGGACTGGAACTATCACTGCCAGAGAGTAAGATCCTGAACCCCGTCCAAGGAATGCCTCTCATCATGCCTGGATTGGAGATACTCAAGAAGAGAAATCTGCCCCGGGAGGAACTTAGATTGGACTCCAAAAGGCATGACTGACCCTGCAGAAAGAGGAAAAAGAATCTTTCCTTTAGTCTTACTCTCTTGACGTGAGGTAGGAAAACCCTTTTTTTTTTACCCTTAAAGTCAGAGGATAATTCTGCTAGACCAAGTCCAAACAAGGTCTCATCCTTAAAAGGAGACGCCTGAAGTGTGGATTTGGAGGAAACAAAGTATTGGCCCTGCAACTGCAGAACTATAAAGCCTAGGTTGTACCACTAAACTACAGTTAGGCTTCTCAGCTGACCGAAAATTCAGCCACAATACCCGGCAGGAAGTACAGCAAGTCTAATAAGATAAAACATTGCTCTAAATGAACAACAAATGAACCTCCAGCTTCTTATCTATGGATCCGTAAAGGATCAGTTACTCTCCATAGGGATCAAAATTCTCTGAGCCGTAGTAGAAAACCTATTTTCTACTTAGGGCACTGTGTATTCTAATGGGGTCAACAACAGGAAAATCCATTAAAGGATGGGAGACAGGGAGAAAGGTATCCCTAGCTTCTCCTACACCTGTGAAAATTTCCATTGCACGTCACAAAACATTTCCGCAAAGGAAGGAACATCATAGAAATGATCAAGTTTACAAAACTTCCAAGGGTTGACAACGACAGGGATATCGATGTCGTCCAAATAGCTAAAACCTCCTTTAACAGTACACAAGGTGTGCAAGCATACATCTTTAGGAGATGACTTCAGCATCAGATGAAGGAATTATACTGTCCAAATCTGATATTTCACTCTCAGAAACTACCTGCAAATCTTTCTCATCAGACTTAGGAGAAACACCTGCGTAGCAAAAAGTGGAGCAGAAACCATACTATCTGAACTAAATGTCCCGTTGCATTTTCCCTGTAGGTAAGAAAAAACAAATAAAGCCACAGATACTGCCGAGGATAACTGAGCTGCAAAATCTGTAGGCAAATACACTCCAGGAGATAACGAGGAACCGCAGGGTACTGCATGTGACACCATAGAGGCTTGGGACGTATAAGGAGGAAGCTGTGGCATTGCCTAAATAGCAAGGTCTTAGAGGCAACGCTAACTCAAGAGATCCAGCGAGGAACAACACATATAATTGCATATTTAAAAACAATATTTAGTGTCTGAGAACCAAACAGAATTAATTGGAAAAGAAAAATCTTAGAGGACATGATGAATTCACCATTTAATATTTTAATATTTAATATTAAAAAAACAAGCTGTCACTAAAATGAAAGACAGAGAGGTCATGTAGAATTCACCATATAATATTTTAAAAATGCAAAATACTATTATTAAAGACAAAACTGTCACTTTAAATCAACAGATAAATAAAGAAACAAGTACATCCTAGACTGACTCTCCATGATGGTATCGGCTATAGCATATACAAATAAAGGATACAGTATATGGTGGAGATAAAAAATAAATAAATAAAACGCTCCCATAGATATGGAACGTTCCAAATGCACTATGAACTAAGCGTTCATAGAAATCTCCCAGAGACAGTTTAATTTAAATCCATAGATTACATTTTTTAGTTCAGTATCCATTAAAAAATGTAGTTCCTAAGTTCACACTGGAGATCTCAGTCTGCTGTTTTAGATGTAGTTTGTAACAGGGAGATCTATCGGAGCTCCGATTAACAGCTGGAGCAGACTGAAAATGGGGTGAGTCACATGATCAGACCCGGCGAGACAGTAATGGCACCGCATCTCCTGCTCAGAGAAAGAACCAAGCCAGGGCCACGGCAGTAGCATAGGAATAAAGTGCGAAAAATATATTCAACATTGCGCTTCAATCTCTATGCACAGAACCACAAAAAAAACAGCTAAATAAAGGTAAAACGTCTCACCCCCATAACTTGCGCAGTTAAACATCTCCTCCTCTGGAAGAGCGTGCACACAAATCTTTCTCTGTAGAGCTTGCTATATCCACAATATCGTTTATGCACTCTCAAAATAATATGATAAATAAATAAAAGAAACATTAACCCCTTAGGCACTGTCTGTGCCTCTAAACCAAATACATGAGCCTATTTTTAATAAATAATTAAGAAGTTAACCCCTTCCATCCCTGAAGGGAGTTAACTCTCAGTCTCCTGCCACATGCATCTAAGTGCCTGCATAATGCCTTAAAATAAATCCTTAACTAAGGATTCTATGTCCCACTAAAAATTTGCAGAGTCCTTGATTTTAAAAGACTCTGAGGTGCCAGCCACAATAGGCACTTACCTGCATCTAGCTGTCCGGCATGTAGACAGCTTACCCGGTATGAGAGGAAGCCACTCCTCACAGAGACCTGTAGAGAAAAGAAAGAACAGAGTAAACCTACTCAGGCTTTCTATACCAGGGCAGCAACATGTTAGGAAAACGAAGCAAGGCCCACTTTACAAGTTCCTAACTGCTTTAAAGCCACCACTGCCCTACTGAAGATACTAACATGGAGTACGGCTATACCCAATCTTGAAAGAAAAGGTCAGAGCAAACCTACTCTGGCTTTCAAAATAATAAAATATTGATTGAAGTTAAATAAATCTAATCTTCTTCAGAAACTAAAAACTTCACCTCCTCCTTGCACCGAAGGCAAAGAGAATGACTGGGGATTGTGGGAAGGGAAGTAACATTTAGCAGCTTTGCTGTGGTGTTTTTTGCCTCCTCCTGCTGGCCAGGAGTGATATTCCCAACAGTAAATGATGATTCTGTGGACTCACCGTATCTTAGGAGAGAAAAAGATGCTTCATTGGGAACAATGATGATTCTGTGGACTCACCGTATCTTAGGAGAGAAAAAGATGCTTCATTGGGAACAGTAACATCTAGCTTTTAATTTTTTTTTTTTATACTTTAATGATTCATAAACAGACATTTTAGTCATTTATCATAGAGCATCAAATAAGCACTGCATTGCAAAATATTAGCATAACAAATAATTATAAAAATCATTTAACACTGTCAGTTTTTTAGCACATTTTACGTTTTGCAAATCAAGAGCACTTCAGAATAGCCTGGTGGAATTAATGTTCCTGGTATCCTTTGCTTAGGAACAGATGAAAATGAGATCTAACCAATGACTGTGTAGAATATTACCAACTACATTTCACCATAAGTAAGATGGAGGGAGTGGAAAAAAGCACACTTTTCAGATGTGTTTAACAAAAAGCATGTCAAATAAATCATGAATATATTTTCCTTTATTAACATTTTACAGGGAATTTAACTTTAAGTTTACTGTCCATTTAAATGCATATTTGTGCTGGTGATTAATAAACACACACCCATCACCACAAATAATGTGTTTTTCACACACACATATACTGTATATATATATATATATATATATATATATATATATATATAAATTTAAATTTTCAATCATCTTCAAAAATTGCTACAGCACGTTTTCCGTCTGGGACATATTCGATGGCCAACACTTCTCCTCCACCATTGGACTCTTTTTGGAAGTGCATTTGTAGATGATCCTGCAGGTTGTCTGGCTCTGTAATATCTGGGATCCCTGTGATTTGGATAGTCCGGTTACATATAGCATTCCTCACCTGATTTGAAAAAAATAAAACACTGATAATGGATCATGCATAGCATAGTTTATAGATTATGATGTACATACATTTACTAAATTAATGTCACAGCCAGCCTGCGATTATTCTGGTTTCACCACTGTACACCAAAGGGGCATATCAATTTAAAGGGATGCTGTATAAAGGTGCAAAAAGAAAATCCTCAAATGCGTTACATGCAAGCAATACTATAATAATAACAACATGCTCTAACTATGTGTTAACCCCTGCAAAGCTTTGAAGCAGCAATGCACTACAAGGGCCTCGGTAAACACATCTGGTGGGCATCCGTTGATTATAGACTTGGTTAGTGATGCGTTACCATAGCAGCGAGTCAACAATGCGTATGATTGGTGGACCGGCGGTGTGTGTCTCCACACTGATAAATCATTGGCCGGTTACGCACAGAAGAAAACAAACACTGGCCTGACATATATAGTGGACAGCGAGATTCTCTCTGCTTATTAGTGATGTGGGTATAGTGCGGTATTGTGGCGAGCGTGACATGTGTGCGCTCCCGGTAGTCATGGTGACATCACTTTGGGTTTCCGGCGTGCAATTACTGACATACAGATATAATGGCTTTGGGGTTCTGTGAGTGACCGGTAATCCTATATTTGGGTACATCAATGTGAGAGCCCGTTGTATAGGCTAAGATCTATAATTGGATACACAACCTGATTGACCAATATTGTTCAGAGGAGATGTAATCTCTAATGTGGTTCTCAAGAATAATGCACTACTTTGAACTATTTCACATTATCCCGCATATTTAGAGACTATTTATAAAAGCATTGGGATAACCTTGCACCTACTCACTGCTTCCTCCCATATGTTTTTTAGGGTAGTGTATACCAGTTACTCTGAGATTAGGCTGCAATCATGTTGTGTCCCTATCTTTTGCACACATAACCTTTAATACGTTTTATAATATAGAAGTTTTATGAACACAGCGCCAGATCTCCGTCCTTTAACAACATTATATACAGTGTATATATATATATATATATATATAAAACACTCTCCAGATTTGATTCAAAATATTATCCTTTAATCACGTTGATTAACAGATAATATCTTGAATCAAATCCGGAGAGTGCCTTCTTATCATTGGGATTATTTACTTGCTGTTGAGCACCCTGGAAATTAGGGGGAATGCCTCCACTGCTGCAACTTTATATTCATTTGAAGCAGCTATCAATTTAAAAATTACTATGTTTAAAATAAAAAAAAAACTCAATCAGAACATTTGCATGCGAGGGGGGGGTGGAGGAGGGTAGTCAATATCCCTTATTTTCAAAAAATTAGCAACCTTAAGCCTAATGGTATTTGGGAAGCGGAACCTCACTGGTTAGTGTGAGGCTACAGGTTTGCTGTAGGTGGAGTCTGTAATTGGTTGTGTTGCACAGAATTAGGACATGCAAAAAAAAGAGGTTTATGGAAGGGGTACTATGGAAGTAGATAGGCCGTAGAAGAGGGTAAGGCAGTTGGAGGAGGGCAGGGCCAAGGTGATTAGGGATGTAGATCGGAACATGTATAGGATGATAGAAACTTTGCGAGGCAACACTGGTCAGGTCAGGGAGGCAGAAGGGGGGGCGGTAGTGGGAGGGCTACAAGAGTGCAGCAGAGGGTGCAAGAGCCTCAGAGAATGTTGCACAAGGAGAGGGTTATTAACAATAACATTAATCCATTGCAGACAACCAATGAGCAAATGGAGCAGGAGAGGAGGCTGGTCCAGGAGGCAGGAGTCATGGCTGGACTGAATACAGAAAAACATAATTTATGCTTACCTGATAAATTTATTTCTCTTGTGATGTATCGAGTCCACGGATTCATCCATACTTGTGGGATATTCTCCTTCCCTACAGGAAGTGGCAAAGAGAGCACCCACAGCAGAGCTGTCTATATAGCTCCTCCCTTAGCTCCACCCCCCAGTCATTCGACCGAAGGCTAGGAAGAAAAAGGAGAAACTATAGGGTGCAGTGGTGACTGAAGTTTTTTAAATAAAAATATACTGCCTGTCTTAATAAACAGGGCGGGCCGTGGACTCGATACATCACAAGAGAAATAAATTTATCAGGTAAGCATAAATTATGTTTTCTCTTGTAAGATGTATCGAGTCCACGGATTCATCCATACTTGTGGGATACCAATACAAAAGCTTTAGGACACGGATGAAGGGAGGGACAAGACAGGGACCTTAAACGGAAAGCACCACTGCTTGTAGAACCTTTCTCCCAAAAATAGCCTCCGAAGAAGCAAAAGTATAGAATTTGGAAAATTTGGAAAAAGTATGAAGCGAAGACCAAGTCGCCGCCTTACAAATCTGTTCAACAGAAGCCTCATTTTTAAAAGCCCATGTGGAAGCCACTGCTCTAGTAGAATAAGCAGTAATTCTTTCAGGAGGCTGCTGTCCAGCAGTCTCATAAGCCAAATGGATGATGCTTTTCAGCCAAAAGGAAAGAGAGGTAGCCGTAGCCTTTTGACCTCTCCGTTTACCAGAATAAACAACAAACAATGAAGATGTTTGACGGAAATCTTTAGTTGCTTGTAAGTAGAACTTTAAAGCACGAACCACATCAAGATTGTGCAACAGACGTTCCTTCTTTGAGGAAGGATTAGGACACAGTGAAGGAATAACAATCTCCTGATTGATATTCCTATTAGAAACAACTTTAGGAAGAAACCCAGGTTTGGTACGCAAAACCACCTTATCTGCATGGAAAACAAGGTAAGGTGAATCACACTGTAAAGCAGATAACTCAGAAACTCTTCGAGCCGAAGAGATAGCTACTAAAAACAAAACTTTTCAAGATAGAAGCTTAACATCTATGGAATGCATAGGTTCAAACGGAACCCCTTGAAGAACTTTAAGAACTAAGTTTAGGCTCCATGGTGGAGCAACAGGTTTAAATACAGGCTTGATCCTGACCAAGGCCTGACTAAATGCTTGAACGTCTGGGACATCTGCCAGACGTTTGTGTAAAAGAATAGACAAAGCAGATATTTGTCCTTTTAACGAACTAGCTGATAATCCCTTCTCCAATCCTTCTTGGAGAAAAGACAATATTCTAGGAATCCTAATCTTACTCCATGAGTAACCCTTGGATTCACACCAATAAAAATATTTGCACAAATCTTATGATAAATGTTCCTGGTGACAGGCTTTCTAGCTTGAATCAGGTGTTCAATCTCCAAGCAGTCAGACACAGAGAAATTAGATTTGTATGCGTGAATGGACCTTGGATTAGAAGGTCCTGCCTCATTGGCAGAGACCACGGTGGAACTGATGACATGTCCACTAGGTCTGCATACCAAGTCCTGCGTGGCCATGCAGGTGCTATCAGAATCACTGAAGCCCTCTCCTGCTTGATTCTGGCAACCAGACATGGAAGGAGAGGAAACGGTGGAAATACATAGGCCAGACTGAAGGACCAGGGTACTGCTAGAGCATCTATCAGTACCCCCTGGGGATCCCGGGACCTGGACCCGTAACAAGGAAGTTTGGCATTCTGTCGGGACGCCATCAGATCCAATTCTGGTGTGCCCCATAGCTGAGTCAGCTGGGCAAATACCTCCGGATGGAGCTCCCACTCCCCTGGATGAAAAGTCTGACGACTTAGGAAATCCGCCTCCCAGTTCTCTACTCCTGGGATATGGATTGCTGAGAGATGGCAAGAGTGATCCTCCGCCCATCGGATTATTTTGGTCACCTCCATCATCGCTAGAGAACTCAGTGTTCCTCCTTGATGATTGATATAAGCTACAGTCGTGATGTTGTCCGACTGAAATCTGATGAATTTTGCCGCAGCAAGCTGAGGCCACGCCTGAAGCGCATTGAATATCGCTCTCAGTTCTAGAATGTTTATCGGGAGGAGAGTTTCCTCCTGAGACCATAAGCCCTGTGCTTTCAGGGAGTTCCAGACTGCACCCCAGCCTAGTAGGCTGGCATCTGTCGTTACTATTAGCCACTCTGGCCTGCGGAAACACATTCCCTGAGACAGGTGGTCCTGAGACAACCACCAGAGAAGAGAATCTCTGGTCTCCTGGTCCAGATTTTTTTGAGGAGATAAATCTGCATAATCCCCATTCCACTGTTTGAGCATGCATAGTTGCAGTGGTCTGAGGTGTAGGCAGGCAAAAGGAACTATGTCCATTGCCGCTACCATGAGTCCGATTACCTCCATGCACTGAGCCACTGATGGCTGAGGAATGGAATGAAGAGCTCGGCAAGTGGTTAAGAGTTTTGATTTTCTGACCTCCGTCAGAAATATTTTCATTTCTACCAAGTCTATCAGAGTCCCTAGGAAGGAAACTCTTGTGAGAGCGAAGAGAGAACTCTTTTTTATGTTCACCTTCCACCCGTGAGATCTCAGAAAAGCCAACACGATGTCCATGTGAGACTTGGCTAATTGGAAAGTTGACGCCTGAATTAAGATGTCGTCTAGATAAGGCGCCACTGCTATGCCCCGCGGCCTTAGCACCGCCAAAAGGGACCCTAGCACTTTTGTGAAAATTCTGGGAGCTGTGGCCAACCCGAAGGGAAGGGCCACGAACTGGAAATGCCTGTCGAGAAAGGCAAATCTGAGGAATTGATGATGATCTCTGTGAATAGGGATGTGTAGATACGCATCCTGTAAGTCCACGGTAGTCATATATTGACCCTCCTGGATCATTGGTAGAATGGTCCGAATAGTCTCCATCTTGAATGATGGTACTCTTAGGAATTTGTTAATAATTTTGAGATCCAAGATTGGTCTGAAAGTTCCCTCTTTTTTGGGAACCACAAACAGGTTTGAGTAAAACCCTAGCCCTTTTTCCGCCTTTGGAACTGGGTGGATTACTCCCATGGTATGTAGGTCTTCTACACAGCATAAGAATGCCTCTCTCTTTGTCTGGTTTGCAGACAATTGAGAAATGTAAAATCTCCCCCTTGGGGGGGGGGGGGAGTCTTTGAAGTCCAGAACATATCCCTGGGACACAATTTCTAAAGCCCAGGAATCGTGAACATCTCTTGCCCAAGCCTGAGCAAAGAGAGAGAGTCTGCCCCCTACTAGATCCGGTCCCGGATCGGGGGCTACCCCATCATGCTTTCTTGGAGGCAGCTGCAGGCTTCTTGGCCTGTTTACCCTTGTTCCAAGCCTGGTTAGGTCTCCAGACTGACTTGGATTGGACAAAATTCCCCTCTTGCTTTGCAGCAGGGGAAGCTGAAGCGGGACCACTCTTAAAGTTCCGAAAGGAACGAAAATTATTTTGTTTGGTCCTCATTTTATTTGTTTTATCCTGAGGGAGGGCATGGCCTTTCCCTCCAGTGATGTCTGAAATAATCTCTTTCAGTTCAGGCCCGAATAAGGTCTTTCCTTTGAAAGGGATGTTCAAAAGTTTAAATTTTGATGACACATCAGCAGACCAGGACTTAAGCCATAACGCCCTGCGTGCTACAATGGCAAAACCTGAATTCTTTGCCACTATTTTAGCCAGTTGGAAAGCGGCATCTGTAATGAAAGAATTAGCCAACTTAAGGGCCTTAATTCTATCCATAATATCCTCTAATGGAGTCTCCATCTGAAGAGCCTCTTCTAAAGCCTCGAACCAGAAAGCAGCTGCAGTAGTTACAGGAACAATGCACGCAATAGGTTGGAGAAGAAAACCTTGATGAACAAAAATTTTCTTTAGGAGACCCTCTAATTTTTTATCCATAGGATCTTTGAAAGCACAACTGTCTTCGATAGGTATAGTTGTACGCTTAGCGAGAGTAGAAACAGCTCCCTCCACCTTAGGAACCGTCTGCCACGAGTCCCGTACGGTGTCAGATATGGGAAACATTTTCTTAAAAACAGGAGGGGGAGCGAACGGTATACCTGGTCTATCCCACTCCTTAGTAACAATATTCGCAATCCTCTTAGGGACTGGAAAAACATCAGTGTAAACAGGAACCTCTAAGTATTTGTCCATTTTACACAATTTCTCTGGGACCACTATAGGGTCACAGAGAGTCACAATCATCTAGAGTCGCTAATCTAACCTCCCTGAGCAATAAGCGGAGTTGTTCAAGCTTAAATTTAAAGGCCGTCATATCAGAATCTGTCTGAGGGAGCGTCTTTCCTGAATCAGAAATTTCTCCCTCAGATAACAAATCCCTTACCCCCACCTCAGAACATTGTGAGGGTATATCGGATACGGCTACCAAAGCGTCAGACGGCTCAGCATTTGTTCTTAACCCAGAGCTGTCACGCTTTCCTTGTAAACCAGGCAGTTTAGAGAAAACCTCTGTGAGGGTTTTATTCATAACTGTGGCCATGTCTTGTAAAGTAAATTAATTCAACTAACTAGAGGTACTTGGCGTCACTTGTGCGGGCTTTACTGGTTGTGACACTTGGGGAGAGCTAGATGTTAAACCCTCATTTCCTTCTGTCTGAGAATCATCTATTGCAACATTTTTAAGTGCTAAAATATGCTCTTTATAATTTATAGACATATCAGTGCAAGTGGGACACATTCTAAGAGGGGGTTCCACAATGGCTTCTAAACACATTGAACAAGGATTTTCCTTGATGTCAGACATGTTAAACAGGCTAGAAATGCAACAAGCAAGCTTGGAGAACACTTTAATCAATGAAAAACAACACTTTCAAAAAAACGGTACTGTGCCTTTAAGAGAAAAAAACATGTACACTTTCTGCAAAACTGCTTAAAAATATCACAAATGTTACAAATATTTTACAGCATATGTAGCAAGCCTTAGTAAGGTTGCACCACTAGTAAGAATGAGATTAACCTCTTAGTTACCAAACCGGATTGACAAAAGTCTAAAAATCCGGAAATATACAGTCAGCACGTTCCCACAGCTCTGCTGTGGCGCCTACCTGCCCTTAGGGGTTGAAATTGGGGGAATAATGCTTCATTTTGGCTCCAAAACTGCTTAAGGACCCTCCTGTGTTGAAGCTTTCTATCCAGAAGTAAAAACAAATGCGCAACTAAGGCGCAAAATTAGGCCCCGCCCACCTCATACACGATGGCTGAGGGACCTTAAATTGTTAAAAACATAGCCATGATGATTGGATGCGCCATGGGGTATAAAAACCTTCCAATATAAGCCAAATGAACCCCTAAATAAAAGTCCCAAAAAAACGTTTTTCTCAAATCTACCAAATACGTCTGTTTAAAACCTATAAGTGTCAATCAGCAGTAACTTAGCCCTTATGCAAGCTTATAATACTACCCTAAGTGTCTGATTAAAGCTTACCCTTCCCCTCATGGGGATAACGTCAGCCCTTTTCTTGAAATATCCTGTCTTTCTAGAAAAATTGACTGAACATACCTCAGTGCAGTAGAGACTGCAAAACCGTTCCTCAGCTGAAGTTTCCTGTACTCTTCAGCCTCAGTGGGAACAGCAACGGATCTTAGTTACCAAATGCTAAGATCATCGTCCTTCTTGCAGAAATCTTCATCCCTTTTCTGCCAGAGAGTAAATAGTACACACCGGTACCATTTAAAATAACAAACTTTTGCTTGAGAAAATAAAAACTAAAATTTTTGTCACCACATTCACTCTGCCCTTCCTAGTACTTAGAGTAGGCAAAGAGAATGACTGGGGGGTGGAGCTAAAGGAGGAGCTATATAGACAGCTCTGCTGTGGGTGCTCTCTTTGCCACTTCCTGTAGGGAAGGAGAATATCCCACAAGTATGGATGAATCCGTGGACTCGATGCATCTTACAAGAGAAAAGGGGCAAACATCATCAGCAGTACGTCAAAATATGGGAAGGAATTACCAGCAGGAATACAGGCGGAGGATGCGGCCACGAAGAGCAGAGGCACACAAAAGGCTAAACAGGGTAAGAGAATACTATGTAAAAATTTCCGAATGTCTGATAGTTCCTCTGAGGTAGACTCTGAGGATGAGAAAGGTTTGAGTGGGAGCAATAAGAGAATTTTAAAGATAGTGAGAAAGATATACGCTAACCAAGGTAAAGGGGAGGATAGAATTGTAGTGGGAGAAGTCGCAGTGAGCGATGTAGAGGATGGCAATGCTGATGATGAAGTAACGGGCACACTGTTATTACCCTTGACAACACACCTTAAGGCAAATGTGATAATTAGGGCACAGAAAGGGAAGTATGTAGACCTTGTAATGGAAGTACCCTGATTTAAATGGGGGTGTAAATGGGGGTGTACATGGATTCTACAAATGTATTATTATATTTCATGACACCGGATACTATTTTACTATAGTGGTGCCCTCTGAAATAGGTGTTGTACACACCCTTTGTTAAGGTACGCCAAAATTATATACATGTATTGAAATTTTACACAGTACCATAAAGGTCATAAGCATAGATCCTCATGGATCACCATGGTAACCGTTTTTTCGCCTGTGAAGCGGTTACCCTTTGGTGGAGGTGTTGCTATACTGAATATACGCTGAGTGAAATCTAGAGGTGACAAATCAAAGGGTAGGAAAGGTAAACAAATATTTGTAGAATTGGTAAAGGGTATTTTAACCTATGCCGAGTGTTTTGTCACAGCGCATCCAGACAAAATAAAAGGGATGCTGAGATACATCCACCTAATAGAGGAGTGTTATACAACATATGGGGGTTATGCGTGGAAGGATTATGATGCAGAATTTAGAAGGGGTCATTTAGAATTAGGTGACAAGGGTAGAAAGGAATTTGGAGTAAAAATACTAGACATGTACACGAGGCTAATGAAGGTAATAGATAATCAGAATACAGTAGGTAGACATTTTAGTAAAATCAATAAGCCAGAAGGAAGGGGGTGCAGGGCATTTAATGAGAAAAGGTGTTACAGGGGCCCTGCATGCAAATATCGGCATGTATGTAGGTACTGTAATGGGGGGCATGTGGGCATGGAGTGCAGAAAAAAACAATGGCAGTAATGGAGCAGGGAGGCATTCCTTTCGGGAACCAAGGAAATGCAGGAGGGGGTCAGGCAATGGGTCACAACCCCATTGAAAGTAGATAGGATAACAGCTGAGTTGCAATGGTACCCTAACAAAGGCGACAGGGAGTTGTTGATAGAGGGATTAAATAAGGGTTTTTCAGTACCAATTAAACACCAAGTGGTAGGGGCAATTAAGGCTAGAAACTTAAAATCAGCTGGCGAGCTCCCAGAAATTTTAAGGGAAAAATTAGGGAAAGAGGTAGCTATGGGAAGGATGGCATGGCCATTTAAGGACAAACCTTTTGCAGATATGGTGGTTTCCCAATTGGGGTGGTCCCTAAGGGTAAATCCATAAACTATGTAAAATGGACGATGCAGTGCAATACAAGTAGTTTGACACTGCAGTAAATCTGGTAAGAGAGGCGGGAAAAGGGGCATTGATGGCCAAAATAGATATAGAATCCGCTTTTAGGCTACTGACTTTGAATCCAGAGAGTTTCAAACTTATGGGGTGTAAATTTGATGGTTATTTTTATGTAGACAAATGCCTACCAATGGGGTGTTCAATCTCATGTTCAATATTTGAGAAATTCAGTTAATTTCTACATTGTTTGTTGGTGAAAAGACTTGGGAAGGACTCAGTGGTACATTACCCAGATGATTACATGGTGGTGGGGCTGTCTGGCTCGATAGAATGTAGACAAATGAAAGATGGACTGATAGAAATGTTAGTGGAATTAGGGGTGCCCGTACAAAGGAAAAGACGGAGGGACCAGGGGTCAGGCTAGCTTTCCTGGGTATAATTATAGATTCTGCAAAAGAACAATGTGAATTACCAGCAGACAAAGTTGAAAAAGCTAGGCAGGCGATAGTGGGCATAAGCAAAAGAAGAAAAATGTAATTGAGAGAAATGCAAAGGCTACGAGGAATACTGAACTTTGCATGTAAGGTAATACCAATAGGTAGAATCTTTAAGAGAAGGCTTGGAATAGGCACAAAAGGGGCCAAGAAGCCCGAGCAACAATGGAAATGAGAGAGGACCTTAGAGTCTAGGAAGCATACTTAAAATAATTTAATGGAATAAGGATATGGGAGGAGGTGGTAAAGGCGGAGGATATGGAGCTGTATACGGATGCAGCCGGTAGTTTTGGTTTTGGTACGTATTTGCAGGGTAGGTGGTGCACTGGGGAGTGGCCAGTGCAATGGAAAGAGAAGGAATCGGTGAAAAACTTGGTATTAT
Source organism: Bombina bombina (assembly GCF_027579735.1). Classification (NCBI taxonomy): domain Eukaryota; kingdom Metazoa; phylum Chordata; class Amphibia; order Anura; family Bombinatoridae; genus Bombina; species Bombina bombina. Next base: position 1,152,335,261 of record NC_069499.1, on the reverse strand, counting down.
TGGAGTTATTTCCAATAGTAGTGGCTGTTGAACTATGGGGCGAAATGTTAGTGAATAGAAGGATAATATGCTGGTCGGATAACAAAGGTGTGGTAGATGTGATTAACAATTTTTCAGCTTCATCTTTACCTCATCTTTAATCAGGTACTCACATTATTTCATATTAAAGTGATTAAAGCATAACATCTGTTTTAAAGCCAAACATATACCGGGTTATAGGAACACACTAGCCGATGCACTATCGTGTTTTAAATGGGCTAAGTTTTGGTCATTAGCACCCAATGCCAGAAAGGATGGTAAATGTTGCCCTATGTTTATTTGGCAGATTGGCAACGGATAGACGGGATCAAAAAATTATTGAAAAAAATCCCTGGTGCCAAGAACTTGGGTAGCTTATAGAAAGTATTGAACGCAATGGCGTGTTTTTAAATCAGACAGTGAATGCAGTGTAGAAAGAAAAAAATTGGAATGGATCATGCAAAAGAAAAAATCAGGGGTTAAAAGAGGGCAGTTAGGCACAATACTAGCAGTAATATCTTATTTTGCACAACTATACGGTGAGGCAGATTGGACAAATAAATTTATAGTCAGGAAGCTGGTAAAAGCTTGGGGTGTAGGCAAAGAAAGAACATTGGATAAAAGGGAACCCATAACAGATGATAAGCTCTTGAAGATGATAACATAAATTATGCTTACCTGATAATTTTCTTTCCATCTGTATGAGGAGAGTCCACGGCTTCATTCCTGACTTGTGGGAATACAGAACCTGGCCACCAGGAGGAGGCAAAAACACCCCAGCCAAAGGCTTAAATACCTCTCCCACTCCCCTCATCCCCCAGTCATTCTGCCGAGGGAACAAGGAACAGTAGGAGAAATATGAGGGTATAAATGGTGCCAGAAGAACAAAAAATATTTGGTCCGCCCAACTGAGAAAAACCTGCGGGGGCCGTGGACTCTCCTCATACAGATGGAAAGGAAATTATCAGGTAAGCATAATTTATGTTTTCCATCTTAATATGAGGAGAGTTCATGGCTTCATTCCTTACTTGGGGGAAACATATACCCAAACTCTAGAGGACACTAAATGAAAACGGGAGGGTAAAAAGAGAGACAGACCCTATTCTGAGGGCACCACAGCATGCAAAACCTTTCTCCCAAAAGCTGCTAGCAAACACGTCACACTTTGTAAAACTTTGAAAAAGTATGTAAGGAGGACCAGGTAGCCGCCCTACAAATCTGCTCCATAGAGGCCTCGTTCTTGAAGGCCCAAGAAGAAGCCACAGCTCTAGTTGAATGAACCGTAATCCTCTGAGGAGGCTTATGTCCCGCTGTTTCATATGCTAAGCGGATAATGCTCCTCAACCAAAAAGATAGGGAAGTGGCAGAAGCCTTCTGCCCTCTGCACTTCCCAGAATAGACAACAAACAATACTGAAGTCTGTCTAAAATCCTTCACAGCCTAAAGATAGAATATCAAAGCTCCAACCACATCCAAATTATGAAGTAATCGTTCCTTCAAAGAAGAATTAAGACACAATGAAGCAACCACGATCTCCTGATTGATGTTGTGATCAGACACAACCTTAGGGAGGAAACCCAACCAAGGGGCGAAGGACAGCCTTATCAACATGAAAAACTAGGTAAGGTGGCTCACATTGCAAGGCCGCCATCTCAGAGACTCTGCATGCCGAAGCAATGGCCAGTAGAAAAAAAAACCTTCCAAGACAGTAGCTTAATGTCAACCGAATGCATGGGCTCAAACGGAGCCCTCTGCAAATCCTTAAGAACCAAATTTAAACTCCAAGGAGAAGCGGAATGTCTAAACACAAGCCTGATTCTGGACAGAGCCTGAACAAACGACTGAATATCAGGAATCTCAGTGAGCCTCTTGTGTAATAACACATATAATGCCGAAATCTGTCCCTGTAAGGAACTAGCGGCAAGTCCCTTCCCCAAGCCGTCCTGGAGAAAGGAAAAAATCCTGGATACCTTGACCTTATGCCAGGGGAATCCATATTCTTCACACCAAAATAAGTAGGTCCTCCACACCTTATGATAGATGCGACGGTAGACCAGCTTTCTAGCTTGAATGAGAGTATAAATCACTTTCTCAGAAAAACCTCTCTTGTCTAGGACTAGGTGTTCAATCTCCACGCAGTCAGCCTCAGAGAATCCAGATTTTGATGAACAAAGGGACCCTGTTCCAGCAGATCCCTGCGACAAGGTAACCTCCATGGGGGAGATGACGACATCCCCACCAGGTCCGCAAACCACATCCTTCGAGGCCACAATGGAACAATTAGAATAGTCTAAGCTTGCTCCTGCTTGATGCAGGCCACTACCCTATGTAGAAGTGGTAACGGTGGAAAATTGTAAACTAGGTTGAACCCCCAGGGCACTGCTAAGGTATCTATCAGTTCTGCCTGAGGATCCCTGGACCTCAACCCGTATCTGGGTAGCTTGGCATTGAGTCTGGATGCCATGAGATCTATCTCCGGCATCCCCCATCTGTTGCAAATCTCCGCAAACACCTCAGGATGGAGAGACCATTCCCCCGGATGAAACAATTGTCTGCTGAGAAAGTCCGCTTTCCAGTTGTCCACACCCGGAATGTGGATCGCTGACAGCGAGCAGCTGAGGGCCTCTGCCCATTCCAAAAGCCAAGATACTTCCCTCATGGCTAGGGAGCTTCTTGTTCCCCCCTGATTGTTGATGTAAGCCACCGAGGTAATGTTGTCTGATTGGAATCTGATAAACTGGGACAAACCAAGAAGAGGCCAAGCCTTCAGTGTATTGAAAATCCCTCAAAGTTCCAAAATGTTGATCAGGAGAAAATATTACTCTCGAGTCCACTGACCCTGTGCTTTCCTGGCACCCCAAACAGCTCCCCATCCTGATAAACGTGGGTCCGTAGTCACAATCTCCCAGGATGGTCTCAAGAAGGATGTCCCCTTGGACAGGCGATCTGGACAGAGCCACCAAGAGAGCGATTCTCTCGACCGGTTGTCCAGAGAAATCTGTTGGGATAGATCCGTGTGATCGCCGTTCCATTGCCTTAGCATGCACAACTGAAGAGGTCTGAGATGGAACCTGGCAAATGGAATGACATCTATGCTGGATACCTTGAGGCCAATTACCTACATACACCTAGCCACAGATGGTCTTAAGGAGGTCTGGAGGGCAAGACAATTGGAAGTAATTTTGCAACGTCTCAGGTATGTAAGCAATATCTTCATGGATATGGAATCGATTATCGTGCCCAGGAATTCAACTCTGGTACTGGGGACCAGAGAGCTCTTTCCTAAGTTTATCTTTCATCCATGAGATTGAAGAAGAAGTAGTAGAGCACTTAAATGGTCTTCTGCCAGCCGGCAGGACGGAGCCTGGACCAGGATGTCATCCAAGTATGGTGCTACTGCAATATTCTGGATCTCACCACCACAAGCAGAGTCCCTAGAACCTTCTTAAGACTCTTGGGGCAGTAGCCAGGTCAAATTGAAGAGCCACAAACTGAAAGTGCTGGTCCAGAAAAGCGAATCTTAAGAACTTGAAGTGATCCTTGTGTATTGGCACATGAAGGTAAGCATCCTTCCAGTCTATCGTAGTCATTAACTGTCCCTCTTGAACTAAGGGCAGAATCGACCTTATCGTCTATCTTGAACGATGGCACAGACAGAAACTTGTTTAAGCACTTTAGGTCTAGAATCGGGTGAAACATACCCTCCTTCTTTGGGACCACAAAAAGGTTTGAGTAGTATCCCAGACCTCTCTCTGCTAGAGGTACTGGCACAATCACTCCTAGGGAGAAGAGATCCCTCACGCACCCTAGAAAAGCATCTCATTTTTCTGGTCTTGAAGACAGGTTTAATAAGAGGAATCTGCCCCTGGGTGGATTAGATTTGAAACCTATCCTGTAACGCTAATGACCTCCAGAACCTAAGGGTCTTGCACGTCTCCTAGCCAAGCCTCCACACAGAGAGATAGTCTGTCCCCAACATGATCCTTCATTCCAAAATTGTAATGGTTTCCAAGTTCCCTTGGACTGAATCGGCTTCGCGGAGGGCTGCTGGCGTTGGGATTTATCCGAACGAAAGGGATGAAAATTAGGACCCTGTCCTTTAGATTTGTTCTTCTTATCCTACGGTAAAAAGGTACCCTTGCCCCCAGTGACCGTGGATATGATAGAGTCCAGTCCTGGACTGAAAAGAACCTTCCCCTTAAAAGGAAGGGAAAGCAATCTAGATTTAGAAGTCATATTAGTAGACCAAGACTTCAGCCACAGAGCCCTACAGGCCAGAAAAGAAAAGCCTGATGTCTTGGCATTCAAGCGAATAATCTGCATGTTTGCATCGTAAATAAATGAATTAGCTACCCTCAAGGCCTTAATTCTTTCCTGGATCTCATCTAGGGGAGTTTCCACCTCGATCATCTCCGATAGAGTCACACCAATAGGTAGCGGCTCCAACCACCGCAGCAACCACTGCTGCAGGCTGAAATAAAAGCCCTGTGTGCTGAAACATCTTTCTCAACAGAGTTTCTAGCTTCTTATCCATGGGCTCCTTAAACAATGAACTATCCTCAAGCGGGATAGTGGTGCGCGTAGCAAGCGTGGAGATAGCTCCATCCACCCTAGGGACAGACCCTCACAACTCTAATTAGGAGTCCAGAACCGGGAACAATTTCTTAAAGGAAGAAGGGAAGAAAAGAAGATCTGAGTCTTTCCTATTCATTCTTAATAATATTTGCCATCTTAACGGGAACCGGGAAAGTTTGTGGCACCACCCTGTCCTTATAAACCTTATCAAACTTAGGAATAGAAAGTTCCTCTGGCAACTTAGGTTCCAGAACCTCTAACGTAGCCAACAATTCTTTTAATAGAAAGCATAAGTGCTCTATCCTAAATCTAACGTCTGGTTCCTCCGCAGACGGAGGTTTAGAGGCAGACGATTCAGACCCAGAAAGAGCCTCCTCTGAAGTATCAGAGGCGTCTTTATCAGCAGATAATCTAGTATCAGATAAATCCAGCAAGTTGGTAGATGACCCCTGGAAAGGATAGCAGTATTTAACCTTGCACTTAGCAGGGCGAGGTAAAGCACTAAAGGCCGCAGACACTGCCGTTTGCAACTGTTTAGAAAAGTCTGGTGGGAAGAGGCCCCCTCCCGAAGGAGGATTAGTCGTGCAGTGGGGAGCTGCATGTGTAATCGGAGATGATTGCAGGGAATGCACCTTGCGGGACGGAGACCCCTCAGAGGTGGACAACTCATTTGTACTAAACATCTAAGTCTTTTTAGATATAACCACTTTATCAAGGCATGTGGAACATAGTTGAGCAGGCAAGTATACCGTAGCCTCCTCACAATAAAAGCAGGTATTAGATCTGGGTAAAGAGGGAGTACCCTCTAACTCATCAGAGTCCTCCATAGCTTGCACTTTTAAAATGGACCATAGAAAAAGTAAAAGGCACCTTTATACCCCCAATGGCCAAGGCACTCACCACCTCCTATGACCCAGGCTCCACAGAGAAACCGCTTCTTCTTCTGTAAACCGCAATGAGGCCACACCTGGTCACATGGAGTGCCATGCAGGACTGCCCCTGCTGCAGGAAGAAAAGCACGCCAAACTGACAGGCTGCGCAGTTTATCCAAAACTAAAGTAAAACCTGAATGTTCTCACATCTGCCAGAGCCTCATCTCACACATGTCGCAGCATAAAACATAATAAAGCAAATCAGGTATAAATCCACCCTGTTCAATAATCCCCTTCCGGAGATATTAACCCTTGATTCCATACAGATAAAGGAGTCATACTGTGACCCTGTCTTCTTACGTTATCATATGATATAAATGAAACAATATTACTGGAATCATCGCTGTGGAACAGACACACAGCCTCTCAAGTTTGACAGTCTTGTAGCATCGCACCTGACATGGACTTGAGTGATAGAAGCAGGCAGTGAAGCTCGTCAACACTGATTGCTTAGTAGTTGTTAATACGAGTCTGGATGGTTTTGCATAAAGACTCTCCCTGCATCTCCAGACCCTAACATTTGTCAATGCTCTCACTGAGAGGCTGACAAGACTATTTAAAATTCCAGTCCCATAGCGAAGAGTACTACCCTCCATAAGAGACTACTCTGAATCTTCCTACACTTCTCTGCCATCCTCCTGTAACGAAAGGCAAAGAATGACTGGGGGAGGGGGTGGAGGTATTTAAGCCTTTGGCTGTGGTGTCTTTGCCTTCTCCTGGTGGCCAGGTTCTGTATTCCCACAAGTAAGGAATGAAGCCGTGGACTCTCCTCATATTAAGATGGAAAGGGGTATTATAAGATGTTTAACCAGGATGAGGCATTGATATTTAAGACTGCCTTTGTTTTTGCATTCCACTGGGCTTTGCGGATAGGGGAATTGTTACTTAGAAGTAAGAAGGATGGTAAAGGAGGTTTAGAGGTAAACAATGTGAGGATAAGTGATGAAGCAGTAATGGTGTTTATTAGGAAATCAAAAACAGACACAGCTGGTAAGGGAGTATGAGTTAACATGCGGGCATCACAGGACCCTGTGTGCCCTGTAGTATGTGGTAAAGAATATATAGTGGCTAGAAGGGACAGCGGTCGTACATTTTGTAGACATGGAAACGGCTCAGATGTTACAATTTACCAGTTTAAAAGGGTATTAAATATGGTGGTGTTCAAGTTAGGATGGGAGGATGCCAATTTTGTGTCTCACTCATTTAGAATTGGGGCAGCATCCTCGTCAGCGAGTAAGGGGTGTTCGGTCGAACAAATAAAAAAATTGGGGAAAAGGAAATCCGCTGCATACAAGTCATACATAAGATTAAAAGGGGGGCAATAAAATGGAAAAGGGAGGGGTTTGATTGGTGGTGTATGACGTGTTAATAATGATGTTCATTTAAATTTAATTCCAGGGAGAGTGATAAGGGTTAGGATCGTAGGACATTCCTACGTGTTTTGGGCTCAAGCAAGAGCAGCTGCATCTTTGCAAGACATGAACTTAGGTTTTTTTTACCAAAGAAAGCGAGGATAAGATGGATAGGCAAGAGAGGCATGATGTGGGGAGAATTGGTACACACATTACAACAGGCTAGACAGAGGTGGGGTTGTCCCGACGTGCTAATTATCCACCTCGGGGGAAATTACATTGGAGCTTATTCGCTAAGAGAGTTAGAAGAGAAAATCAAGGAAATATTGAAGTGGCATAACATAGCATGGGCAATTGGTATGGTCCAACATAAAATCTAGAATTTACTGGAGGAATTCGAATACAAAAAGAGCAGGTTATAGATCGATAAGAAAAGTAAACCAGGTAGCAGTAAAGACAGTTAGGAAAATAGGTGGCAGAGTACTAGAGCATCCTCTGATAGCGTCAAAGAAGGAAGAGTTGTTTAGATGAGATGGGGTGCACCTTACAGACGAAGGGAATAACCAGCTCTTAACAGACATCAGGACGATGTTACAAGAACTGGTGAAGGTAAGGAAAGGTCACAAAAAGTTAAGTTAATATTGGCAGAAAGAGTGAGCTCTTTTATGGAGGTGAAATTCAGGTCTGGCACGTAGGCGGGGCAGTGAGGGGGTGGGAGGATCCCGCGGCATACACCAGCCTAGAGGGGTAATCTGGTGGTTTAATTACTAGGCAGGCTATGCTGTGGGTTCTCCTTTCCCGACTGCTGCCCTGCCACAGGGGGTTGTGGTCCACCCTTGATGCGTGGGAGCTAAAGTTCATGTTTGTGGTTTAATGCTGGCGCAATTTGTTAATGAGTTTGAAATGGTTATGATATTGGCGAATTTTGCGCTCTTAGTTTAACTAGCCACTAATGGCAAAATTCAATAAAAGTGACCTTTCCATATTTCGCCACAAAAAACGTCTGTGTGTTTATTTTAGGTATAATCAGGTGTATAGGTTTAAGTCAATTTGGAGGTAATGGGTTTATTGAGTATGGAAGCAAATGGAAGCCTCCAAGACCTTAGAAGGAGCAGTCACTAAAAATCAGAATATTTGTCCTGACTGGGGGAGGTTCAGAAGGAACAGTGGGCAGACATACCAATCTGTAACAATTTTACAAGATCGGGGACAGGTGGGAGGTCTGGATTTGAGTTCATCATATATATATATATAGCAAAGATACAGCATGCAAAATTCACTAGAGATGATTTATCATCTTTTTCATGTCCTTTTAATCACTAAATTTTCTGTCAATACTTGGAACTGCATCAGTAGGCTGAACTAAACCTAATACCTTGATATCTGAGAAACATAAGGTCCCAGCTATGATAGCTTACAGTGGCTAAAACACTGGTAAATATCACTCTGGCCACCTGCCCAAGCAAAAGAAACTAACATTAAAATATTGATGAGGTGGTATTTGACACCAGCCAAAATAAAATATATATACAAAAAATCTTCAGGCCTATGCTGGAGAGGCTGCCTCCAGGAAGGCCATATCTCACATATCTGGTGGGAATGCGACTATATAAAAATATTCTGGTCTAATGTTTTTAAGGGCATTAACAAAACTTTAAACACACATATCCCCTAGCCCAGAAATAGTAATGCTTAGCCAACCTCCCACCATTACTTGCAAAATAAGAAAACATTTATTTCAAATCATGCTTAACGCAGCTAACCAACTACTTCCAAGAAGATGGAAATCAGCACAAGTGCCTACCATATCAGACTGGATAGATCTAGTCAATAAAAACCTGCTGCTGGAAAGGTTATATTATTTCAAACTAGGCCAACTGTCTCTATATCACGACATACAATTCCTGTGGGAATCTTTCACCCATGATGACACACACGCACTGGACAACTAGACTACTCAGCCACACACACACATTTTAATCAGTAGAGTGATATCTACAAAATAATGATGACACAGAAAATAACAGAGTACAAAGCTACAATGATCTTTGCTTTTTCTTTTTTCTCTATACCTCCTTTTATATTTTTTGTTTAGTTTAGCACAATTTTGTATAAACGTTATTCTTGCAAATATGAATACAGATGACAAATGTTTGACTAATTGCATTTTGGCCTTACAATCTGGCCCAGAAGAGGAGTGAACCCCGGACACCCCTTTATCAAGTCAATTTGGTATTGCCCTTGCATTACTTATCCACTTCACCAGACTCTGTGGGCAATCCAAAACCATAGCGCTTATGTGAAGAAACTAATAGCTAGGGGCTACTTGGGAGAGACATTTGGAAAATCCAGACCTAAAATGTGATGTCACTGTTTTTCTCAAAACTTGTATCTTGTCATTGTTATTACTATTATGTTAATATAAAAAATAAAAAAAAACACTGGTAAATAGGTGGAGCACTCACCTCACATGCTGTAAGGTTACCATTCAATGACGGTGTTGCATGGATCTCGTAATTTTTATTCCCAAGAGGTACATTAAATATTTTTTGTTTAGTCAGACGCGGTGCAACTGAAATGCAAAAAGGCACACATTTCTCAGACATAGCACAGCTCACTATTTCCTCCTAATGGACAGAAGTCATAATACATTTCTCACATCAGTATAAACAACTTTCTAATCTCCCTTAGTAAACAGGCAGCAAATCTTTCTCACTTCTTCAAATTAAAAACAGAACATGTATCTTTTTTGCTGCATCCTAATGCACAGATAGCAGTATACATACCTTCCACCTCCTCTGCACTTACCTTCTTTTAGCACACAGGTATCAGAAAACTTACCTCTCATCTTTTTATATTACACAAACATAAGGACACATATGTCTCTCCTCTTCATATATAGACACCAGATCACTTACCCCATACACAGACCTTTCAACTTTTCTTAATAAACAAATATCAGATGTATACCTTGCACCTCGTTTTAAATACCCAGAATTGAATCTACTACACAGGCATTTAAATGTACAACTCAGTTGCCTTCTCAATACAGAGAAAACATACTCTTAATTTCTACCTAATGTACAGGTTACAATGTTGAGGAAATACTTTTTATGACACTTATAGCCCACCTTCACTTGATACACAGGTATCACATAATTACACGTACACTGTATATCTCATTTCCTTCTTCTAGACAGAGGTCCAAACACTTAAACCTTCCTAAAATAGTAAATTACAGTAATATAATAGACATCCATGCATAGTTCTCTCGACTCCTTCTACACATCAGACAAATGTAGTATACGTTTCATCTCTCTATAGTAAACATAAACACTTCCTAATACACAGATAACAGAGAATGCAACCTACAAAACATCAACTTCTCTTTTAGCAAAAAGAAAAAAATTGGTTTAATAATGATATACCTCTAATTTCTCTATTGATGACTTTTTAATTTAGGCCTAGTTGTTATTGTTAACTGGTGGTATCAGTTGGATATAAGATTAGCTATAGAATTTAGCAGCACTATACAAATAAACCATGATAATAATAATTTGGAAAGATTGTAAATATTATAACAATTACTAAAATATATTAAAAGGGTCCTACAACACTATATAGACACCATTAGAATGAGTTGTGTATATTTGTACCATTGTCTTCTGTGAAGGTGATGATTGCACTCCTGTATTCAGATAGAATCTCAACGCTCTCCACTTCTCCCCCTCCATTCTTGGATTTAGAGAAGAAAATATCCAGTTTGTCCATGAGTTGGTCTTCAGGTACAGAAGATGGAAGATTGGACACAAAGATCTTTTGTGAGCTAATGTTCATATCCACCTATATAACAAATAGCCTGGTCAGGAGTAATAATGATTTACTGGTAAGACGGTTTGTGTTATACAAGAAATAGCTACTGTATAGTGAGAAAGAAAATATTTGTAAAATAAGCATGTGAGCTTTTTCAGAGCCTAAAATGAAAAGTTAAAGAGGACTTGCAGCACAGGTGGACAATGTTAAAGAGACAAGAAAGTCAAAATTAAAGGGACACTGAACCCATTTTTTTCTTTTGTAATTCAGAAAGAGCATGCAATTTTAAGCAACTTTCTAATTTACTCTTATTATCAATTTTTCTTCGTTCTCTTGCTATCATTATTTGAAAAAGAAGGCATCTAAGCTTTTTTTTTGGTTTCAGTACTCTGGACAGCACTTTTTATTGGTGGATGAATTTATCCACCAATCAGCAAGGACAACCCAGGTTGTTCACCAAAAATGGGCCGGCATCTAAATTTACATTCTTGAATTTCAAATAAAGATACCAAGAGAATGAAGAAAATTTGATAATAGGAGTAAATTAGAAAGTTGCTTAAAATGTCATGCTCAATCTGAATCATGAAAGAAAATTTTTGGGTACAGTGTCCCTTTAAACTTTCCAGATTGAGATAAAGCATTCAGCTTTCTAAGTTACCGTTTATCAAATTTATTTTGTTTCTTGCTTTGTTACAAACATTGTGGATTGAAGATGGCTGGAAAGGGCACAGGTCTCTTAGACTTTGTGTAGTAGTAAGGATAGTTTGACCACTAAAAAACAATTGCAGCAAACAAGGTCTTAATGTATTCATAAAGTATTTATGCTAGATTGTTATGTTAGTTTATTGCAACATTACACAAAAGTCCTATATATTTATAAGGTGTTTTATGTCCCTTAACTCCTTGCTCCATATGGAAGTAGGTACTACTTTTCCCAGCGTACTGTGTTGACATAGTACCATTGCTGCTCCTCACACTTCTGCTACATCCTCACTCTAAAAGCCTGCTCACTTTACAATGTGCATTACAGCGCGCAGAGAAAGCAGCTTTTAAATGTTAAAATAAATAAACATTTTATATCTAATGCTCAGCCCTGCCCTCACCAGCAATAGTAACTTTGTGAAACTTAGTGCCGGTGCTGTCTTTTTGATTGGCTTTTTTTTGCAGAGTGTGGGTAATTAATAGGTGGGCGGGGCTAAGGGCACCGGCGGCCCAGCGGGCCCGATGGTCAGTTCGGGCCTGAACCTTTTCCATTTAGGTTTGGGGCCCGGAACAAGGATAGGCTCACTTCCTAGGAAATAAAAAGCATTAAAACAGCATGTTACCGTGCTGCATAATATGTTGGCGCTTTATAAATAAATGGTAATAATAATATACCAAAAAAGGCAGCAGACAAGGAACACAGCAGGACATCCAGAGAGCCGGCTGCACTAAGCCAACATCACTTAGTGGCTCTGACAGCATCTGAACACTCAGCAGCAGCTCGCTGCCTGACAGCGACCTTATCAGCAGCCCGTCGGCCACGCTGAAGCACCCAACCTGTTATAAGTGCACAGTGCCGGGAGGCCTGACACATGCTTTTCTAATTTGCAGGTGATTATTATAGGAATTGCAACCACCAACTAGGAGAAGTTTACCATGGTCTGGGCTCTAAAAGGGATTCTACCCCCTCATCTAAGCACTAAAATGGGAAAAGTGACCCATCTTATAAAAGAAGAGAGGAGCCTCTTTAGAGGGGTAATATAGTCAGGTGACCATTAGGTGATCACTGTACAAGAACATTGAGCTGATACAAATCTTAAGGGGTTGGGTAGCCTCTGTGTTCTTTCACAATACTTTAAGGGATGCAAGATAACTTATTTGGAAGCATCAATCTGTCTGTATTAGCTGAGTTGTCATGTCTTATTCTTGCTGATCATAAATTAGGGCCAGTTATGATGTTTTGTTGCCAAAAAATGCAAAACCATTGGAAGCATTGTTTATCCTAGTATAATAGGAAAGGGAATAGGAAGCTGCACTCTGTCCTGCTTGGGCCCTGGGGGGTTGGTTTGGTTAAGACCTGGGGACTGACCGGGCAGCTGCAGCCAGTGATGAGTGAGTCACCTGGGGGCTTTAGGAGGGACAGAGCACACACACTACTCCTCATAAGAGCTTTTTTTTTTACTATGTCTGACAAAGAATTTACTTACATATTCTAGCAGGCATATAGGATGATCTTTATTTTATTTAAAATAAACAGCTATAAAAATTATATTTGTTTGTAGAAACAGAGCTCATCAGGTTTATATTATAAATATACATTATTTGCTATACTGAGTGTGTGTGTTTGTGAATATATGTGTGTTTTTGTGAATATGTGTGTGTGTGTTTGTGAATATGTGTGTGTGTGATTGTGAATATGTGTGTGTGTGTGTGTTTGTGAATATGTGTGTGTGTCTGTCTGTGTGTTAGTGTCTGTCTGTGTGTCTGTATGTATGTGTCTATGCCTGTGTGTGTCTATGTGTGTGTTAATGTCTCTCTGTGTGTTAATGTCTGTCTGTGTGTGTATACCTGTATGTGGTAGTGTCTGTCTATGCCTGTTTGTTAGTGTGTATGACTGTGTGTGAGTGTCTGTATGTGTATATGCCTGTGTGTGTATCTGTGTCTGTATTAGTGTCTTTGTGTGTGTTAGTGTGTCTCTGTGTGTGTGTCTGTCTGTGTGTGTAAGCCTCTGTGTGTTAGTCTATCTGTCTGTGTATGCCTGTGTGTGTTAGTGTGTAACTGTGTGTTAGTGTCTCTCTGTGTGTGTGTGCCAGTGTGTGTCTTTATGTGTGTGTGTGCCAGTGTGTGTCTGTATGTGTGTATGCCTGTGTGTTAGTGTCTGTCTGTGTGTATGCCTGTGTGTGTTTTTGTGTCTGTTTGTGTGTTAGTGTTTCTGCACATAGATCTCCACACGTCCTAGATGTGAACTCGCAGAATAAGCCTAACACTGCACCATCACTAAGAACTTCATGGCTACTGCATTGCTGGCACAGCTTTCACACTCTCAGGCTACTGGCAGAGACATGGTTATCCCTGCAGGTCCATTATATGATAATAAGGTGACTGTGCTGTTGGTACTGCATTTAGCACCCAGGATGGTCAATGACTCTTCTGGGGTTAATATGATTAGGACACTGGACAGTAGGTGACTTTGCAATATTTTATTATTGCATGGTAAGTGACAGTGCTGCATATTATTACATTTTACTTTTAATTTTATCCCTGACCCTGACTCCTATATTTAACTGCTGCAGATAGGCAGGAAACCTGCATATTATTACATTTTACTTTTTAGTCATAAATGTAAATTTAATTTTCACAATTTATGTATGGTGAACCCCCATTTAAATAACCCACAAGCCGCCACTGCTTACATATGTTGTTTCTTTAAAGGGACAGGAAACCTCAAATTTTTCTTTCATGATTTGGATAGAACATACAATTTTAAATAACTTTCGAATTTACTTCCATTACCAAATTTGCTTAATTTTCTTGTTATTCTTTGCTGAAGTAACAGCATTGTACTACTGTCAGCTAGCTGAAGACATCTAGTCAGCCAAACACAAAAGAAAATTGTGTAGGTGTTCTATCAGATTCTGCTTCTTTGTCAGAATCCGCTCCCTCTGACTGCGCATGCTCTGTATGACGTAATCGCACTCCCCATATGTTAAATAGGAATTTGTGGAATGCGATTATGTCAATCAGCAACATGCGCAGTCAGAGGGAGCAGTATCTGACTTGGAAGCTGTAGTGTCAGATTTTGCTGCCCAAACAAATGCGTGCATGCGCATATATGTGTAACCTCAGCCGGTATATAATTCCACCTTAAAGAACATATTTATATATATATATACTGTATGCAGGACACGCTGTAATTGTAGTTTTCACACTCTCAGGCTCACCTTGACAAGCGATCTAACAGCACATTCAAATATTTGTTTGGGCAGCAAAATCCGACACTACAGCTTCAAAGTCAGTCTGCGCATAATCAAATTCTACACATTCCTATTTAGCATATGGGGAGTGCGATTACGTCATACAGAGCATGCGCAGTCAGAGGGAGCAGATTCTGACAAAGGAGCAGAATCTGATAGAACACAGGCACCTATTAGCATTGTAGGATATGTGCGTATTCTTTTTCAACAAGATACCAAGAGATTACAAAGCACATTTGAAAATAGAAGTGAATTTAAAAAAGTGTCTTAAAATGACATGCTCTATAGGAATCATGCAAGTTTAAAGGGATATTCCAGCCAAAACTGGAAACCACATGGGTGCATTTCAGTATTGAACAGAATGCATTTTGTAATATACATGCATTAGCAAAAATGCTTCTAATAAAATCTATAGCTGTTTTAAAAGTGTATTTGAGTATGCACCGTGCACCAGCATTTTAAACACAGCACTTGCTCAGAGAGCCTAAGGTGCTTGTACCATCTGGTAATGACTCAATTTGTTATTTACTGACATGATACAAGCCCCACTGATGATGTGAGCAGCTGCATTATTTAAAATGTGGGTGCAGTGACAATATGTAGCTATGCTTTACGTGCATGTGCAGAGAAAAATATTAAAACGTATACAGTGATAACTTTTACTAGAAGCATTTTTGCCAATACATGTACCGGTATATTGCAAATATGTTTCTATTTAAAGATGTAATAAATCTATGTGCATTTAAATTTGGACTGGAATGTCCCTTTAATTTTGACTTTCCTATCCCTTTATTTATTTTTTATTTTTAATACAATTTATTTCTTAGCAGGTAACAAATTTAGGTCCACACTACAAACATTTAAACTTTTCATGCAAGAACATCATACAGCAGCCTGGGTGTTTTTTGGATTTGTTTTCAAGGCTTTTACAATATATTAGAAAACTCCTGAATCAGGTCACTGACCATTTTTATTTGTTCAGGAGAAGTTAAATAGATAAAGTGCATTGCAGTATACTTTTTATATGTATTCTAATTATTACTCATTGCTTATACTGTATTTCTTATCATATAAAGCTAAAAAAGAAGAATGGAAAGTAACACAATAAAAATTCATTATGATCATATTGAGTGGCAGTTACTACACAGTACATATGTCACACATATATATTTTCTGTATAGCAGTAATATAATGTGATTTAACTTGATAACAAAACATGGTAATTAAACATGATAATCTGACTACATGACAACACCACTTCCTCTCCATCATAAAATCTGATCTATCAAATATGTCATCAGTGGCAGTTTTAAAAAAAATAGAATTTTGCATAGCAAAGCCCCATCAGGGCAACTGGTGTATTATAATAAAAAAAATATACAAAAAAGCTTTGCTATTAAAGGACAATATACACACAATCCCCTAAACCTTTTAGACTCACCCTCTTCTAAAATAGACAAATTTGCCCATTTATGGGTTCACGTTAAATAAACAACCATTACAAGTGACTAGTTAATGCTCCCGCGAGCTTCCTATCTCTTTAATTACACATTTATTGTAATGTATATGTTGGTACAACCACTAGGGGGTGCCAGAGCCAGGGTAAAGGATACGCATTATATTCTAGCTCTAGAAGCTAGATTTGTAACCTAGAACAAACTTTTTAGTAAGCTCATGTAATGTTATTTATGTACTTTTTAAATTATTATAATAATCTGACACATTTATATAAATTTAGTAGTGTCAGAATGTTAGTAGATTATAAGGCCTTAAGGAACACAAAAAACAGAATTTATGTTTACCTGATAAATTACTTTCTCCAACGGTGTGTCCGGTCCACGGCGTCATCCTTACTTGTGGGATATTCTCTTCCCCAACAGGAAATGGCAAAGAGCCCAGCAAAGCTGGTCACATGATCCCTCCTAGGCTCCGCCTACCCCAGTCATTCGACCGACGTTAAGGAGGAATATTTGCATAGGAGAAACCATATGGTACCGTGGTGACTGTAGTTAAAGAAAATAAATTATCAGACCTGATTAAAAAAACCAGGGCGGGCCGTGGACCGGACACACCGTTGGAGAAAGTAATTTATCAGGTAAACATAAATTCTGTTTTCTCCAACATAGGTGTGTCCGGTCCACGGCGTCATCCTTACTTGTGGGAACCAATACCAAAGCTTTAGGACACGGATGAAGGGAGGGAGCAAATCAGGTCACCTAAATGGAAGGCACCACGGCTTGCAAAACCTTTCTCCCAAAAATAGCCTCAGAAGAAGCAAAAGTATCAAACTTGTAAAATTTGGTAAAAGTGTGCAGTGAAGACCAAGTCGCTGCCCTACATATCTGATCAACAGAAGCCTCGTTCTTGAAGGCCCATGTGGAAGCCACAGCCCTAGTGGAATGAGCTGTGATTCTTTCGGGAGGCTGCCGTCCGGCAGTCTCGTAAGCCAATCTGATGATGCTTTTAATCCAAAAAGAAAGAGAGGTAGAAGTTGCTTTTTGACCTCTCCTTTTACCGGAATAAACAACAAACAAGGAAGATGTTTGTCTAAAATCCTTTGTAGCATCTAAATAGAATTTTAGAGCGCGAACAACATCCAAATTGTGCAACAATCGTTCCTTCTTTGAAACTGGTTTCGGACACAGAGAAGGTACGATAATCTCCTGGTTAATGTTTTTGTTAGAAACAACTTTTGGAAGAAAACCAGGTTTAGTACGTAAAACCACCTTATCTGCATGGAACACCAGATAAGGAGGAGAACACTGCAGAGCAGATAATTCTGAAACTCTTCTAGCAGAAGAAATTGCAACTAAAAACAAAACTTTCCAAGATAATAACTTAAGATCAACGGAATGTAAGGGTTCACACGGAACCCCCTGAAGAACTGAAAGAACCAAATTGAGACTCCAAGGAGGAGTCAAAGGTTTGTAAACAGGCTTAATTCTAACCAGAGCCTGAACAAAGGCTTGAACATCTGGCACAGCTGCCAGTTTTTTGTGAAGTAACACAGAAAAGGCAGAAATCTGTCCCTTCAGGGAACTTGCAGATAATCCTTTTTCCAATCCTTCTTGAAGGAAGGATAGAATCCTAGGAATCTTAACCTTGTCCCAAGGGAATCCTTTAGATTCACACCAACAGATATATTTTTTCCAAATTTTGTGGTAAATCTTTCTAGTTACAGGCTTTCTGGCCTGAACAAGAGTATCGATAACAGAATCTGAGAACCCTCGCTTCGATAAGATCAAGCGTTCAATCTCCAAGCAGTCAGCTGGAGTGAAACCAGATTCGGATGTTCGAACGGACCCTGAACAAGAAGGTCTCGTCTCAAAGGTAGCTTCCAAGGTGGAGCCGATGACATATTCACCAGATCTGCATACCAAGTCCTGCGTGGCCACGCAGGAGCTATCAAGATCACCGACGCCCTCTCCTGATTGATCCTGGCTACCAGCCTGGGGATGAGAGGAAACGGCGGGAACACATAAGCTAGTGTGAAGGTCCAAGGTGCTACTAGTGCATCCACTAGAGCCGCCTTGGGATCCCTGGATCTGGACCCGTAGCAAGGAACTTTGAAGTTCTGACGAGAGGCCATCAGATCCATGTCTGGAATGCCCCACAGCTGAGTGACTTGGGCAAAGATTTCCGGATGGAGTTCCCACTCCCCCGGATGCAATGTCTGACGACTCAGAAAATCCGCTTCCCAATTTTCCACTCCAGGGATGTGGATAGCAGACAGGTGGCAGGAGTGAGACTCCGCCCATAGAATGATTTTGGTCACTTCTTCCATCGCTAGGGAACTCCTTGTTCCCCCCTGATGGTTGATGTACGCAACAGTTGTCATGTTGTCTGATTGAAACCGTATGAACTTGGCCCTCGCTAGCTGAGGCCAAGCCTTGAGAGCATTGAATATCGCTCTCAGTTCCAGAATATTTATCGGTAGAAGAGATTCTTCCCGAGACCAAAGACCCTGAGCTTTCAGGGATCCCCAGACCGCGCCCCAGCCCATCAGACTGGCGTCGGTCGTGACAATGACCCACTCTGGTCTGCGGAATGTCATCCCTTGTGACAGGTTGTCCAGGGACAGCCACCAACGGAGTGAGTCTCTGGTCCTCTGATTTACTTGTATCTTCGGAGACAAGTCTGTATAGTCCCCATTCCACTGACTGAGCATGCACAGTTGTAATGGTCTTAGATGAATGCGCGCAAAAGGAACTATGTCCATTGCCGCTACCATCAACCCGATCACTTCCATGCACTGAGCTATGGAAGGAAGAGGAACGGAACGAAGTATCCGACAAGAGTCTAGAAGTTTTGTTTTTCTGGCCTCTGTCAGGAAAATCCTCATTTCTAAGGAGTCTATTATTGTTCCCAAGAAGGGAACCCTTGTTGACGGAGATAGAGAACTCTTTTCCACGTTCACTTTCCATCCGTGAGATCTGAGAAAGGCCAGGACAATGTCCGTGTGAGCCTTTGCTTGAGGAAGGGACGACGCTTGAATCAGAATGTCGTCCAAGTAAGGTACTACAGCAATGCCCCTTGGTCTTAGCACAGCTAGAAGGGACCCTAGTACCTTTGTGAAAATCCTTGGAGCAGTGGCTAATCCGAAAGGAAGCGCCACGAACTGGTAATGTTTGTCCAGGAATGCGAACCTTAGGAACCGATGATGTTCCTTGTGGATAGGAATATGTAGATACGCATCCTTTAAATCCACCGTGGTCATGAATTGACCTTCCTGGATGGAAGGAAGAATAGTTCGAATGGTTTCCATCTTGAACGATGGAACCTTGAGAAACTTGTTTAAGATCTTGAGATCTAAGATTGGTCTGAACGTTCCCTCTTTTTTGGGAACTATGAACAGATTGGAGTAGAACCCCATCCCTTGTTCTCTTAATGGAACAGGATGAATCACTCCCATTTTTAACAGGTCTTCTACACAATGTAAGAATGCCTGTCTTTTTATGTGGTCTGAAGACAACTGAGACCTGTGGAACCTCCCCCTTGGGGGAAGTCCCTTGAATTCCAGAAGATAACCTTGGGAGACTATTTCTAGCGCCCAAGGATCCAGAACATCTCTTGCCCAAGCCTGAGCGAAGAGAGAGAGTCTGCCCCCCACCAGATCCGGTCCCGGATCGGGGGCCAACATTTCATGCTGTCTTGGTAGCAGTGGCAGGTTTCTTGGCCTGCTTTCCCTTGTTCCAGCCTTGCATTGGTCTCCAAGCTGGCTTGGCTTGAGAAGTATTACCCTCTTGCTTAGAGGACGTAGCACTTTGGGTTGGTCCGTTTCTACGAAAGGGACGAAAATTAGGTTTATTTTTTTGCCTTGAAAGGCCGATCCTGAGGAAGGGCGTGGCCCTTATCCCCAGTGATATCAGAGATAATCTCTTTCAAGTCAGGGCCAAACAGCGTGTTCCCCTTGAAAGGAATGTTAAGTAGCTTGTTCTTGGAAGACGCATCAGCCGACCAAGATTTCAACCAAAGCGCTCTGCGCGCCACAATAGCAAACCCTGAATTCTTAGCCGCTAACCTAGCCAATTGCAAAGTGGCGTCTAGGGTGAAAGAATTAGCCAATTTGAGAGCATTGATTCTGTCCATAATCTCCTCATAAGGAGGAGAATCACTATCGACCGCCTTTATCAGCTCATCGAACCAGAAACATGCGGCTGTAGCGACAGGGACAATGCATGAAATTGGTTGTAGAAGGTAACCCTGCTGAACAAACATTTTTTTAAGCAAACCTTCTAATTTTTTATCCATAGGATCTTTGAAAGCACAACTATCCTCTATGGGTATAGTGGTGCGTTTGTTTAAAGTGGAAACCGCTCCCTCGACCTTGGGGACTGTCTGCCATAAGTCCTTTCTGGGGTCGACCATAGGAAACAATTTTTTAAATATGGGGGGAGGGACGAAAGGAATACCGGGCCTTTCCCATTCTTTATTAACAATGTCCGCCACCCGCTTGGGTATAGGAAAAGCTTCTGGGAGCCCCGGCACCTCTAGGAACTTGTCCATTTTACATAGTTTCTCTGGGATGACCAACTTGTCACAATCATCCAGAGTGGATAATACCTCCTTAAGCAGAATGCGGAGATGTTCCAACTTAAATTTAAATGCAATCACATCAGGTTCAGCTTGTTGAGAAATGTTCCCTGAATCAGTAATTTCTCCCTCAGACAAAACCTCCCTGGCCCCATCAGACTGGGTTAGGGGCCCTTCAGAAATATTATTATCAGCGTCGTCATGCTCTTCAGTATCTAAAACAGAGCAATCGCGCTTACGCTGATAAGTGTTCATTTTGGCTAAAATGTTTTTGACAGAATTATCCATTACAGCCGTTAATTGTTGCATAGTAAGGAGTATTGGCGCGCTAGATGTACTAGGGGCCTCCTGAGTGGGCAAGACTCGTGTAGACGAAGGAGGGAATGATGCAGTACCATGCTTACTCCCCTCACTTGAGGAATCATCTTGGGCATCATTGTCACATAAATCACATTTATTTAAATGAATAGGAATTCTGGCTTCCCCACATTCAGAACACAGTCTATCTGGTAGTTCAGACATGTTAAACAGGCATAAACTTGATAACAAAGTACAAAAAACGTTTTAAAATAAAACCGTTACTGTCACTTTAAATTTTAAACAGAACACACTTTATTACTGCAATTGCGAAAAAACATGAAGGAATTGTACAAAATTCACCAAATTTTCACCACAGTGTCTTAAAGCCTTAAAAGTATTGCACACCAAATTTGGAAGCTTTAACCCTTAAAATAACGGAACCGGAGCCGTTTTGAACTTTAACCCCTTTACAGTCCCTGGTATCTGCTTTGCTGAGACCCAACCAAGCCCAAAGGGGAATACGATACCAAATGACGCCTTCAGAAAGCCTTTTCTAAGTATCAGAGCTCCTCTCACATGCGACTGCATGCCATGCCTCTCAAAAACAAGTGCGCCACACCGGCGCGAAAATGAGGCTCTGCCTATGCTTTGGGAAAGCCCCTAAGAATAAGGTGTCTAAAACAGTGCCTGCCGATATTATTATATCAAAATACCCAGATAAAATGATTCCTCAAGGCTAAATATGTGTTAATAATGAATCGATTAAGCCCAGAAAAAGTCTACAGTCTTAATAAGCCCTTGTGAAGCCCTTATTTACGATCGTAATAAACATGGCTTACCGGATCCCATAGGGAAAATGACAGCTTCCAGCATTACATCGTCTTGTTAGAATGTGTCATACCTCAAGCAGCAAGAGACTGCTCACTGTTCCCCCAACTGAAGTTAATTGCTCTCAACAGTCCTGTGTGGAACAGCCATGGATTTTAGTGACGGTTGCTAAAATCATTTTCCTCATACAAACAGAAATCTTCATCTCTTTTCTGTTTCTGAGTAAATAGTACATGCCAGCACTATTTCAAAATAACAAACTCTTGATTGAATAATAAAAACTACAGTTAAACACTAAAAAACTCTAAGCCATCTCCGTGGAGATGTTGCCTGTACAACGGCAAAGAGAATGACTGGGGTAGGCGGAGCCTAGGAGGGATCATGTGACCAGCTTTGCTGGGCTCTTTGCCATTTCCTGTTGGGGAAGAGAATATCCCACAAGTAAGGATGACGCCGTGGACCGGACACACCTATGTTGGAGAAACATGTATTTACAAGATATTACAGTTGTCTTGCAGTAGAAAAAATACCAGCCAAGTGTAAAGATTTTCAAAATAAATACATCTTGTTTTCTGCAATTGTTTTCAGTAGCCAAACTTCCCCCACTATTTCCAATTCCAAACCATACTTGTTACTGGAATAGACAAGGCTAACCATGGTCATTATGCTAACAAAAACAGCATTATTTTCCCATTTGTTATCTGAAAACCTCTGCAGAGGCCTAATAGGGACATATATGTAAAAAGGCTTGTGAAGTAGTCTGCAGTATGCACTTCCAGTCGCAGCATTGGAAAACTCACAATTGTCAAAGTTAAATTACACGAAAGGGGGACAAAATAAATAAAGAACGTTTATTGCAAAGTTGTGTTACTGTTTATTATTAAATATTTTATATGACAAGATCAAGGTGTTTAATGACCCTTTAATTTAATCTAACAATCAGAAATTTCCACCTAGATTATGAGTTATGCGTGCTATAGGGGAATTAACGAATGCAACAAAAGTTGCGTTATTTAACCCTCTATAGCGCAGCCATTACAAGTTTTGAAACAGCCGGCTTGTGCGTGCGATTAGGTTGCGTGGAATGAAAAGCTCCATAACGCAGCCCCATTGATGTCTATGGGGAAAAAAAAAGTTATGTTTAATCCCAACACCCAAACATAAACCCTAAGTCTAAACACCGCTAATCTGTTGCCCCCAACATCGCCGACACCTACATAATGTTATTAACCCCTAATCCCGATATTGACACCACTATACTAAAGTTGTCAACCCCTATTCCCCTGCACCCCAACATCGCCCACACTATAATAAATCTATTAACCCCTATTCCGCCACTAAATAGTTATTAACCCCTAAACCTCTGGCCTCCCACATCACTACCACTAAATAAACCTATTAACCCCTAAACCACCAGCCCTCCACATCGCAACAACCTAAATTACACTATTAACCTATAAACCTAAACCTAACGTAACCCTAACATCCCCTAACTTTAACCCTTTCAGTGCTAACAACGGCTCTGATCCGTCGCAGAGTTTCTCACTTAAGTGCTAACAATAGCTCAGAGCCATCGCTAGCACTCTCCCACCTTGAGGGAGATCTGGGGGCTCCCACCCGCTCCTACCACGGCGATCGGGCCTGTATAGTGACAGGCACTGCCGGGGCTTCACGTTTTGCATGGTGACGTCATGCGCAATGATATGATGACGTCACCGCGCAACTTTATTTAAAATAGACAATGACAAAAATAGGGAAAGGGAGCATGCTGCTTAGAAGCCTGTAACTCAGGCATCTAAACAGCTACAGACCCCCAAGACCTGCCATTGGAAAGGTAATCGCCTAAAAAAAATAATTTAAAAAAACTAAAAAAATAAAAAATTCAAAAAATAAATAATAATAAAAAACCTTAGATCAGCTTAGCACCCAGGGAAAGTGCTTAGCACTCATAGGGTTAAACATAATTAAAATAGAGCTAAATTAAAAACAGAATTTATGTTTACCTGATAAATTACTTTCTCCAACGGTGTGTCCGGTCCACGGCGTCATCCTTACTTGTGGGATATTCTCTTCCCCAACAGGAAATGGCAAAGAGCCCAGCAAAGCTGGTCACATGATCCCTCCTAGGCTCCGCCTACCCCAGTCATTCGACCGACGTTAAGGAGGAATATTTGCATAGGAGAAACCATATGGTACCGTGGTGACTGTAGTTAAAGAAAATAAATTATCAGACCTGATTAAAAAAACCAGGGCGGGCCGTGGACCGGACACACCGTTGGAGAAAGTAATTTATCAGGTAAACATAAATTCTGTTTTCTCCAACATAGGTGTGTCCGGTCCACGGCGTCATCCTTACTTGTGGGAACCAATACCAAAGCTTTAGGACACGGATGAAGGGAGGGAGCAAATCAGGTCACCTAAATGGAAGGCACCACGGTTTGCAAAACCTTTCTCCCAAAAATAGCCTCAGAAGAAGCAAAAGTATCAAACTTGTAAAATTTGGTAAAAGTGTGCAGTGAAGACCAAGTCGCTGCCCTACATATCTGATCAACAGAAGCCTCGTTCTTGAAGGCCCATGTGGAAGCCACAGCCCTAGTGGAATGAGCTGTGATTCTTTCGGGAGGCTGCCGTCCGGCAGTCTCGTAAGCCAATCTGATGATGCTTTTAATCCAAAAAGAGAGAGAGGTAGAAGTTGCTTTTTGACCTCTCCTTTTACCGGAATAAACAACAAACAAGGAAGATGTTTGTCTAAAATCCTTTGTAGCATCTAAATAGAATTTTAGAGCGCGAACAACATCCAAATTGTGCAACAAACGTTCCTTCTTTGAAACTGGTTTCGGACACAGAGAAGGTACGATAATCTCCTGGTTAATGTTTTTGTTAGAAACAACTTTTGGAAGAAAACCAGGTTTAGTACGTAAAACCACCTTATCTGCATGGAACACCAGATAAGGAGGAGAACACTGCAGAGCAGATAATTCTGAAACTCTTCTAGCAGAAGAAATTGCAACTAAAAACAAAACTTTCCAAGATAATAACTTAATATCAACGGAATGTAAGGGTTCAAACGGAACCCCCTGAAGAACTGAAAGAACTAAATTGAGACTCCAAGGAGGAGTCAAAGGTTTGTAAACAGGCTTAATTCTAACCAGAGCCTGAACAAAGGCTTGAACATCTGGCACAGCTGCCAGCTTTTTGTGAAGTAACACAGACAAGGCAGAAATCTGTCCCTTCAGGGAACTTGCAGATAATCCTTTTTCCAATCCTTCTTGAAGGAAGGATAGAATCTTAGGAATCTTAACCTTGTCCCAAGGGAATCCTTTAGATTCACACCAACAGATATATTTTTTCCAAATTTTGTGGTAAATCTTTCTAGTTACAGGCTTTCTGGCCTGAACAAGAGTATCGATAACAGAATCTGAGAACCCTCGCTTCGATAAGATCAAGCGTTCAATCTCCAAGCAGTCAGCTGGAGTGAAACCAGGTTCGGATGTTCGAACGGACCCTGAACAAGAAGGTCTCGTCTCAAAGGTAGCTTCCAAGGTGGAGCCGATGACATATTCACCAGATCTGCATACCAAGTCCTGCGTGGCCACGCAGGAGCTATCAAGATCACCGACGCCCTCTCCTGATTGATCCTGGCTACCAGCCTGGGGATGAGAGGAAACGGCGGGAACACATAAGCTAGTTTGAAGGTCCAAGGTGCTACTAGTGCATCCACTAGAGCCGCCTTGGGATCCCTGGATCTGGACCCGTAGCAAGGAACTTTGAAGTTCTGACGAGAGGCCATCAGATCCATGTCTGGAATGCCCCACAGCTGAGTGACTTGGGCAAAGATTTCCGGATGGAGTTCCCACTCCCCCGGATGCAATGTCTGACGACTCAGAAAATCCGCTTCCCAATTTTCCACTCCTGGGATGTGGATAGCAGACAGGTGGCAGGAGTGAGACTCCGCCCATAGAATGATTTTGGTCACTTCTTCCATCGCTAGGGAACTCCTTGTTCCCCCCTGATGGTTGATGTACGCAACAGTTGTCATGTTGTCTGATTGAAACCGTATGAACTTGGCCCTCGCTAGCTGAGGCCAAGCCTTGAGAGCATTGAATATCGCTCTCAGTTCCAGAATATTTATCGGTAGAAGAGATTCTTCCCGAGACCAAAGACCCTGAGCTTTCAGGGATCCCCAGACCGCGCCCCAGCCCATCAGACTGGCGTCGGTCGTGACAATGACCCACTCTGGTCTGCGGAATGTCATCCCTTGTGACAGGTTGTCCAGGGACAGCCACCAACGGAGTGAGTCTCTGGTCCTCTGATTTACTTGTATCTTCGGAGACAAGTCTGTATAATCCCCATTCCACTGACTGAGCATGCACAGTTGTAATGGTCTTAGATGAATGCGCGCAAAAGGAACTATGTCCATTGCCGCTACCATCAACCCGATCACTTCCATGCACTGAGCTATGGAAGGAAGAGGAACGGAATGAAGTATCCGACAAGAGTCTAGAAGTTTTGTTTTTCTGGCCTCTGTCAGAAATATCCTCATTTCTAAGGAGTCTATTATTGTTCCCAAGAAGGGAACCCTTGTTGACGGAGATAGAGAACTCTTTTCCACGTTCACTTTCCATCCGTGAGATCTGAGAAAGGCCAGGACAATGTCCGTGTGAGCCTTTGCTTGAGGAAGGGACGACGCTTGAATCAGAATGTCGTCCAAGTAAGGTACTACAGCAATGCCCCTTGGTCTTAGCACAGCTAGAAGGGACCCTAGCACCTTTGTGAAAATCCTTGGAGCAGTGGCTAATCCGAAAGGAAGCGCCACGAACTGGTAATGCTTGTCCAGGAATGCGAACCTTAGGAACCGATGATGTTCCTTGTGGATAGGAATATGTAGATACGCATCCTTTAAATCCACCGTGGTCATGAATTGACCTTCCTGGATGGAAGGAAGAATAGTTCGAATGGCTTCCATCTTGAACGATGGAACCTTGAGAAACTTGTTTAAGATCTTGAGATCTAAGATTGGTCTGAACGTTCCCTCTTTTTTGGGAACTATGAACAGATTGGAGTAGAACCCCATCCCTTGTTCTCTTAATGGAACAGGATGAATCACTCCCATTTTTAACAGGTCTTCTACACAATGTAAGAATGCCTGTCTTTTTATGTGGTCTGAAGACAACTGAGACCTGTGGAACCTCCCCCTTGGGGGAAGCCCCTTGAATTCCAGAAGATAACCTTGGGAGACTATTTCTAGCGCCCAAGGATCCAGAACATCTCTTGCCCAAGCCTGAGCGAAGAGAGAGAGTCTGCCCCCCACCAGATCCGGTCCCGGATCGGGGGCCAACATTTCATGCTGTCTTGGTAGCAGTGGCAGGTTTCTTGGCCTGCTTTCCCTTGTTCCAGCCTTGCATTGGTCTCCAAGCTGGCTTGGCTTGAGAAGTATTACCCTCTTGCTTAGAGGACGTAGCACTTTGGGCTGGTCCGTTTCTACGAAAGGGACGAAAATTAGGTTTATTTTTTGCCTTGAAAGGCCGATCCTGAGGAAGGGCGTGGCCCTTACCCCCAGTGATATCAGAGATAATCTCTTTCAAGTCAGGGCCAAACAGCGTTTTCCCCTTGAAAGGAATGTTAAGTAGCTTGTTCTTGGAAGACGCATCAGCCGACCAAGATTTCAACCAAAGCGCTCTGCGCGCCACAATAGCAAACCCAGAATTCTTAGCCGCTAACCTAGCCAATTGCAAAGTGGCGTCTAGGGTAAAAGAATTAGCCAATTTGAGAGCATTGATTCTGTCCATAATCTCCTCATAAGGAGGAGAATCACTATCGACCGCCTTTATCAGCTCATCGAACCAGAAACATGCGGCTGTAGCGACAGGGACAATGCATGAAATTGTTTGTAGAAGGTAACCCTGCTGAACAAACATCTTTTTAAGCAAACCTTCTAATTTTTTATCCATAGGATCTTTGAAAGCACAACTATCCTCTATGGGTATAGTGGTGCGTTTGTTTAAAGTGGAAACCGCTCCCTCGACCTTGGGGACTGTCTGCCATAAGTCCTTTCTGGGGTCGACCATAGGAAACAATTTTTTAAATATGGGGGGAGGGACAAAAGGAATACCGGGCCTTTCCCATTCTTTATTAACAATGTCCGCCACCCGCTTGGGTATAGGAAAAGCTTCTGGGAGCCCCGGCACCTCTAGGAACTTGTCCATTTTACATAGTTTCTCTGGGATGACCAACTTGTCACAATCATCCAGAGTGGATAATACCTCCTTAAGCAGAATGCGGAGATGTTCCAACTTAAATTTAAATGTAATCACATCAGGTTCAGCTTGTTGAGAAATGTTCCCTGAATCAGTAATTTCTCCCTCAGACAAAACCTCCCTGGCCCCATCAGACTGGGTTAGGGGCCCTTCAGAAACATTATTATCAGCGTCGTCATGCTCTTCAGTATCTAAAACAGAGCAGTCGCGCTTACGCTGATAAGTGTTCATTTTGGCTAAAATGTTTTTGACAGAATTATCCATTACAGCCGTTAATTGTTGCATAGTAAGGAGTATTGGCGCGCTAGATGTACTAGGGGCCTCCTGAGTGGGCAAGACTCGTGTAGACGAAGGAGGGAATGATGCAGTACCATGCTTACTCCTCTCACTTGAGGAATCATCTTGGGCATCATTGTCATTGTCACATAAATCACATTTATTTAAATGAATAGGAATTCTGGCTTCCCCACATTCAGAACACAGTCTATCTGGTAGTTCAGACATGTTAAACAGGCATAAACTTGATAACAAAGTACAAAAAACTTTTTAAAATAAAACCGTTACTGTCACTTTAAATTTTAAACTGAACACACTTTATTACTGCAATTGCGAAAAAACATGAAGGAATTTGGAAGCTTTAACCCTTAAAATAACGGAACCGGAGCCGTTTTGAACTTTAACCCCTTTACAGTCCCTGGTATCTGCTTTGCTGAGACCCAACCAAGCCCAAAGGGGAATACGATACCAAATGACGCCTTCAGAAAGTCTTTACTAAGTATCAGAGCTCCTCTCACATGCGACTGCATGCCATGCCTCTCAAAAACAAGTGCGCAACACCGGCGCGAAAATGAGGCTCTGCCTATGCTTTGGGAAAGCCCCTAAAGAATAAGGTGTCTAAAACAGTGCCTGCCGATATTATTATATCAAAATACCCAAATAAAATGATTCCTCAAGGCTAAATATGTGTTAATAATGAATCGATTTAGCCCAGAAAAAGTCTACAGTCTTAATAAGCCCTTGTGAAGCCCTTATTTACGATCGTAATAAACATGGCTTACCGGATCCCATAGGGAAAATGACAGCTTCCAGCATTACATCGTCTTGTTAGAATGTGTCATACCTCAAGCAGCAAGAGACTGCTCACTGTTCCCCCAACTGAAGTTAATTGCTCTCAACAGTCCTGTGTGGAACAGCCATGGATTTTAGTGACGGTTGCTAAAATCATTTTCCTCATACAAACAGAAATCTTCATCTCTTTTCTGTTTCTGAGTAAATAGTACATACCAGCACTATTTCAAAATAACAAACTCTTGATTGAATAATAAAAACTACAGTTAAACACTAAAAAACTCTAAGCCATCTCCGTGGAGATGTTGCCTGTACAACGGCAAAGAGAATGACTGGGGTAGGCGGAGCCTAGGAGGGATCATGTGACCAGCTTTGCTGGGCTCTTTGCCATTTCCTGTTGGGGAAGAGAATATCCCACAAGTAAGGATGACGCCGTGGACCGGACACACCTATGTTGGAGAAATTACAATTATTAACTAAATAATACATACTTACCTGTGAAATAAAACCTAAACTAGCTATAATATAATTAATAGTTATATTGTAGCTAGCTTAGGTTTTATTTTTATTTCACAGGTAAGTTTGTATTTATTTTAACTAGGTAGACTAGTTAGTAAATAGTTATTAACTATTTACTAACTACCTAGTTAAAATAAATACAAACTTACCTGTGAAATAAAACCTAAGCTGCCTTACACTAAAACATAACATTACAAAAAATAAAAAACACTAAAATTACAAAAAATAAAAAAAACTACCATTACAAAAAATAACAAATGAAATTATCTAAAACAATAAAAATGATTCCTATTCTAATACGCTTTAAAAAAAAAAAAAACACCCCAAAATAAAAAAGCCTAAACTAGAATAAACTACCAAGGGCCCTTAAAAGGGCCTTTGTAGGGCATTGCCCTAAAGTTAACAGCTCTTTTGCTACAAAACAAACACCCCCTAACAGTATACAACCCCCCAACCCCCCAAAAATAAAAATAAAGTAAAACCTAATCTACCCATTGCCGTGAAAAGGGCATTTGTATGGGCATTACTATCTAAAAAACCTAAGCTACCCATTGCCCTGAAAAGGGCATTTATATGGGCATTGCCCTTAAAAGGGCATTTAGCTCTTTTGTATTAGCCTGAAAAGGGCATTTAGCTTGTTTACAGAAGCCCAAACCCTAAACTAAAAATAAAACCTACCCAAAAAAAACTTTAAAAATCCTAACACTAACCCCCGAAGATCCACTTACAGTTGCTGAAGTCTTGCTTGAAGGATCTTCATCCCGACGGCTCCATCTTCATCCAGGTGGCAGGCGGCTCCATCTTCATCCAGAAGGCATCTTCTATCTTCATCCCGGCGGCGTCTTCTATTTTCATCCCGGTGGCGCAGAGCATATCCATCCTGAAGACATCCAGCGCGGAGCATCCTTTTCATACGGTAGCCACCGTACACTGAATCTTCAATGCAAGAAACGTGATTCAAAATGGCATCCTTTGCATTCCTATTGGCTGATTTGATCTTGGAAATTCAAATCAGCCAATAGGATGAGAGCTACTGAAATTCTATTGGATCTCTTGCAAAATAATAATGAGATTGTAATTAGGAACTCCGATGAGGGAGGCAACATCGTAGTGATGAATAAAGCTGATTATTTTGCAGAGGCACAACGCCAATTACAAGACGTAAATGTTTATCGACGTTTGTCAGGGAATCCTACATCAACCTTTAAGAAAGAGTTGATTAGCTTGTTAGATGATGGAATAGAATTGGGTGTATTTAGTGAGTAAGATTTACAGCATTTAATCCCTGACCATCCAGTTGTGCCCCTCTTCCATTACTTGCCCAAGATTCATAAGGATCCTGTGAATCCCTCAGGGAGGCCAATAGTTTCGGGCATTGGCTCCCTTTTGGAGTCATTGTCCGAATGGATGGATGACATTCTCCAGCCTTTGTTAAAAGGATTATACTCCTATTTAAGGGATTCACATCATCTTTTGGACTGTTTGGATAAGATTATATGGCAGGAGGGGTACACTTGGATGGTAGCTGATGTCGTGTCTCTTTACACGATTATTCCCCATACTTCAGGTATCTCAGTGGTTAGGTATTTTCTTAACAAGTATACTAGTTATACTACAGACATTATTTTGTTTATATACTCAGTGTTGGAGTTCCTCCTTACGCATAATTTTTTTTTTTTTGATGATTCATTTTTTTTGCAATGTTGCGGCACTGCTATGGGTGCAAAATATGCACCTTCTTTTGCAAATTTATATGTAGGTTTTTGGGAACTTAACTACATTTTTGATACCCGCAACCCCTTTGTGGGTGATACTCTCCTCTACAAGAGGTTCATTGACGATATTATTTTGATCGTCGGTGGGCCTTTGGGGAGGAGGGTTTTGAGAAATACATGACATATGTCAACAACAATGACATGGGATTAAAATGTATAGGGTTATTCAGTAGTTTGGGGGTTGACTTTATGGATGTGGCATTGGAGGGTGACGTGGAGAATAAAATGGTAGTATCACGCACATTTCGAAAACCAAGTGCTGGTAATATAATACTGCATGCCAAGTCTTGCCATCCACGTCACCTTATCTGTACCATACCCAGATGTATATATGGAGCAATCCCTTGAATTGTGTAAAAGGGTAGAAGCAAGGGGGTATGACTCAAAAGCATTACAATCTGTAAGATTAGAAATTTATCAGTCACATGAGTCAACATATTCTCCTAGCCACAATAGAGGGGGACATTTTGTTCTCTACCGAGTATACTAAACAGTTTCCAGAAATTGTACAGATTTTAATAAACAATTTAACTCTATTATCGGGTTATGATGTACTATAGGACGCAATAGGGCAGTGTAAGTTTGTCTCCAAAAAACCTGTGACCCTGGCAAATAAACTGGCACCAAGTTTGGTACTAAGATCAGGGAAAAATTAGAACCTGGTTGAATGATAATGGCAACTTTAAATGTGGAGGAAGAGAATGCCTGACCTGTTATATGTTAGATACCAGAATAGAGTTTAATTCATCAGTGGATAATTGTAAATATAATATAGATTTCTATGCAAATTGCAGAACTACCTTCGTAGTGTACCTGCTGGAGTGTCTGATTTGCCACTGCCAATATGTTGGTAAAACGACTAGGCAAATGGGTACGAGAGCACATGAGCATTATAATGATGTCAAAAATTACAACAAAGACTCAACTGTGGCTCAGCACTTCAACAGTGTGCATTTTACTAACGTAGGCAATTTCTCTATCAAAGCTATTGATTTAGTTAGGATGCCAATTAGAGGGGGTAATAAGTCCAAGATTTTAGACAGGAAATAACTGTTTTGGATCTTTAAATTGAAGACAAGGGTCCCACTTGGCCTTAATAAGGAATGGGACATTAGCTATTTTGTATAGGAACTGTATTTCCTTATTCAAGGAATTGTGAATGCAATACTTAGGCTCTAAATGAAATCAACAGAAATATTTACTTATTAGGGGTATGTGTTTTTACACTAACTTTTAAAAGTATATATATAAAATAATGTATTTTGTTGTTTTTGTATAAGCTGTATTAGCAGTGACACTTGGAGGGCATGTTATTCAAGTAATCTGTATGGTCTTGAATGGAGCTTAAAAGTAAGAGGTTTTACATAACATAGCCCAATAAGCAATTGTACTGTTAACCCCTATATATAAATTTTGGGATGGAAGAGGTTATATAAATTTTGGGATGGAAGAGGTCTTATATTAATATAATATGTAATGCAATGTTCAACATGTAATTTAGTTGTGGGCAAGCTATTAGTAACTCAATTGGACATTTGAGAACTGTTTAAATTTCACGATGTACCTAAGGCATATTACAACAAGTATATCATACAGCACAGGCTAAGCCATGGGTGTACTTTACTATCTCCAACATATATATATATATATATATATATATATATATATATATATATATATATATATATATATATATATTTTAGCTTCAGTTTCTTGTCATATTATTAATTGGTATGAAATAACTGCAGATTATATGTATTATTTTTTGTTTTAAAATGTAATGTTTGTATTGGCAAATGTGTGGGCAATTTTGGCCCTATTTAAAGATGAATGTTTTACATTGCAAACTGAGTCTATGATTAAGTGCCACTAGGGGGTGCGAAAAGCGTCAGACTACTCTGTCCATGTCTGTCTGGTCTTATTTTTATAATAAACCTTTGTGTGAATTTCGGACCTGATGTGCAGCCTTTGTTTTTACTGAAATTCTATTGGCTATTCAAATCAGCCAATATAATTTCAGTAGCTCTCATCCTATTGGCTGATTTGAACAACCAATAGAATTTCAGTAGCTCTCATCCTATTGGCTGATTTGAATTTCCAAAATCAAATCAGCCAATAGTAATGCAAGGGACGCCATTTTGAATCACGTACCTTGCACTGAAGATTCAGTATATGGCGGCGACCGTATGAAGAGGATGCTTCGCGCCGGATGTCTCCAGGATGGATCCGCTCTGCACCGCAAGGATGAAGATAGAAACCGCCGCTGGGATGAAGATAGAAGATGCCGTCTGATTAAAGATGCAGCGGCCTGGATGAAGATGGAGCCCCCTGCTGCCTGGATGAAGATGGAGCCGCCGAGATGAAGATCCTTCAAGAGGGACTTCAGCAACTGTAAGTGGATCTTCGGGGGTTAGTGTTAGGATTTTTTAAGTTTTTTTGGGTGTTTTTTTTTCTAGTTTAAGGTTTGGGCTTCTGTAAACAAGCTAAATGCCCTTTTCAGGGCAATGCCCATACAAATGCCCTTTTCAGGGCAATGAGTAGCTTAGGTTTTTGTTAGAGTTAGGTTTATTATTTTGGGGGGTTGGTTGGGTGGTGGGTTTTACTGTTGGGGGCTATTTTTTTTTTACAGGTAAAAGAGCTGTTTAACTTAGGGCAATGCCCTACAAAAAGCCCTTTTAAGGGCTATTGGTAGTTTATTGTAGGCTAGGTTTTTTTTTTATTTTGGGTGTTTTTTTTATTTTTATAGGGCTATTAGATTAGGTTTAATTCTTTTTTATTTAGTCGTTTTTATTTTTTGTAATTAGATGGTTTGTAATTTTTAGAGTATTGTTAGGATTTTTTAATGTGTAATATAGTTTATTTAATTGGTAGTTAGTTTAATTTTAGTTTAATAGTTATATTATTTTAATTGTTAGTTTAAACGTAGTTTTTTTAATTTGACAGGTAAGATTTAATTTAAGATAGGGAAATTGTAATTTTAATATAAAGTTAGGGGGCGTTAGGTTTAGGGGTTACTAGTTTAAATTTGTTTATTGCGATGTGGGGGCTTTCGGTTTAGGGATTAATAATTTAATTTAGTATATTTTGTTGTGGGGTGCTTGCGGTTTAGGGGTTAATAGGTTTATTATAGTGGCGGCGGTGTAGGGCTTAATAACTTTAGTATAGTGGGGGCGATGTGGGCGGACGGCAGATTAGGGGTTAATAATATTTAAATAGTGCTTGCGATGCGGGAGGGTGGTGGTTTAGGGGTTAATAACTTTATTATAGTGGTGACGATGTCGGGGATCGGCGGAATAGGGATTAATCATTTTTATTACTGGCGGCAATGTCGGGAGTGGCAGATTAGGGGTTAATTAGTTTAATATAGTATTTGCAATGCGGGAGGGCCTCGGTTTATGGGTTAATAGGTAGTTTATGGGTGTTTAGTGTACTATGTGACAGTTAAGTTATACATTTTATGTAACTACTGCTTTTAGATCGCGAAACTGATCTTGTCGGTATAGGCTGGAACGCAAGCTTTTTAGCCTCACCGCAAAACTTGTAATGGTTGCACTATGAAAGACCCATGAAAAAATTTAATTTTTACGTGTGTGGGACTGACGGTGCGTTATAGGCTAAAAGGCTTGCGGTACAGCTTTACCTACAAGACTCGTAATGGCTGCGGTGCTGTATTAGCGCTGAAATTGCGTTAAAACACGAACGCAAAACTTGTAATATAGGTGTTTGTCAATACATATTTTGAACACTAAGTGGCACAACAAACTTGTGAACATACATACATGTATACACATACAAATACATACACTTATACATAAGCACACAGAAATATGCATACATACATACATGCACAATGTGCACATACACATATATATATATATATATTTCTCCTACATTGGTGTATCCGGTCCACGGCTTCATCCTTACTTGTGGGATATTCTCTTCCCCTACAGGAAGTGGCAAAGAGAGCACACAGCAGAGCTGTCCATATAGCTCCCCTCAGGCTCCGCCTCCCCAGTCATTCTCTTTGCCACTCTGAACAAGTAGCATCTCCACGGGGGTGGTAAAGAGTATGTGGTGTTAGTTGTAGTTTTTTATTTCTTCTATCAAGAGTTTGTTATTTTAAAATAGTGCCGGTTTGTACTATTTACTCTACAGCAGAAAGTGATGAAGATTTCTGCTAAGAGGAATATGATTTTAGCACCAGTATCTAAAATCCATTGCTGTTCCCACGCAGGACTGTTAACCAGAGAACATCAGTTGGGGGGAACAGTTTGCAGGCTTAACTGCTTCAGGTATGATCAGTCATTTTTCTAACAAGACCAAGTAATGCTAGAAGACTGTCAGAAATTCCCTCTGGGATTGGTGAGCCATTTTTTTCTTATAGACTCTGTATAAAATGATGGCTTATATTTAGGGCTCTATGCTGGTTGACACTATTGTGGGCTTTAAAATCGATTGCTTTTTAGCATGTTTTTCACTATAAATAAGGTGTTTTTTCAGACTTTAAAACACTTTTGGGGTTTAATTTCGTCCTGGCACTTATTTGGACACCTAAATCTAGTCAGAAAGGCCCCTCCACTCTAGAATGAAGAGGGAGGAGGCCTAATTTTTAGGCCTAAATTGTGCAGTTGTTTTTGCCTAGGCAATCCATGCAGCTTCATGTGGGGAGTCAAGAGGCATCATAAAAGACTCCAGGGAGGCTTATTTCCTGCTAAAATAATCCCTAATGAAGGTAAAGGCTACAGTGAGAAGCTGTGGCTAGTACTGTAGTGTGTTAACTGGTTAATAACTGTTATTAACTCCGGTTTGGGCATTAAGGGGTTAATTGATCTGAAAATTTGTGTGCAATCTTTTCAAAGCATTAAGACTCCGTGGTGAAAATTTCATTAAAATCAGATGTTTATTTCATGGTTTTTTGATATTTCAGTAAAAAAGTGTGCTTTTTAATTATTTAAAGAGACAGTAACGTTTTTGTCAAAAATAATTTTTATTGCATTATAGTTCTGTTTAAGTCTGTTAAACATGTCTGAGTCTTCAGATAGTCTATGTTCTGTATGTCCAAAGGCCAAGGTGGTTCCCCCATTAAATTTATGTGTGAAGTGTGCCATAGCGTCCAAACAGCTTAAGGACAGTACAATCACACTTAAAAATATAGCCCAAGATGATTCTTTAGCTGAAGGTAGTGAAAATAGCTTGCTTTCCTCTCCTTCTGTGTCAACACCAGCTATGCCCGCGCAGGCGATGCCCATTCTAGCGCACCAATTGCGATTACTATGCAACAGTTAGCAGCAGTAATGGATAATTCTATCGCAGCATTTTTATCCAAACTGCCAGCTTTCCTAGGAAGCGTGATTGCTCAGTTTTAAATACAGAAAATGAGCAAGTAGACGCAGAGGATAATTTATCTGTAGTGCCCTCACATCAATCTGACTTGGCGGTGAGGGAGGGCTTGTCTGAGGGAGAAATTTCTGACACAGGAAAAGTTTCTCAGCAGGCAGAGCCTGATACCATAGCATTTAAATTTAAGCTAGAACACCTCCGCGCTCTACTTAAGGAGGTCCTGGCTACTCTTGATGATTGTGACCCTTTGGTGGTCCCAGAAAAATTGTGTAAAATGGATAAATTCTTAGAGGTCCCAGTACACACTGATGCGTTTCCGATACCTAAGAGGGTGGCGGATATAGTGTACCTTTTGTTCCCCCTCCTATATTTAAGAAAATGTTCCCCATTGTTGACCCCAGAAGGGACGCGTGGCAGACGGTCCCTAAGGTAGAGGGGGCAGTTTCAAAGCTAGCTAAGCGCACAACTATACCAATAGAAGACAGTGGCGCTTTCAAAGATCCTATGGATAAAAAATTAGAAGGTTTATTTAAGAAAATTTTTGTTCAACAAGGTTTTCTTCTTCAACCAATTTCTTGCATTATTCCTGTAACCACTACAGCTGCTTTTTGGTTTGAGGAATTAGAAAACTCGCTCCAGAAGGAGACTTCTTAGGATGAAGTCATGGATAGAATTCACGCCCTGAAGTTGGCTAATTCTTTCATTACAGATGCCGCTTTTCAGTTAGCTAAATTAGCGGCGAAAAATTCTGGTTTCGCAATAGTGGCGCGTAGAGCGCTTTGACTAAAATCGTGGTCGGCGGATGTGTCGTCCAAAACAAAATTGTTTAATATTCCTTTCAAGGTAAGACCCTATTCGGGCCAGAGTTGAAAGAAATTATTTCAGATATCACTGGGGGAAAGGGCCATGCCCTTCCACAGGATAGACCTTTCAAAGTTAAAAATAAGTCTAATTTTCATTCCTTTCGCAATTTCAGGAATGGACCGGCTTCTACCTCTACAGCCACTAGGCAAGAGGGTAACGCACCCCAGCCCAAACCAGCATGGAAACCATTGCAAGGCTGGAACAAGGGTAAACAGGCCAAAAGACCTGCTGCTGCTACCAAGACAGCATGAAGGGGTAGCCCCCGATCCGGGACCGGATCTAGTAGGGGGCAGATTTTCTCTCTTTGCTCAGGCCTGGGCAAGAGATGTTCCGGACCCCTGGGCACTAGAAATTGTCTCTCAGGGGTATCTTCTAGAATTCAAGGACCTTCCTCCAAGGGGAAGGTTCCACTTGTCTCGCTTATCTTCAGACCAGATAGAGAGACAGGCATTCTTACATTGCGTAGAGTACCTTTTAAAAATGGGAGTGATAAACCCAGTTCCAACAGCAGAACAAGGACTGGGATTTTACTCAAACCTGTTTGTAGTTCCCAAAAAGGAAGGAACTTTCAGGCCAATTCTGGATTTAAAGATCCTAGACCAATTACTCAGAGTTCCATCATTCCAAATGGAAACCATTCGGATTACCAGTTCGTGGCTCTTCCCTTCGGATTGGCCACTGCTCCGAGAATTTTCACAAAGGTGCTAGGGTCCCTTCTAGCGGTGCTAAGGCCAAGGGGCATTGCAGTAGCACCTTAACTAGATGACATTTAATACAGGCGTCGTCTTTTCACAAAGCAAGGGCTCATACGGACATTGTTCTAGCCTTTCTAAGGTCTCACGGGTGGAAGGTGAACATAGAAAAAAGTTCTCTGTCCCCGTTCACAAGGGTTCCCTTCCTGGGAACAATAATAGACTCGGTAGAAATGAAAATCTTTCTGACAGAGGTCAGGAAATTAAAACTTTTGAACACTTGTCGAGTTCTTCAATCCATTCCTCAACCCTCCATAGCTCAGTGCATGGAGGTAACAGGACTAATGGTTGCGGCAATGGACGTGGTTCCTTTTGCTCGAATTCATTTAAGACCATTGCAACTGTGCATGCTCAAACAATGAAATGGGGATTATGCAGATTTTTCTCCCCAGATTCAGATGGACCAGCAAACCAGAGACTCACTCCTCTGGTGGTTGTCTCAGGATCACCTGTCTCAGGGAATGAGTTTCCGAAGACCGAAGTGGGTCATTGTCACGACCGACGCCAGCTTCTTAGGCTGGGGCGCGGTCTGGAAGTCCCTGAAGGTTCAGGGTCTATGGTCTCGGGAAGAATTTCTTCTCCCGATAAACATTTTGGAATTGAGAGCAATATTCAATGCGCTCCAGGCATGGCCTCAACTAGCGGAGGCCAAATTCATCAGTTTTCAGTCGGACAACTTGACGACTGTTGCGTACATCAATCATCAGGGGGGAACAAAGAGTTCCCTGGCGATGAGGGAGGTATCCAAGATCATCAAATGGGCAGAGGATCACTCCTGCCATCTATCAGCAATTCACATCCCAGGAGTGGACAACTGGGAAGCGGATTATCTGAGTCTTCAGACTTTCCATCCGGGGGAGTGGGAACTCCACCCGGAGGTTTTTTTGCTCAGCTGACCCAGCTATGGGGCATTACAGATCTGGATCTGATGGCGTCACGTCAGAACTTCAAAGTTACACGTTACGGGTCCAGAGATCCCAAGGCGACATTGGTAGATACCTTAGTAGCGCCTTGGTCGTTCAATCTAGCTTATGTCTTTCCACCGTTTCCCCTTCTCCCCCGGCTAGTAGCCAGGATCAAGCAGGAGAAGGCTTCGGTAATTCTAATAGCTCCTGTGTGGCCACGCAGGACTTGGTATGCAGACCTGGTGAATATGTCATCGGTTCCACCATGGAATCTGCCTTTGAGGCAGGACCTTCTAATTCAAGGTCGATTCGAGCATCCAAACCTAGTTTCTCTGCAACTGACTGCTTGGAGATTGAACGCTTGATTCTAGCTAAACGTGGGGTTTCGGAATCAGTTATAGATACTCTGATCCAGGCTAGAAAGCCTGTCACCAGGAAAATTTACCATAAGATATGGCGGAAATATCTTTGCTGGTGCGAATCCAAGGGTTACTCATGGAGTAAGATTAGGATTCCAAGGATACTATCTTTTCTCCAAGAAGGATTGGAGAAAGGTCTGTCAGCTAGTTCTTTTAAGGGACAGATATCTGCTCTGTCTGTTTGGTTACACAAGCGTCTGGCAGCCATGCCAGATATTCAGGGTTTGTACAGGCTTTAGTCAGAATCAAGCCTGTCTACAGACCTGTGGCTCCTCCATGGAGTCTAAATTTAGTTATTTCAGTTCTTCAAGGGGTTCCGTTTGAACCTCTACATTCCATAGATATTAAGTTACTATCTTGGAAAGTTTTGTTTTTTTGTAGCTATGGGGTTCGTGCTTTAAAGTTTTATCTAAAAGCAACTAAAGACTTCAGACAAACATCGTCCTTGTTTGTCGTCTATTCTGGCAAGAGGAGAAGTCAAAAGGCGACTGCGACCTCTCTGTCTTTCTGGCTGAAAAGCATCATCCGGTTGGCTTATGAGACTGCTGGAAGGCAGCCTCCTGAACGAATTACAGCTCACTCTACTAGAGCTGTGGCTTCCACATGGGCTTCCAAGAATGAGGCTTCTGTTGAACAGATTTGTAAGGCAGCAACTTGGTCTTCACTGCATACGTTTGCCAAATTTTACAAATTCATTACTTTTGCTTCTTCGGAGGCTATTTTTGGGAGAAAGGTTTTGCAAGCAGTGATGCCTTCCGTTTAGGTTACCTGACTTGTTCCCTCCCTTCATCCGTGTCCTAAAGCTTTGGTATTGGTTCCCACAAGTAAGGATGAAGCCGTGGACCGGATACACCAATGTAGGAGAAAACAGAATTTATGTTTACCTGATAAATTTCTTTCTCCTACGGTGTATCCGGTCCACGGCCCGCCCTGGCATTTTGGTCAGGTTTAAATTTATTTTTTGTAAACTACAGTCACCACTGCACCTTATGGTTCTCCTTTTTCTCCTAACCGTCGGTCGAATGACTGGGGAGGCGGAGCCTGAGGGGAGCTATATGGACAGCTCTGCTGTGTGCTCTCTTTGCCACTTCCTGTAGGGGAAGAGAATATCCCACAAGTAAGGATGAAGCCGTGGACTGGATACACCGTAGGAGAAAGAAATTTATCAGGTAAACATAAATTCTGTTTTAAATACACATACATACATACATATACACACACATATACAGTACATACACAGACACATAGGCACACACACACACACATACATACACATATACACACACATACAGATAAATACACATATGCATAAGCAAACACAAATACATATATTTATACACACACATACAGATACATGCATAAATACACACACACATACATACATACAGTACATACATTTATACACACACATACAGATACATGCATAAATACACACACACATACATACATACAGTACATACATTTATACACACACATACAGATACATGCATAAATACACACACACATACATACATACAGTACATACATTTATACACCCACATACAGATACATGCATAAATACACACACACATACATACATACAGTACATACATTTATACACACACATACAGATACATGCATAAATACACACACACATACATACATACAGTACATACATTTATACACACACATACAGATACATGCATAAATACACACACACATACATACATACAGTACATACATTTATACACACACATACAGATACATGCATAAATACACACACACATACATACATACAGTACATACATTTATACACACACATACAGATACATGCATAAATACACACACACATACATACATACAGTACATACATTTATACACACACATACAGATACATGCATAAATACACACACACATACATACATACAGTACATACATTTATACACACACATACAGATACATGCATAAATACACACACACATACATACATACAGTACATACATTTATACACACACATACATACATACAGTACATACATTTATACACACACATATACAAAAGCACACACAAATGCACATACATACACATATATACATACATACATTTATACACACACATAAAGATACATACAAATACACATAAGCACACACATACATATACACCTTTGATCCCTTTATTTCAATAATATTAAACATTTATTTTACATTTAATATGTATAAATATGAGTAAAAAAAAGTTTCCTTATAATTTACTTGTTTTCTTTTGCATTCAAGCATTACCACTTTACTTCGGGTCTCCAAAAGCACTACATTTTCAATCACTATTCTGTATGGTGTTCAAGCGCAACACTTATGATATGATATGATAGTGCACCCCACACTATCCATTCTAGTCAGCTTTTTACAAATATCACTTTTAAGTTATTCAACATTTGTGTATCATGTCCTTTTAATTTCTATAAAATAACATATTGAAAATAGATTTTCTTATTTTGTTACTCTAAGGGGTCAATTTATTAATGTGCGAGCGGACATGATACGCTGTTGGCATTTATTATTGCACCAGCAGTTCTTGTGAACTGCTGGTGCAATGCCACCCCCTGCAGATTCGTCGGCTGCTAGCAGGGGGTGTCAATCAAGCTCTTGTGAGCTGCTGGTGCAACGCCACCCCCTGCAGACTCCCGGCCAATCGGCCGCCAGCAGGGGGGTGTCAATTAACCCGATCATACCCTATCGTGTTGAATTCTGGCGATGTCTGTCCGCCTGCTCAGAGCAGCGGTCTCGCCAGAAACATAGGCCCTCAAGCTCCATTCGGAGCTTGATAAATGGGCCTCATAGTGTATTACTGTGACCAAGTGTCACAGACACAAGTGGCAGATAAATGTGCCACTGTGAAAAAGGTAAAGTGCATCATACTGTAGTGTGCCGCAGTAAAACGAGACAGATAAACTGTATATGAAACAGTTATTAAAATTATAAAGATGGTACCGTCATTATTGCATAGAATTATTAATATCAATGGACTATATATTTGTGTTTTGTGTGTTTATTATTCTCTGTTGTAATATTACCAAATATTAAATCTTGGGAAACATAAAACCAATATCTGATTCCTATATACAGGGGCCGAATTATCATTGTGCAAGCAGACATGATCCGATATTGCGTATCATGTCCACTGCACATCGATAAATGCCGACAGCATACGCTCTCAGCATTTATCATTGCACCAGCAGTTCTTCTGAACTGCTGGTGCAATACCGCCCCCTGCAGATTTGCGGCCAATCTAACCGGGGCTGTCAATCAACCTGATTGTGTTCGATTGGGTTGATTTCCGGCGATGTCTGTCCGCCGCCTCAGAGCGCCTCTTTAGACCGCTGCTTCATAACTTCTGTTGGCTCGCCGGAAACACAGGGCATCAAGCTCCATACGGAGCTTGATAAATATGCCCCACAATATTTACTTCATTAACATATCTGATACAAGCTTTTGAAATCAATTGATACACATGATTTCCATTTTTCAAATGGTCAATTATATTTGTGCTACAGTTGGGGTACATAGAAAATAAATGTGTGCCTACAAAAAGGTTGATAAACACTGCTTTACTACATGGTGTCTTTGTTAAGTTGTATTATTGACCAACTAAAAAATGTGATTATAGTTTGAGACTTACATTAAGGAAATCCAGTACTAGAAGCTCCACCGGCTCAGCCTTCACATTAATATGACAATCATCCACTTTTATCTGGTGATCCTTTATTCTGATTATATCTGTGGCAACTGCAAAGAGGGATATGCACTGACATTAATAATCATGTAAACTGTATCACAAGTTTATGAATCACTTTAAAGGGACACTAAACACCTGATAAAAATCATTAAAAAGTATGTTTTATTATGAATTAAAATCAAGTAATCACTACTGTCTAGTTTATTTGTTCACCTTACCCCTAAGTGTTGAAAAAAATCGATTTGAAGATGAATGCTAATAAGGTGCATTATTCTCCCATGTAAGGTGCCATATTAGAATGCACGTTACACTGGGTCACAGCAGTCATGTGACTTGTGCATATGAAAAACACAGCAGCAGCAGCTCTCAATGTTATGCAGACAGAGCTTGTCCTGCAGTTTATGTTATAAATCTGTTACAGGAATAAAAGATTTTATTATTATGTTTTTCTATGCAAACAAAGCTTACTTTTTCAAACGTTACCACTGACATTCCTAATGTGTGTGACTGTTCATAGCACTCGGCAGGGTTATAAATGTAAATCATTCTCTTCTCTGAGTCTGACAAGCTCCGGTCTGGAGAGGGAGGGGCCGAGGGGGGAGAGAGAGCAGAGAGACTCCGTGAAGAAAATAGACTAAATAACTCATGCTGCAAATACTTTTTACTGGAGATTTGTTCTATGCAATATTTAATTTTCATACATCTGCATTATATATAACTGTATATATGTGATGTAGATGTATGAAAATAAAATATTGCATAGAACAAATCTCCAGTAAAAAGTATTTGCAGCATGAGTTTATTTAGTCTATTTTCTTCACGGAGTCTCTCTGCTCTCTCTCCCCCCTCGGCCCCTCCCTCTCCAGACCGGAGCTTGTCAGACTCAGAGAAGAGAATGATTTACATTTATAACCCTGCCGAGTGCTATGTACAGTCACACACATTAGGAATGTCAGTAGTAACGTTTGAAAAAGTAAGCTTTGTTTGCATAGAAAAATATAATAATAAAATCTTTTATTCCTGTAACAGATTTATAACATAAACTGCAGCCCAAGTTCTGTCTGCATAACATTGAGTGCTGCTGTGTTTTTTATATGCACACATTATAGGTACTCTAGGGAGATATGAAGTGTGTCTCATGTGACTCCTGTGCTGTTAAAATATGGCGGCATACATAGCTGCATCAAGCCCTAGATATGTATTTAGGCTTACCATAATTTTTAGAGGTGAAACTGGGACCACCTGGTGCGGTGCCAGTGGGGGTGTGGTCAGGAGTGTGGTCAAGGGGGCGTGGCAATTACCGGTCCTTTTAAAGTAGTAGCTTTTATGTGTGTAATGTTTTGTGGATACTCTACCCTTCCTCAGTCAAACAAGT
Source organism: Bombina bombina (assembly GCF_027579735.1). Classification (NCBI taxonomy): domain Eukaryota; kingdom Metazoa; phylum Chordata; class Amphibia; order Anura; family Bombinatoridae; genus Bombina; species Bombina bombina. Next base: position 1,152,290,469 of record NC_069499.1, on the reverse strand, counting down.
GAATCCCACAGTTTAAATAGAACATAACACCACCCCCTAGTGAAAAAGGCACCATTACGTTGTCATGGCAAATAAATCATTAATCTAAATCTCAGATTCTAAATAATGCCAAACATCAAGCATAATTATCACTTTATCAATTTCACAATTTAATATCTGCAGTGTAATATGTGTTTTATGTGTCTTATTAAGGAACAGAGCCAAATACTGATAAGGCATAAATACAATATTGAACATTGAAGTAAAAAAGAAACACTTACCTGCTAAAGCTGTTTAAGAGGCTACTCTATACCATAATGCAGGAAGATTATAGCCAAAAATGCTATTCTGCATGAAGTAAAGCAAGATCCAGGCCAAAAATCCTGCCTGTCTGTACTTCCTAGTCATACCCATATGATTCCCCTAAAGGTGTATTACCGGCAATGACACCAAGGGTCGGGGGGGAGAAGGTGTTAAATTCTTAGAAAAATAAACCAAGTAGTACTACAAAATTTAAAAAAAACCCTATGCTGCTCACTCAGCCTGTATTACTAAATGTAAACTTTGAAGGACACGAACGTTAAGCTAAGCAGGGCTGTATGTAACAAAGTACCAGCATCCAACTATGCTGGAGAGCCACAGTCCAGTCATTTTGAATGTGTCCGGGTTTCAGGTGGTCTGAAACCCGGACACATGATTTGAAACCTGGAGGTGGCAACCCTACTGGGACAGAATGAACAACTGCGTGGGACACTGGGACAGCGCCTCCAAACCGGGACAATCCCAGTAAAAGTGGGACTTCTGGTATAGTAATAGAAACAATTTTCTTGAAATGTTTTGTGTAAGCTGAAGTTGCAGCATAAAGAACTGTACTCAGTTTTTTATTATTACACAGTAGAAGTTAGTTTGAATTATTTTTAGCAGTCAAGTGTTTAATGTCCCTTTAAATGGGTTTATGAATCACTTTAAATGGTCCTTTCAATCTACCATGAAACAAAGGGGCCGATTTATCACGGCCTGAATGGGGCCGTATACATCTGTTTCTGCGCAAGCCTTCAGGCTCGCCGGAAACAGGAGTTAAAAAGCAGCGGACTTAAGACCGCTGCTCCTTAACTCGTATGCCACCTCTGAGGCGGCGTACAGCAATCAGCCTGATCACATACGATTTTTCTGTACAACAGCACTGTGATGGCAGCCTTGGAAATGTTGCCATGATAAAGGCAAATTCAAAGACTTTTGATGTACTTTGAGCCCCCTTTTGCATGGAGGGACACACAGAGGAATTACACATGGTGGCAGTAATACCACTACTGACTGAGGAGCCAGAGGCACCCCTAGATGTGTCAGCCCCATCTCAGTTGAGACCTCTGGGACCCCTGTAGTTATGCCTCTATAGAAAGTGCAGAACACAGGTAAACCCAAACTTTTACAGACAGACACAAGGTGAAAACACAAAGGGGACAGAAAACAGGCAGACACTAGACAACAAGACACATTGATACCCCAAGAACAGTGCTTTTATGAGCATTACTAATCCATGCTTACATTCCACCTACTTAGGTGTATGTTTGTCTAAAGCTGCCACAGGAGGTGGGACGGGCCCTGCATTATGCACAAATAATAATACTGGTGACTGGGCAGGGCTAAAGCCAATGCCCTGTATGCCCTATGCTCAGTCCAGACCTGGTTATTGCAATTCATTTACCTGTGCTCACTAAAGGACATCTTTTAAATCTAGCCAGCTATCTAAAGTTCCTTCATCCCCAGTAACATCTCTCCTCCTCTTATTCTCAGTTTCTTACTACAGTATTCATCTTTCATCTCTCTGGGACACTTGATCCTTTCATTTGGCCTTCAGTACGATCTCTAAACTGATGATACACAAGTCTATACCTACTCTTCTGACATTTCTACCTGAACTTTTGCCACTAAACCCCTTTCTGTCATTTATTGATGCATCACTCTGCATTCTAGAATTCAACATGTCCAAAACCAACCTAAATATTTTACCTATGTTGTGCCAAATGTATTCCTTATATTTATTTTAATAATAGAACAATTGCATATATTGATCAGGTTGGCTGCAAGGTTGTCACCTTTGACTTCAGACTCTTTCTCAAACCTTAGATAAAGAACCTCACAATGTTGGTCATCTTCATATAAGAAATGTAGTTTACATTTGTCCATTATATAGCAACAATACAGAAAAACTATCTTCGTTCACTTATCTCAGTGTCATAACTGTAACCACCTTCATCCACTTCTACCCTCTGCGATCCATCCTCATTGTGCTGCCTGACTCATCTCTTAACTTCCTGTTTATCATCTGCTGCACATCTTTACACATCACTGAACTGGCTGCCACTCTCTTCTAGAATTATATTGAAGCCACTCCATGGATTGCCCTTTTCTGTTTTAAACTCTTCTCAATTATACATGACTTCTCTTGTGCATAGAACTTCCATATTGTCAGACTCTCTACAAACATATCAAACAGAACCTCTAAATGCCTCCTTCTCAACAACATATAGCCAGTCCTGACAAATCTCACTACCTTTAAACCATTGTTCTATGATTTATTTTCTACCAATATTAAAATACTTACTGCACCAGTGGATGACCACATTTTGCTTTGTAAATATGTCCTGTAGATTTTAAACTTTATTTTGGGTAGGATCTCATTATCTTCATATTTGTAAGCTTTATGTGATTGTCTTACTATAATGGCCATATAACCTGTTTCATTGATATACCCAAAATACTAAGGAGAAGAAATTTTGAATTAACTCTTGGTTCAACAGTCTACGAGTTTACTTATTTCCCACCTTCCTCATTTTCAAAGGTGATAAGTGCAGTTCCACCCCAAATGGTTTTTTTTATTTGATGTTTGATATTCAATCCATTTTCAGGAATAGTATCACTGAGTTTTCCTTTGAATGCCATTTTCCTTTCAGTTCCTGAAGCCAAGATCTGTAGGAATGATAAGGAATAAAATAAAGAGGACATCATTATCCAGGTGTGGAAATGCTTTAGAATATATTATGCTATATTATATTAGAGATTATTAGGCATGTGCAGCAACATTTGGCTATTTTCCTGATTTATTAATGTAAAAGTGCATCGCATAGATATCTGTGCAAATCCCAAATATTTGTGTGTCGCCCGACACCATATTTGGAATTTGTTTATAAAATGAATGTCGAATAACAAATGTATGCATATGCCTACAGATTACAGACACTTTAGGATTCCTTACGTATCTATTTACTTGTTGCTGTATCAGGTTACATCACATATACATGCAAATTGTAAAAAAAAAAAAAAAGATTATTATGATTCAGCATTTATCTTAACCCCTTAATGACAACTGACGTACCAGGTACGTCATGCATTAACAAGCAGTTAATGACAATGGACGTACCTGGTACGTCAGTTGTCTAACAGAGTGCTGGAAGCGATCACAATCGCTTCCAGCAGCTCTGAGGGTATTGCAGTGATGCCTCGATATGGAGGCATCCTGCAATACCCCTTTACAAGCCTCCGATGCAGAGAGAGCCACTCTGTGGCCCTCTCTGCACCGGAGCGTCGTTGGTGGGTGGGAGCAAGGCAGGGAGGTGGGTGGGCGGCCTGCCAAGGGCCTGTGATTTGGAGGGGGGCGGGATCGGAGGCCGGATCGGATGCGGCAGTGTCCGGGGGCGCGCACGGACGCTTGGGCGCGTGCACGTGGGTGGCGGGCGGGCGCGTGCACGGGGCGGGAGCGGGTGGGAACTGCTACACTACAGAAAAATGTAATTTCAAAATTGGGAGAAAAGGTTTTTTTTTTAATGCAATAAATGATCGAAGGGTTCTGGGGGGGGGGGGGGAAGCTACACTACAGAAAATGGGAAAAAAGTCCAAAAAAACAATAAAAGCATATTTTTTTTAATAAACTGGGTACTGGCAGACAGCTGCCAGTACCCAAGATGGTGCCCATTAAGTTAGAGGGGGAGGGTTAGAGAACTGTTTGATGGGGGATCTGTGAGTTTGGGGGCTAAGGGGGATTCTATACAGCAGCATATGTAAATATGCTATAAAAAAAAAAACAAAAAAAAACAAATATACCTTTTATCTTAGTACTGGCAGACTTTCTGCCAGTACTTAAGATGGCGGGAACAATTGTGGGGTGGGGGAGGGAATATAGCTGTTTGGGAGGGATCAGGGGGTCTGATGTTTCAGGTGGGAGGCTGATCTCTACACTAAAGCTAAAATTAACCCTGCAAGCTCCCTACAAGCTACCTAATTAACCCCTTTACTGCTAGCCATAATACAAGTGTGATGCGCAGCAGAATTTAGTGGCCTTCTAATTACCAAAAAGCCAAAGCCATATATGTCTGCTATTTCTGAACAAAGGGGATCCCAGAGAAGCATTTACAACCATTTGTGCCATAATTGCACAAGCTGTTTGTAAATAATTTCAGTAAGAAACCAAAAATTTAGAAAAATGTAAAAAAAAAAATTATTTGAACGTATTTGGCGGTGAAATGGTGGCATGAAATATACCAAAATGTGCCTTGATCAATACTTTGGGTTGTTTACTACACTACACTAAAGCTAAAATTACCCCAAAAATCTCCCTACATGCTCCCTAATAAACCCCTTCACTGCTGGGCATAATACAAGTATGTGTGCAGTGGCATTTAGCGGCCTTCTAATTACCAAAAAGCAACGCCAAAGCCATATATGTCTGCTATTTCTGAACAAAGGGGATGCCAGAGAAGCATTTACAACCATTTTTGCCATAATTGCACAAGCTGTTTGTAAACAATATCAGTGAGAAACCGAAAGTTTGTGAAAAAATTTGTGAAAAAGTGAACGATTTTTTGTATTTGATCGCATTTGGCGGTGAAATGGTGGCATGAAATATACCAAAATGGGCCTAGATCAATACTTTGGGATGTCTTCTAAAAAAAATATATACATGTCAAGGGATATTCAGAGATTCCTGAAAGATATCAGTGTCCCAATGTAACTAGCAGTAATTTTGAAAAAAAGTGGTTTGGAAATAGCAAAGTGTTACTTGTATTTATGGCCCTATAACTTGCAAAAAAAGTAAAGAACATGTAAACATTGGGTATTTCTAAACTCAGGACAAAATTTAGAAACTATTTAGCATGGGTGTTTTTTGGTGGTTGCAGATGTGTAACAGATTTTGGGGCTAAAAGTTAAAAAAAAAAGTGGTTTTTTTTTTCATTTTTTCCTCATATTTTATATATTTTTTATAGTAAATTATAAGATATGATGAAAATAATGGTATCTTTAGAAAGTCCATTTAATGGCGAGAAAAACTGTATATAATATGTGTGGGTACAGTAAATGAGTAAGAGGAAAATTACAGCTAAACACAAACACCGCAAAAATGTAAAAATAGCTTTGTCACAAACGGACAGAAAATGGAAAAGTACTGTTGTCATTAAGGGGTTAAAGAGATAAAAAAAACGAATTTTTGTCTTTCATGGTTCAGATAGAGCATGCAATTTTAATTGACTTCCTAATTTACTAATATTATAAGTTTTCTTCTGTTAAGTGTGATCAGTCCACGGGTCATCATTACTTCTGGGATATTACTCCTCCCCAACAGGAAGTGCAAGAGGATTCACCCAGCAGAGCTGCATATAGCTCCTCCCCTCTACGTCACTCCCAGTCATTCTCTTGCACCCAACGACTAGATAGGATGTGTGAGAGGACTATGGTGATTATACTTAGTTTTATATCTTCAATCAAAAGTTTGTTATTTTAAAATAGCACCGGAGTGTGTTATTACCTCTCTGGCAGAGTTTGAAGAAGAATCTACCAGAGTTTTGCTATGATTTTAGCCGGAGTAGTTAAGATCATATTGCTGTTCTCGGCCATCTGAGGAGTGAGGTAAACTTCAGATCAGGGGACAGCGGGCAGATGAATCTGCATAGAGGTATGTAGCAGTTTTTATTTTCTGACAATGGAATTGATGAGAAAATCCTGCCATACCGATATAATGTCATGTATGTATACTTTACACTTCAGTATTCTGGGGAATGGTACTTCACTAGAATTACACTGTAAGAAATACATAAAGCTGTTTAATAACTAGAGATTATGTTTAACGTTTTTGCTGGAATGTAAAATCGTTTTCATTTGCTGAGGTACTGTGTGAATAAATGTTTGGGCACTATTTTTCCACTTGGCAGTTGTTTAATCTGTTTTTCTGACAGTTTCTGTTCTCCCTCACTGCTGTGTGTGAGGGGGAGGGGCCGTTTTTTGGCGCTTTTACTATGCATCAAATATTTCAGTCAGCAACTCATTGTATTCCCTGCATGATCCGGTTCATCTCTACAGAGCTCAGGGGTCTTCAAAACTTATTTTGAGGGAGGTAATTTCTCTCAGCAGAGCTGTGAGAATTATAGTTTGACTGAGATAAAAAACGTTTATTCTGTAATTTGTTTCCTGCTTTCAGAATTTGTTATCTTTGCTAATGGGATTAAACCTTTGCTAAAGTTGTGTTGTTTACAAGGATTGAGGCTATAACTGTTTCAATTTATTAATTTTCAACTGTCATAGATCTTCTGTGCTTCTTAAAGGCACAGTACGTTTTAATATTATTCTAATTGAATTGTATTTCCAAGTTGCAAGTTTATTTGCTAGTGTGTTAAACATGTCTGATTCAGAGGATGATACCTGTGTCATTTGTTGCAATGCCAAAGTGGAGCCCAATAGAAATTTATGTACTAACTGTATTGATGCTACTTTAAATAAAAGTCAATCTGTACAAATTGAACAAATTTCACCAAACAACGAGGGGAGAGTTATGCCGGCTAACTCGCCTCACGTGTCAGTACCTACATCTCCCGCTCAGAGGGAGGTGCGTGATATTGTAGCGCCGAGTACATCTGGGCGGCCATTACAAATCACATTACAGGATATGGCTACTGTTATGACTGAGGTTTTGGCTAAATTTCCAGAACTAAGAGGTAAGCGTGATCACTCTGGGGTGAGAACAGAGTGCGCTGATAATATTAGGGCCATGTCAGACACTGCGTCACAGGTGGCAGAACATGAGGACGGAGAACTTCATTCTGTGGGTGACGGTTCTGATCCAAACAGACTGGATTCAGATATTTCAAATTTTAAATTTAAACTGGAAAACCTCCGTGTATTACTAGGGGAGGTGTTAGCGGCTCTGAATGATTGTAACACAGTTGCAATACCAGAGAAAATGTGTAGGTTGGATAAATATTTTGCGGTACCGACGAGTACTGAGGTTTTTCCTATACCTAAGAGACTTACTGAAATTGTTACTAAGGAGTGGGATAGACCCGGTGTGCCGTTCTCACCCCCTCCGATATTTAGAAAAATGTTTCCAATAGACGCCACCACAAGGGACTTATGGCAAACGGTCCCTAAGGTGGAGGGAGCAGTTTCTACCTTAGCTAAGCGTACCACTATCCCGGTGGAGGATAGCTGTGCTTTTTCAGATCCAATGGATAAAAAGTTAGAGGGTTACCTTAAGAAAATGTTTGTTCAACAAGGTTTTATATTGCAACCCTTTGCATGCATTGCGCCGATCACGGCTGCAGCGGCATTCTGGATTGAGTCTCTGGAAGAGAACATTGGTTCAGCTACTCTGGACGACATTACGGACAGGCTTAGAGTCCTTAAACTAGCTAATTCATTCATTTCGGAGGCCGTAGTACATCTTACTAAACTTACGGCGAAGAATTCAGGATTCGCCATTCAGGCACGCAGGGCGCTGTGGCTAAAATCCTGGTCAGCTGATGTTACTTCTAAGTCTAAATTGCTTAATATACCTTTCAAAGGGCAGACCTTATTCGGGCCCGGGTTGAAAGAGATTATCGCTGACATTACAGGAGGTAAAGGCCATGCCCTGCCTCAGGACAAAGCCAAAGCCAAGACTAGACAGTCTAATTTTCGTTCCTTTCGTAATTTCAAAGCAGGAGCAGCATCAACTTCCTCTGCACCAAAACAGGAAGGAGCTGTTGCTCGCTACAGACAAGGCTGGAAACCTAACCAGTCCTGGAACAAGGGCAAGCAGACTAGGAAACCTGCTGCTGCCCCTAAAACAGCATGAATTGAGGGCCCCCGATCCGGGATCGGATCTAGTGGTGGCAGACTTTCTCTCTTCGCCCAGGCTTGGGCAAGAGATGTTCAGGATCCCTGGGCGCTAGAGATAATATCTCAGGGATACCTTCTGGACTTCAAATACTCTCCTCCAAGAGAGAGATTTCATCTGTCAAGATTGTCAACAATCCAGACAAAGAAAGAGGCGTTTCTACGCTGCGTACAAGAGCTCTTGTTAATGGGAGTAATCCATCCAGTTCCACGATCGGAACAAGGACAGGGGTTTTACTCAAATCTGTTTGTGGTTCCCAAAAAAGAGGGAACTTTCAGACCAATCCTGGACTTAAAGATCCTAAACAAATTCCTAAGAGTTCCATCGTTCAAGATGGAGACTATTCGGACAATTTTACCTATGATCCAAGAGGGTCAATACATGACCACTGTAGACTTAAAAGATGCTTACCTTCACATACCGATTCACAAAGATCATTATCGGTACCTAAGGTTTGCCTTCCTAGACAGGCATTACCAGTTTGTGGCTCTTCCATTCGGATTGGCTACAGCTCCAAGAATCTTCACAAAGGTTCTGGGTGCTCTTCTGGCGGTACTAAGACCGCGGGGAATCTCGGTAGCTCCATACCTAGACGACATTCTGATACAAGCTTCAAGCTTTCAAACTGCCAAGTCTCATACAGAGTTAGTGCTGGCATTTCTAAGGTCACATGGATGGAAGGTGAACGAAAAGAAAAGTTCACTCGTTCCACTCACAAGAGTTCCCTTCCTGGGGACTCTTATAGATTCTGTAGAAATGAAGATTTACCTGACAGAGGACAGACTAACAAGACTTCAAAGTGCTTGCCGCACCCTTCATTCCATTCAACACCCGTCAGTGGCTCAATGCATGGAGGTAATCGGCTTAATGGTAGCGGCAATGGACATAGTACCCTTTGCACGCTTACACCTCAGACCACTGCAACTGTGCATGCTAAGTCAGTGGAATGGGGATTACTCAGACTTATCCCCTTCTCTGAATCTGGATCAAGAGACCAGAAATTCTCTTCTATGGTGGCTTTCTCGGCCACATCTGTCCAGGGGGATGCCATTCAGCAGACCAGACTGGACAATTGTAACAACAGACGCCAGCCTTCTAGGTTGGGGTGCCGTCTGGAATTCTCTGAAGGCTCAGGGACAATGGAGTCAGGAGGAGAGTCTCCTGCCAATAAACATTCTGGAATTGAGAGCAGTTCTCAATGCCCTCCTGGCTTGGCCCCAGTTGACAACTCGGGGGTTCATCAAGTTTCAGTCGGACAACATCACGACTGTAGCTTACATCAACCATCAGGGAGGGACAAGAAGCTCCCTAGCTATGATGGAAGTATCAAAGATAATTTGCTGGGCAGAGTCTCACTCTTGCCACCTGTCAGCAATCCACATCCCGGGAGTGGAGAACTGGGAGGCGGATTTCTTAAGTCGTCAGACTTTTCATCCGGGGGAGTGGGAACTTCATCCGGAGGTCTTTGCCCAAATACTTCGACGTTGGGGCAAACCAGAGATAGATCTCATGGCGTCTCGACAGAACGCCAAGCTTCCTCGTTACGGGTCCAGATCCAGGGATCCAGGAGCAGTCCTGATAGATGCTCTGACAGCACCTTGGGACTTCAGGATGGCTTACGTGTTTCCACCCTTCCCGTTGCTTCCTCGATTGATTGCCAGAATCAAACAAGAGAGAGCATCAGTGATTCTAATAGCACCTGCGTGGCCACGCAGGACTTGGTATGCAGACCTGGTGGACATGTCATCCTGTCCACCTTGGTCTCTACCTCTGAAACAGGACCTTCTGATACAGGGTCCCTTCAAACATCAAAATCTAACTTCTCTGAAGCTGACTGCTTGGAAATTGAACGCTTGATTTTATCAAGACGTGGATTTTCTGAGTCAGTTATTGATACCTTAATACAGGCTAGGAAACCTGTTACCAGAAAGATTTACCATAAGATATGGCGTAAATACCTATATTGGTGTGAATCCAAAGGTTACTCTTGGAGTAAGGTTAGGATTCCTAGGATATTGTCTTTTCTACAAGAAGGTTTAGAAAAGGGTTTATCTGCTAGTTCATTAAAGGGACAGATCTCAGCTCTGTCCATTCTGTTACACAAACGTCTGTCAGAAGTTCCTGACGTCCAGGCTTTTTGTCAGGCTTTGGCCAGAATTAAGCCTGTGTTTAAAACTGTTGCTCCACCATGGAGTTTAAACCTTGTTCTTAATGTTTTACAGGGCGTTCCGTTTGAACCCCTTCATTCCATTGATATAAAGTTGTTATCTTGGAAAGTTCTATTTTTAATGGCTATTTCCTCGGCTCGAAGAGTCTCTGAATTATCAGCCTTACATTGTGATTCTCCTTATTTGATTTTTCATTCGGATAAGGTAGTCCTGCGTACTAAACCTGGGTTCTTACCTAAGGTAGTTACTAACAGGAATATCAATCAAGAGATTGTTGTTCCTTCTTTATGCCCAAATCCTTCTTCAAAGAAGGAACGTCTACTGCACAACCTGGATGTAGTCCGTGCTCTAAAATTTTACTTACAGGCAACTAAGGAATTTCGACAAACGTCTTCTCTGTTTGTCATTTACTCTGGGCAGAGGAGAGGTCAAAAAGCTTCCGCTACCTCTCTTTCTTTTTGGCTTCGTAGCATAATTCGTTTAGCTTATGAGACTGCTGGACAGCAGCCTCCTGAAAGAATTACAGCTCATTCTACTAGAGCTGTGGCTTCCACTTGGGCCTTCAAGAATGAGGCCTCTGTTGAACAGATTTGCAAGGCTGCAACTTGGTCTTCGCTTCATACTTTTTCCAAATTTTACAAATTTGACACTTTTGCTTCATCGGAGGCTATTTTTGGGAGAAAGGTTCTTCAGGCAGTGGTTCCTTCTGTATAAAGAGCCTGCCTATCCCTCCCGTCATCCGTGTACTTTTGCTTTGGTATTGGTATCCCAGAAGTAATGATGACCCGTGGACTGATCACACTTAACAGAAGAAAACATAATTTATGCTTACCTGATAAATTCCTTTCTTCTGTAGTGTGATCAGTCCACGGCCCGCCCTGTTTTTAAGGCAGGTAAATATTTTTTAATTTATACTCCAGTCACCACTTCACCCTTGGCTTTTCCTTTCTCGTTGGTCCTTGGTCGAATGACTGGGAGTGACGTAGAGGGGAGGAGCTATATGCAGCTCTGCTGGGTGAATCCTCTTGCACTTCCTGTTGGGGAGGAGTAATATCCCAGAAGTAATGATGACCCGTGGACTGATCACACTACAGAAGAAAGGAATTTATCAGGTAAGCATAAATTATGTTTTTCTTTGTTCTCTTGGTATCTTTATTTGAAAAGGCAGGAATGTAAGCTTAGGAGCCAACCCATTTTTGGTTCAGCACCCTTGGTAGCGCTTGCTGATTGGTCGCTTAATTTAGCAAATAAAAAAAAACGTTTAAGTACTTTTTTTCATAATGTATTTCACTGACAATATCAGCACTATTACTGATGTCTTTGTTTTATTTATTGTATTGCAACAAGATGCCAATGAAAGACAGAGCTATGGTCATATCAGTCTGTGTGTTTTCCATTACCAGGGAAAAGTTTAAAAACACTGGGTATGCTATCTGGAGCTTTACTGTTATTCAAACTGATAATTCCTGTTTGACCCCTCCTTTTACGACTTTCATCAGTTTATGATTGTTTTCTACATTGTTTCCGTCTTACCCTACTCATCACGTCCATCCCTCAAATTAGAACTGTGGTTTCACACCCTGATCTACATATATTTTTATATTCATAAGTCAAAGGCAAAGGGTTTGAATCTGGGCTCTCAATCTCTACCCTGAGATCTGTCTTTGAATATTACCTCCATATGTCACTTATAACTGCTAAATCCTTAGAAGCAAACATAAGTCAATGTTTATATCTATCACCTTGTTATGTAAATCACAGTTCAAAATCTTTAGCATAACCCTGTTGCTGCGTAGACATTCATAGGGTTTCACATGTTGTGTTTTTGTCTTTCATTCTGAGAAGAGATCTAAAATAAGAGTAAGACTTAAACCATGTACAGTATATTTATGTTGTAGTTCCAGATCCAAACCAAGTAACATCAACATTAAACATCAATTTCATTTTGGGATAAAATTTGCCCTACACTTATCTACCCTCACCAAAGAGAAACAGAGCAGTAGTCTAGTGATCTTATTGTAACGTAGACAAAGGGGGACAATTGTATGTGTACCCCTATATAGAATAGACTATGATTATGTTGCAGAAGCTTTAAGACAACTGAATATGACATGCTGACATATAGTTCTTCTTTTAAAAGGTCATTATAGTTGAAAAATGCCATGTTATTATTCATTAGAACTTATCATTTTAACCCCTTAACAAAATTGAAGTATCCTGCAAGACACGGTATTACAACATGCCTCTCTCCAGGATCCATCAGGCTATAGTGTGGTCTTGCTGTTATATAATAGCAATGCCATTTAACTTTTTAGTAGAAAATGAGAGCCAACATACAGGGTTTATTACTGCAAAGAGGTTAAAACACATTAGTTAAAGTACCGCTCAGCAGCCACAGAGAACTGCTGGTCCCAACAGAAACTGCTGCTGACCCAAAAAGCAACAGCAGTCATAGAACAGACTCCTTTGTCTACCGCTGCTAATTGAGGCAGTGGCAGTTTACGCTCTGAACCAGTATTTCTCTGAGGATCTCAGGCATTACTTTTAATCTTTATGGGGTTAAACATAGACAGCATTTACATAGTTTCCTGTAATCTGGAGATGTTATGCGCTAATAATTTCTGCTGTCAAAATCCTGCATCATTTACCATTTTAGACCCAGTTTACATACTTTTGCATTAGGTTTTACCAGCTGCCGAAGAATTCAGCGAGTGTTAAGCAAAAATCGTCCATTTTCCGAATTGCTTTTATATGGTCCATAGGAAGTGGGCGGGACCGATATTTACATATGTATATGTAATTAATATATATATGTGTGATATCCCGTACAGCTAAAGTGATCTATAAAATTGGCATTTAGCAAACCCATTATTGAAATCTTCCTTTTTATTTCATACACAGATTTTGGGACTGTAAAATACAGTATTCTCGTCTTTGGGAATGGGGTTTCTCTATGCAATCTCGTCTTCTTGATCGGGAGTAAAGTATTTGCTATTTAGTATTGTTTGTTTAAAAGAGCAATCTTCTTACAGTGATATAAATTTAGCAAACAGAAACCCCATTCTGTACAATGAGAGTGAGGTTCAGGGATCTCCGTCCCTACAGTGGGTTTTTGAAAATGTGATTTCCTGCCACTGTTCTTCTTGTTTTTAGATGAAAAGCTCACAAAAACATATACAAAGTTAACAAATATAATTATTAGACAAACATGTCCTGTATACCCAAAATGCCTATATACAAATGGAATTCAGACTAATTAACGCTTCTCAGGATCTATTGTGATCACAAAAGGTTCAAATGATGTTTGGGATTGGGTTTCATGTATATTTTCACACTATTGTTCCTGCTTTTGTGTCTTAACTTCTCCTTTTGTGGGCAGTATGTTTTGGTCATTGTTTATTAGGGGGACTATTATACTTTGTATAGTGTAGGCGCAAATAATAAGCAGCGGACGAGATTTAGTAAATACAATGTGAGAATATCTGGTCATTAGGGATGTTAAGAGTTAAAGTGAAAGTAAATTTTCTACCTTTAGAACACACTACTGCATTGTCTTTATGTCTAATTACCAAACCGCTATATTTTTTTTAAATAAAATTATTGATTTAGTTAATATTTTGATTACATTATTGTTGTTCCGTTCTGCTCCAAACTCCTCCCATCTTCTACTTCCTATAATTTTGACTGTTTACGTATGGAGCGGTCCCACCCGCTCCATAAGTATCAGAGATGCGCGTTCCCAAGCACCGTTACAATTGCGCATGCGCGATTCAAAGATTCTAACCGCAATGCGCATGCGATTGTTACTACAACCTGTCTCCAGTGCGCATGCGTCTATCTTCTTCGCAACATAGTAATGAATGAATAACAATATTGTATTAATTTCTGACCTCCGCTATCCGTATTCAAATAGCACAGATGACGTATATGATCACTGAGGGAAAAATCTTCTGCGCATGCGCGAATTGGCCACGCGCATTGAAACCAAAAGAAAAGATAGTATGTGTAACGCATGCGCAGATGAAAGAATAGGGCGATGACGTTGCTTCACGGCCGCCTAACGGACAGAATTTCAATTGGCCCACATAAAAACATCACCAGGAAGAAAATAATAAGTGAAAAACGGGTTGTTTTTAGCAACGGCAAAAAACGACTTTATTAAAGATAAAACTTGATTTTAAACCAAGTAACAACAATTTCATGAATGAAAGTCCTATTGATTTTACATCTAACATTAAATTACGGTTAGCAACAGAGTAAACTTTACTTTCACTTTAAATGAGAAAAAAATAACGCTTTATAGAGGACGATAATTCATTATCAGCAACAATGTAAGCACGGCCCTATGGCCGTATAGTTGCAGGATCACTAGCGTTAAAACTGCTCTCAAAACAAGTTTGTCTCACAACGTTTTTAAAAAAGATGTATACTTAACTGACAGTTCCAAATCAAAGATAATATTAATATGGAAATGGAAAAATACATTCAACATGCTCCATAATTAATTACAAAATATATAATGAAATGAGCTAGATTACAAGTGGAGCGCTAATTTATCACACGCCTGTAAACGGGCAAATTCGCACATTTATTTATTTTTTTTAAACTGCATCAAGCAGTTTTTAGGGGTTAACGTAAGCAGGTGTGGGGTGTTAGAAAAAAAACGGCAATGAAAACTGTGTTCTCTATAAATATATATGTGTATGCTTATATACATATATATTTGTGTGTTAATACGTGTCTGACGGCATGAGAACAAGGCTTCCATTGGAGCCTATGGAAGTGCGCTCTTGTGAGCACAAAGCTTTCATGCAATGTGAATGTTAGGTTTTGTTCGCATTGTGGGCCACTTCTAATACCAGTGCACAATTGGGTACATTGGTATTACGAGTGGAGCATAACTATCTCGGTTACGAAAGCGCAATTTTGTGCTCCAGTCGTAATCTGGCCCAATATGTATTTTACCAATTTGGTTTATTATTTTGTATCTTTTACAGCAAATTAAATTTCCTTCATGAAATATCATATTATTTGTTATTTAAATTATGTAGTGTTATTTATAGTAAATAATAGTTTATTTATACATCTATTCAACACATTTTATAAAAGCAAACAACACATAATGATAAAGAACAAACATTAAACATATTAAAATATAAATTATGCTTACCTGATAATTTCATTTCCATCTGTGGGAGGAGAGTCCACTGCTTCATTCATTACTTGTGGGAATTAAGAACCTGGCCACCAGGAGGAGGCAAAGACACCCACAGATGGAAATGAAATGATCAGGTAAGCATAATTTATGTTTTCCATCTTAATGGGAGGAGAGTCCACTACTTCATTTATTACTTGTGGGAACAAATACCCAAGCTCTAGAGGACACTGAATTAAAAAAACGGGAGGGTAAAAGGAAGCGGACCCTATACTGAGGGCACCACAGCCTGCAGAACCATTCTCCCAAAAGTTGCTTCTGCCGAAGCAAAAACGTCAAATTTATAAAATTTAGCAAAAGTATGTAAGGAAGACCAAGTGGCCACCTTACAAATTTGCTCCATAGAAGCCTCATTCTTAAAGGCCCAAGAAGAGGCCACAGCTCTAGTCGAGTGAGCCGTAATCCTCTGAGGAGGCTTGTGTCCCGCTGTCTCATATGCCAGACGGATCATACTCCCCAACCAAAAAGATAGAAAAGTGGCAGAGGCCCATTGTCCCCTGCGCTTCCCTGAATACACAACAAATAAGGACGAAGTATATCTGAACTCCTTCGTGGCCTAAAGATAAAACTTCAACGCCCGAATTACTACCAGATTATGAAGTAACCTCTCTTTTGAAGAAGACGGGTTAGGACACAAAGAAGGAACAACTATTTCCTGATTGATGTTATGACTCGACACCACCTTGGGAAGGAATCCCAATCCAGTGTGAAGAACAGCCTTATCGGCATGAAAAACCAAGTAGGGAGGCTCACATTGCAAGAACACCAACTCAGAGACTTTGCGCGCCCATGCAATAGCCAGTAATAATAGGACTTTCCATGAAAGAACCTTAATGTCAAGTGCATGCATAGGCTCAAACCGAATCCTCTGCAAGACCTTAAGAACCAAGTTTAAGCTCCAAGGAAGAGTCGGATTCCTGAAAACAGACCTGAGCCTAACCAGAACCTGAACAAAAGACTGAATGTCAGGGAGCTCCGCAAGCTTCCTATGCAAAAGTACAGATAAAGGCGAGATCTGTCCCCTTAGGGAACTGGTGGCAAGACCCTTATCCAGACCGTCCTGGAGAAAGGCCAAAATCCAGGATACCCTGACCTTATGCCAGGGATATCCTCGTTCCTCACACCAGGACAAGTAGGTCCTCCACACCTTGTGGTAGATGCATCGAGTGATCGGCTTCCTGGCCTGAACGATAGTGTCAATCACTTTTTCCGAAAATCCTCTCTAGTCGTTCAATCTCTATGCAGTCAGCCTCAGAGAATCTAGATTTAGATATAGTAAAGGACCTTGAAACAGCAGATCCATGTGACAAGGTAACTCCCACAGTGGAGATGATGACATCGCCACCAGATCAACATGTAAAGTATAGCCCAGCACTCACTGCCAAATGTCAAGGTGTACGCTGCAAGGATCGCCACCAGATCCGCAAACCACATACTCTGCGGCCACGACAGAGCAGTCAGAATAGCCAAAGCTTGCTCCTGCTTGATGCGAGCCACTACCCGAGGTAGAAGAGGTAACGGTGGAAATATGTAAATTAGGTTGAGGTCCCAGGGTACCGCAAAGGCATCTATCAGTTCCGCCTGGGGATCCCTGGATCGTGACCTGTATCTGGGTAGCTTGCAATTGAGTCTGGATGCCATGAGATCTATCTCCGGCGTCCCCCATCTGCTGCAGATTGCTGCAAACATCTCGGGATGGAGGGACCATTCCCCTGGATGAAACGTCTGTCTACAGTTGTGCAGTACGTCTGTACATTTGTGCACATCCGGAATATGGATCGCTGAGAGCGAACAATTGTGAGTCTCCGTCCACTCCAGAATCCGAGATACTTCCCTCATGGCTGATCTCGTCCCCCCCTGATGGTTTAGTTAAGCCACCAAGGTAATGTTGTCCAACTGGAATCTGATGAATCGGGATGACCCCAGAACGGGCCAAGCCCTCAGAGCGTTGAATATCGTTCGAAGTTCCAAAATATTTATCAGTAGACTTGATTCTTCTCGAGTTCATCTGCCCTGTGCCCTTCTGGCACCCCAAACATCTCCCCATCCTGATAGACTTGCATCCGTGGTAGCAATCTCCCAGGATGGTCTCAAAAAAGATTTCCCCTGAGACAACTGCCCCAGTAGGGTCCACCAAGATAGGGACTCCCTCACCGGTCTGTTTAGAGATATCTGTTGGGACAGATCTAAATGATCGCCTTTCTATTGTCTCAACATGCACAGCTGAAGAGATCTGAGATTGAACCTGGCAAATGGAATGACATCTATGCTGGATACCATAAGCCCGATCACCTCCATATACCTGGCCACAGATGTCCCGTAGGATGTCTGAAAAGCTAGACAGTTGGACGCAAGCTTGCAGCATCTCTGATCTGTCAAAAATTTCTTCATGGCTGAAGAATCTATTATCGTACCCAGGAATTCCACCCTGTTGCTGGGGACCAATGAACTCTTTCCTTCGTTTATCTTTCATCCGTGGGACCGAAGGAGAAGAGCTCTCGAGTGATCCTCCGCAAGACTGTAGGATGGAGCCTGGACCAGGATATCATCCAAATAAGGTGCCACAATTCCTCTGGCTCTCGCTACTGCGCCAAGAGCTCCCAGAATCTTTGTGAAGACTCTTGGGGCAGTCGCCAGACCAAACAGAAGGGCCACAAACTGGAAGTGCTGGTTCAGGAAGGCGAATCTTAGAAACCTGAAGTGATCCTTGTGAATTGGAATGCGAAGGTAAGCGTTCTTCAGGTCTATAGTTGTCATGAATTGCCCATCTTGAACCAAGGGCAAAATTGACCTGATTGTCTCCATCTTGAACGACGTAACTGACCAAAATTTGTCTAGGGCCTTTAGGTCCAGAATTGGACGGAACTTGCCCTCTTTCTTTGTGACCACGAAAAGGTTTGATTAATACCCCAGGCCTCTCTCTGCCGGAGGGACTGGGACGATTACTCTGAGAGATGAGAGATCCCTCACACACCCCAGGAAGGCGTCTCTCTTTTCTGGTCTTGAAGATATGTTTGACAGGAGGAATCTGCCTCTGGGCGGATAAGACTTGAAACCTATCTTGTAACCCTGGGATACGACCTCCAGAACCCAGGGGTCTATAACGTCTCTCCGCAAACTATCTCCGCAAAAAGAGATAGTCTGCCCCCTACATGATCCAAAGATGGACCGGGGGCTGCCCCTTCATGCCGACTTTGATTCGGTGGGCTTCTTATTCTGCTTGGACTTGTTCCAAGAGTTAGCTGGCTTCCAAGATCCATTGCTCCGACTTTGCGGCAGGCTGCTGGCGCTGAGACTTGTCTGCACGAAAGGGACGAAAAGTAGATCCCTTAGGTTTAGTCTTCTTATCCTGAGGCAAGAAGGCACCCTTGCCACCCGTGACCGTAGATATAATAGAATCCATGCCCAGGCCAAAGAAAACCTTCCCCTTGAATGGGAGGGAAAGCAAGCGAGACTTAGAAGTCATGTCCGCAGACCATGACTTTAGCCACAGAGCCCTGCGGGCTAAAACAGAAAAACCTGACATCTTAGCATTCAGGTGAATAATCTGCATGTTAGCATCACAAATGAACGAATGTGCCACTCTTAAGGCCTTGATTCATTCTAGAATTTCATCAAGAGGAGTCTCCACCTCGACCATAGCTGATAGGGCATCACACCAGTAGGTAGCCACACCAGCCACCGCAGCAACTGCCGCCGTCATTGAAAAATGAACCCTGTAAGTTGGAACATCTTATCCATGGGTTCCTTGTAAGAGGAGCTATCCTCTAGCGGAATAGTCATTCTCTTAGCAAGCATGGAGATAGCACCATCCACCTTAGGGACACAGTTCCCCACAATACAAGCTGTGTGTCCGGAACGGAGAAAAGCTTTTTAAAAGAAGAAGAGGGGAAAAGGGCGAACCAAGTTTCTCCCATTTTGACTGGAACCGGGAAGGCCTGGGGCACTACCCTGTCCTCATTAATCCAGTTTAGGGATCGAAGATTTCTCCGGTAGTTTTGGTTCCGGAACCTCCAATGTAGCAAGCACCTCTTTCAGCAGAAAGCGCAAATGCTCCATCTTGAATTTGAAATCTGGCTCCTCCGCGGACGGAGGCCTAGATGTAGCCGATTCTGACCCAGTAGCGACATCCTCCTATAAGTCGGAGTTGTCCTACTCAAAGGATAATCTGTCCAAGACATCCAGCGCAGTCAAAGACCCCTGAGACAGATAGCAGTGCCGTACCTTCGGCTTGCACTTAGTAGGGCAAGGCATCGCATTAATGGCCGCAGAAACCGCCATCTGTAATTGATCGGCAAAGTCTGAAGGCCAAAGGACCCCTCCGGCAGGAGGATTAGTAAGGCCCTGGGGAACTGTATGTGTTATCAGAGATGATTGCAGGGAACGCACCTCGCGGGGCGGGGAGCCCTCAGAGGTGGACGGCTCAGTCGTACTAAATACCTTATTCTTTTTGGAAATAGCAATATTGTCAAAGCATGTGGAACAGAGTTGCGTAGATGGTTCGACTGGAACCTCCTCACAATATACACAGTTAATGGGTTTGGATAAAGAGGTAGTATCCTCTAACATATCAGAGTCCTCCATAGCTTACGCCTTTATTACGGACAAAATCAAAACTAAATGGCACCTTTATATCCCAATGATCGGGGCACTCACCACCTCCTATGACCCGGACTACAAGAAACAGCTTTCGTCTCTTTCGAACACAGGTCGAGAAAGAGGAAGTTGCAGAGGCCACACCCGGTCACATGGAGTGCCATGCAGGACCGCCCCTGCACTCGAGAGAAGGACGCGCCTAAAAAACCTGTATCAATCTCTCGCTAATAAACTGTGTTCCACACTGACGGAGCCTTATCTCACACAAATGCAGTAGAAAAACACAATAAACAATATT